>NC_082695.1:12303249-12610465 GCF_949987515.2 Delphinus delphis | reverse complement strand
AGAGGAGGCTATAAAAGGCATTATTGGGAAAAGACTGAGAATGTAGACTGAAAAGTTGAGAATTTAATTATATCAATGTTAAATTTCTTGAGTATGATTACATTATGGTTATGTTTAAAAAAAAAAAAAGTCCCATATTCTTAAAGGAGTTACAAGCAAAAGTATTCAGGGGTAAAGATTCATGAACTCTGTAAATTACCCTCAGATGGTTTAGCCAGAATAAAAGGTATATATATATATGTTTATATATATATATATATATATATATATATATATATTTACACACATATGTATGTGTGTAAATATTTTTCAAAATAAAAAGTTGAGGGGAGGGAGTTAGATCCTTCCTTGGAGATATCTAAACAAAGGTTACATCAATCCCATCATTTGAGATTACAGACTATAATCTATATATGCAGATTATAATAATAGCAAACTGGCTCTCCACTCTCTTCTTTCAGCCCTTCTCCATCCCTACAAAATGTCCACTTCTTCCAGAGGCTTGCAATCAGTTCAGTGGTATAAAAAACAGTATGAGAGTGTGTTAAATTATCTTACACTGGTAAATGTCAGAAAGCCAGATCCATTTTTCCTAGCTCTCTAATGTCTAATGCTGTTTTTGCAATGGCCCACAGCTCCTGGCATAGGTGACAGTACACTGAAAAATGGAAAAGGCAATACTTATGACTAATACAACAACAAAGTGCTAATAACTGCCAATGTGCCTCTACAATGATAATAAAGCCAACTCTTAAGATTTCTAATACTCATAATGGGACAGTCATCTAATACTCATAGTGGGACAATCATAGAGGTGGACAGATATATTCCCATTACAATTTACATGTCTATTTGTGATCATCAAAAGGAAAGGGCAGAGCACAGATAAGTTAAATTTTTAAATTACAGACAGTAGGTATTTACAGCTAAATTTCTTTATAGAACATATACCAAAAACTGGATGTTTATATCTCACTGGGAGTTAAAAACAGAAGTAATAATGCCTTATTTTAACTAGGTTTCAATCTCCTCACATTACCAAATCATTAAAAATTTTAAGTGTATTCATTGTAAGTCAACCTTCTGAGAGTACAAACTGTGCTATGTTATAATCATTTAAGATAAGTTTCATTCATTATTCAACAAATGTTATTAAGCACACATACTACTAATCTGTATACAATACTTCTTCTGGGCCAGGGACTCTTAATGCTTTGGGTCAAGCCATCTCCAACCCCTAGAAGTCTGTGCTTGCTGTCTGTACCATTCTGGGGTTTCCAGATTGCACGTCTTTCACACTACTGACTAACAGGCAATGAAATGGCCAAAAGATTGTGTTTGTCAAATTATTTTGTTTGGTAGATTAGGAGAAGTCAATTTAGCATACTGTATTATTCTCTAAAATTCAAATTAAAAATGTGGGGAAGAATTTAATCAAGCAAAAAGAGCAAAGTTAGGGCTTCCCTGGTGGCGCAGTGGTTGAGAGTCCGCCTGCCGATGCAGGGGACGCGGGTTCGTGCCCCAGTCCGGGAAGCTCCCACATGCCACGGAGCGGCTGGGCCCGTGAGCCATGGCCACTGAGTCTGCGCGTCCGGAGCCTGTGCTCCGCAACAGGAGAGGCCACAACAGTGAGAGGCCCACGTACCGCAAAAAAAAAAAAAAAAAAAAGAGCAAAGTTATAATAAAATAAAATTGGCAAAGACTATCAATATAAAGTTCAGTATATAGTCACAGGTATTTTTTAACTAAATCTATATCCTAAACAGAATGCTTAAGTTCATAGGTCAACTTAGAATAAAATAATTTATTAAAATAGTATGGTCTTCCTGTCCATATTCATCTTATGTATAATCTAATTGTATCTCTTTCCTGATCAGAAACCTCTAACAATTCCTCAAAATCTATCAGATTAAGTCATTGCTTCAGTGTACTCCACACTATGGGCCCACCTCCCCAGTCTTTCAGTTTCCCCCAACTAGCTCACTCACACACTATGTTCTGGGCAAACATGCCCTTCCCACAATTCATTCACTGCCATCAGGCCCTTTTATAGAAGCTACTTCCTCTGACTAGGACAAGTTCCGTCCCAACCTAGGTAACATATGTATCCTGTAAGACTCACCTCAAGCCTCACCAACTCTGAGCTTCACCACTATCTCCCTATTCTTTTCCCTTGAGGTTGAATCTGATACTTCTGCAAGATCCCTAACTTAATCAGTTGCTGCTTACTCCACTGTATCATAATTATGGAGTCATTCAGCTACCTCCCCAGTAAGACTATGAGCTCCTTAAGGATGAGGACTCATTTTACATATCCAGGACTGCATCACAGCTCTTGCCTAATAAAGGCTGAGTAAACAGACCAGAAACCAAGAAGGCTTCTCACTAGGGCTCACAGTGTTCTTGCTGTAAGTTTACAGAACACTTATTTATGCATTAGTCCTGGAATTGAATGTCTGTTCATGTGGAAAGTAGTCAATCTACTATATTTCTCTCATATACTTACAGTGTTCTCTGCATTATACATATTTGTGTGCTTGTCTTATACCCTTTCTAGACTATAACTTATCAAAGGCAGAGATTCCATCAAACCCCTATAATTGGACCTGCTGATACAGGTACTTATGGATGGACACAAGGAAGGAAATATGCATATATTCAGTGTTCAGCCAGTGCCCTTCAATACCACTATGCAGAGAAGGCAGTTAAGTTACTAATCTACTTTACAGGGATCCAACAGAGTCAAATCTTAAAGTTCTGATCTCTTTATAACATAATTTAAGGTTTGTTGTGAAACTCCATTTACAGCCTAAATCTAGACAAATTTCCTATGAGCAGGGGTATCTTCCCTCCTCTCTAATATTTTATTATTCCCAGTTATTCCACCAGACATTAACAAACTCAAAAATGATTACTTCAACCTAAAAGTATACATTGAAAACTAATATTTGACAAACATTAGCAAATACTGAATGTTATACAGAATGGACCAATTGCCAAAATGTTTTAATTTTGATGTTTGAGTAATTGCTGGCATTGTAGTAGTAGCAGCAAGAGTTACAATTATAGATTACCGTTCTCTGTGCTGTTCTAAGTACTTTAACTTTTCTTTTATCCTTATAACCCAATTTAGAGTGAGGAAACTGAAGCACAGATAAGTTAAATAACTTGACCAAGGATACAGAGCTAGCAAGTCAACGAGCAGGGATTCAAATCCAAGCCTCTGAACCACTATGCCATACAATATAAATAGCAATTCCCCAAACAAGAGCCCAAAAGTGTTTATCCAAGTGACAGGAACAGGTTATAAATGTGTCTTGGTCTTCTCACAGGCTATTTCACAGGTATTCAAAGCATTTAAACAAAAAGTCTAGTATAAAACTGCGTGTATCCCACAGGCTTATTCTCTTTCTGTAGGGATTACTTTACACATTTAAATCCAAGATGGTGCTTTGTGAGGTTTCTTAATAGTATGCTATTTGGGCTACACTGTAAAAACAAAGGGAAATGCCTAATAACATAACTAAAAAGTATTTTAAAGAACAGTAAAATGTCCCTAAAAAAGAGAATGCTACAAATAATAGTACCATCATCTTAACATTAAAGGATTCTGATAAAATTTATTTTAGCCAAAATGAAATGACTCATATATACTAGAGAATGAAATAGATTGCAAAATATCCTCAATGTGTAAGACTACCAATTAAAATATTCCCCTGGTATCCTTTTTTCATGATTGCTCTGCCTGTCATATTCTCCCTCACTTGAAACAAAGTTGTCTTTATGCCACTCATTTTTCTAATTATGTTTCAAATATTTTCTAATATTAGGTTGAAACACAAAACTATCCTTTACAACCACTTTTACCTACAGAAAAGATCATTTGCTTCAATCTAATAACTTTCACAAATTCAACAAATTAAAAAGGGTAGATGTACTTAACAAAGTTATGATTGTTCCATCACTGTAATACTTCCCTGGGGGCACGCAAAAAAATAAACAGTTTACACCGTTTTCAGACTCAAAAGGGAAGAAAATTAAAAAGTAATCATTATGAGGCAAAAACATTCACAAGATACTGTTAAGTGAGAAGGCCTGAGTTACAAAACAGTACAATACCACTTTCATTTATACACAGAAACACCAAATATTAAAACTCTGCTTTGGACTTTAGGATTTTTGTTTCTTTGTTCTCTTCCTTTAGTGGTTCTACTTTCCTAATTTTCTAATTAAAATGCAGTATTTCTGTAATTTATAAAAACAATTTAAAAGAAGTTAATCTTTGCTTAATTCTTTACCATGAAAACAATACACTAACGAATCTACATATGCAATCTAAAACAGCTATAAAATATTTAAACAGCCTACATCTTTTTGTTAACTCAGTAACAAAATCTATGAGAAATAACACAATAACTTAATAACTTATTTCTAAAAACACTGATCCTGTGCTTTGTTGGTATGGAAAAATAACTTTATACATCAATTAAATAAGCGTAAATAACCGTAGGGTTTGGTTTCATCATCACTGTAAAATGATGATTTGTGTTGCCAACAAATAAAGACCAGACCAAAAAGTTAAAACATAAGGGATCAATAGGGAATAGAAAAATGGAAGGAGATTAAGAGTCAGAAACAATCACACAAAATGAAACTTAGTAAAACAAACAAAAATGCTATATTCCTCTACCACATGTATAAAAAATTTTTTAAAGAACAAAAAGATATGTTTTGATACTTAAATGGACAAATATAAATGTTATAAGTATCTTTCAGGAGGTATTTTATTTTTAAAATTCTGATAACCAGAAACCAGATGTTTAAAACTAATTTTTACCTGAGTTCACTGCTAACTACATGAAATAAGCTTCGAGATGCATATAATTCTGAGATATTGTTGACTAACCAGCTAAGTAAGCAATCTTACCCAGAACAGATTCTTATATTTATAAACCAAATACGCTAAAAACTATAGGAGAAAGGTTTGAGTTGAACAAATGGGCCATAAAGTAAACAGCTCAGTTAGTCCACTGTGGTTTACTGCCCTCTGGCTGTTGTGGCAGGAGATATCACAGATCAAAAATGGCTGTAAAGAAAAGCTAGGAAGGTGTCAGGCAGAAGTTGGCAGGAAATCCTTTAGGCAAATTTCAACGCTTTGGAATAGATCCTCAAATACATTAAAGTTAGTTTCAATCCTTCTTTTAAAAACAATATGAAGTAACACAACATTTCAAACACCATCTGAAATTTTTCAACCACAAATTAATAAAATACAGAGTAATTTAGACACAATAAAAGCTGGCTCAAGGAGACTAAGTCAAAAAGAGTTAATGCCCTACCCTAACTAAAGATCAGAATTAGTCCTGATTTAGAAAAATTCTTTAGCATACTAGATAGAAAGATTTAGGTGAAGAGGTGTAAAGTTTTACTAGAAATTCAAAGAATATCGATAAAATTTCCTCTGGTTATAAATCTGTGGTAAATACAAAAAGTAGCTCAGAATAATGAAACTCTTACATTAGTTCAAAATTTCCAGATATCAGATGTAATCTGAAGCTAAAAATTAGACAGCATTGGAGCAAATATTTCTTGGAATCACCTAATTACATAAAAAGCAGGAACAAAACACAGGAAAACTTGCTATGCCAAAATCGGAGTAGGTTCTTTACATAAATCTTTCTTCAAAATATTATCCAATGTCATCTCATAACTTTGTCCAACAAGGCTTGCACTAAATTTCTATTATCACTTTACAATTTTCCACCAGAGTTCATCTGGCAATAAACCATAACAGCAACAGTCCAAAAAAAACCAATTCTGTTCATTTCACTGACTTGCTAATTACTCACATTTCACTATCATTTTAAAACAATGGATTTTAGCACGTTTCACTATCATTTTAAAACAATGGATTTTAGCCTCAATCCCAACCCTAACACCCAGGGGACACTATACTTTCCTTTAATAGGAGTGGCTCACAAGGTTCTGATTCCCAGCATGACTGAGAACAAACAAGAAAATTTGAAAAAAACGGGGGGTGGAAAGAAGAGGGGTGAGAGTAAGGATGTTCCTTTGACACACAGCCCATTAAACACTCGGATTTTTCTTCTCAGCAAGTCTTAATAACCTCTTCAGAATTTACCACTGTTCAAAAATATACAATGCAAATTAATTTTTAAGAAAAAACAAAAAACTTACCCTGTAGTTCATGATGTATTACACCCACTAAGTTGGGTTCATCTCCCCACCAGAATATCCATAACTCTTTGCAATCTGGTTTGACATCACGACGCCATACACACAGCAAGTTGGCTTGCAGACAGCGGATGAAACTTAACAGGATTGGATCATCTTGGGCTGGGGCTGAAATTATGGGTCCGCAGTCCCCATGCCCTCCAAAATTGTACCTACGCCATTTGATTCCTGTGAGTTCAGCCTGGAAAAAGTAAAGAAAATTACAACAGTTTTGACTGTTCTTTCTACTGAATACTAAAAACAGGCTTCCATACAGATAAATAAATTTGCTAAAATAAATATTTACAGTATACCTCATATAGTAAGATTTCTTCCACTGAAAAATTTATGTCAACCCTCGATTTTTTTTTAAGGGGAAAACAACTCATTTCCTCCTATCAAGATTTCTACATAGCTCTTTATATTAAATACCAAAATACAGCAAACAGAGTCATTATTTCCTGTTGAACCATTTTTTTAACTGAAATTTACTTGAAAGTCCCTATAAATAAAATTTTCTATATTATTATGACTTATTTAATTCATAAATTATATTTAGAAATGAAGTAAGAGTTTAAAAAATAAGTTTGTAGAACTGAAATAATTTCTTTTGAAGAATTTCCTCAATTTCGTCCCATCCAGAAGCTACAGTTTAAATATTTTTTAATCAGGGAAACAGTATGCAGTACCACAGTGCTTCACTATGAAAGCCAAAATAGCCTGCTAATAAAACTGATGGAAAATTATCAGCAATTTATTCATGTAATTTAACGTGTAGCACACAGAAAAGCTTTGCTTCTGTAACAATTCCCTAACATAGCTTCGTCTTTTGTTTTTTAAACACATTTTAAAACATGGTAACTTTAAACCAGCTGACAGCTGATCCTCTGTCTTTATTCTGTTACATGTATTTGTATTCTAAAATTTTTAAATCTTAGGTTTAAAAGGAACTAAATTTCAAGGATGTTTCAACACAAACAAAAGTTAAATTCCTTACTTAAATAACTATAAACTACAACTATGTATTCAAAACTGATAGTAAAACTGATTCTGTACCAAACAGTCCATGTGTCCCTTGCATTTAATCCTTACTCACTCACAGTCCCCCCTCCTCACCCTCCCACCACAACCAAGTTAGTAATTTTGGTCAAGAAGTTGTTTTTCAAAAAACAAGTACCGCAGGGGAGAAAAATAACTGCATCTTCTACTACCATAACTGAAACAAATTTAAAGTGCTAAAACAATCACTATAATGAACATCTCTAAGAAAAAAATATCAGTTTTCTTCAATCCCCCAAAAAAGCTTCACTTAAAAAATGACTCCAAAAATAATAATATCCAAACTAAAACTGTCTGAAAGTCACTAACTTTTCCTTTCACATTATGAGATATGGAAATCTAATCTTTAATGAATAGTCTTCGTAAAAACTGGTATTGGCATCATTTAGGCTTTCCCTTTGTACCACTTGGTTTCCTCCAGCTATAAAAGAACGACCTGGCCGATGAAAAAGTTCAAACAAAGAGTAAACTAATCACACAAGAAATAATTATTCTCCATAATCACATCAGAAATAATTATCAGCATCCTACTTTATGTTCTTCCTGTTTTTCTGTACTTAAACTTTTTGAAGTTAGAATCATATTGCATGGTTTTATATCCTTTTTCACATACTATAAATATTTCTATATATTACTAATTATTATTAAAAACAATTCTTAATATTTTCATACTATTCACTCTTTGAAGAAAACAATTTACTCAGAGGACTTCCGGGAAGATGGCGGAAGAGTAAGACGCGGAGATCGCCTTCCTCCCCACAGATACACCAGAAATACATCTACACGTGGAACAACTCCTACAGAACACCTACTGAATGCTGGCAGAAGACCTCAGACCTCCCAAAAGGCAAGAAACCCCCCACGTACCTGGGTAGGGAAAAAGAAAAAAGAATAAACAGAGACAAAAGGATAGGGACGGGACCGGCACCAGTGGGAAGGAGCTGTGAAGGAGGAAAGGTTTCCACACACTAGGAAGCCCCTTCGCGGGCGGAGACTGCAGGTAGCGGAGGGGGGAAGCTTCGGGGCCGCGGAGGAGAGCACAGCAACAGGGGTGCGGAGGGCAAAGCAGAGAGATTCCTGCACAGAGGATCAGTGCCGACCGGCACTCACCAGCCCGAGAGGCTTGTCTGCTTCCCCGCCAGGGCGGGCGGGGCTGGGAGCTGAGGCTCTGGCTTCGGCCGAAGCGCAGGGAGAGGACTGGGGTTGGCAGCGTGAACACATCCTGCAGGGGGTTAGTGCGCCACGTCTAGCCGGGAGGGAGTCCGGGAAAAGTCTGGACCTGCCGAAGAGGCAAGAGACTTTTTCTTCCCTCTTTGTTTCCTGGTGTGCAAGGAGAGGGGATTAAGAGTGCTGCTTAAAGGAGCTCCAGACACGGGCGCGAGCCGCTACTAAAAGCGCGGACCCCAGAGACAGGCATGAGACGCTTAGGCTGCTGCTGCCGCCACCAAGAAGCCTGTGTGCGAGCACAGGTCACTATCCACACACCCCTTCCGGGGAGCCTGTGCGGCCCGCCACTGCCAGGGTCCCAGGATCCAGGGACAACACCCCGGGAGAATGCACGGCGCGCCTCAGCCTGGTGCAACGTCATGTTGGCCTCTGCTGCCGCAGGCTCGCCCCACACTCCGTGCCCCTCCCTGCCCCCGGCCTGAGTGAGCCAGAGCCCCCGAATCAGCGGCTCCTTTAACCCCGTCCTGTCTGAGCGAAGAACAGACGCCCTCCGGCAACCTACACACAGAGGCGGGGCCAAATCCAAAACTGAGCCCCTGGGAGCTGTGAGAACAAAGAAGAGAAAGGGAAAATCTCTCCCAGCAGCCTCAGAAGCAGCGGATTAAAGCTCCACAATCAACTTGATGTACCCTGCATCTGTGGAATACCTGAATAGACAACCAATCATCCCAAACTGAGGAGGTGGACTTTGAGAGCAAGCTTTATGATTTTTTCCCCTTTGCCTCTTTTTGTGAGTGTGTATGTATATGCTTCTGTGTGAGATTTTGTCTGTATAGCTTTTCTTCCACCATTTGTCCCAGGGTTCTATCCGTCCATTTTTTTGTTTTTTGTTTTCTCTTAATAATTATTTTTTTATTTTAATAACTTTATTATATTTTATCTTACTTTATTTTATTTTACTTTATCTTTTTTCCTTCCTTCCCTCCTTCCTTCCTCCCTCCCTCCCTCCATTCTTTTCTTTCTTTCTTTCTTTCTTCTACTAATTCTTTTTTTCTACATTTTCTCCCTCTCCTTCTGAGCCTTGTGGATGAAAGCCTCTTGGTGCTGCAGCGAGGAGTTAGTGCTGTGCCTCTGAGGTGGGAGAGCCAACTTGAGGACACTGGTCCACAAGAGACCTCCCAGCTCCACATAACATCAAACAGCGAAAATCTCCCAGAGATCTTCATCTCAACACCAGCACCCAGCTTCACTCGACGACCAGCAAGCTACAGTGCTGGACATCCTATGCCAAACAACTAGCAAGACAGGAATACAACCCCACCCATTAGCAGAGAGGCTGCCCCAAATCATAATAAGTCCACAGACACCCCAAAACACACCACCAGACGTGGACCTGCCCACCAGAAAGACAAGATCCAGCCTCATCCACCAGAACACAGGCACTAGTCCCCTCCACCAGGAAGCCTACACAACCCACTGAACCAACCTTAGCCACTGGGGACAGACACCAAAAACAATGGAAACTACGAACCTGCAGCCTGCAAAAAGGAGACCCCAAACACAGTAAGATAAGCAAAATGAGAAGACAGAAAAACACACAGCAGATGAAGGAGCAAGATAAAAACCCACCAGACCTAACAAATGAAGAGGAAATAGGCAGTCTACCTGAAAAAGAATTCAGAATAATAATAGTAAAGATGATCCAAAATCTTGGAAATAGAATAGACAAAATGCAAGAAACATTTAACAAGGACCTAGAAGAACTAAAGATGAAACAATGATGAACAGCACGATAAATGAAATGAAAAATACTCTAGATGGGATCAATAGCAGAATAACTGAGGCAGAGAATGGATAAGTGACCTGGAAGATAAAATAGTGGAAATAACTACTGCAGAGCAGAATAAAGAATGAAAAGAACTGAAGACAGTCTCAGAGACCTCTGGGACAACATTAAACACACCAACATTCGAATTATAGGGGTTCCAGAAGAAGAAGAGAAAAAGAAAGGGACTGAGAAAATATTTGAAGAGATTATAGTTGAAAACTTCCCTAATATGGGAAAGGAAATAGTTCATCAAGTCCAGGAAGCACAGAGAGTCCCATACAGGATAAATCCAAGGAGAAATACGCCAAGACACATATTAATCAAACTGTCAAAAATTAAATACAAAGAAAACGTATTAAAAACAGCAAGGGAAAAACAACAAATAACACACAAGGGAATCCCCATAAGGTTAACAGCTGATCTTTCAGCAGAAACTCTGCAAGCCAGAAGGGACTGGCAGGACATATTTAAAGTGATGAAGGAGAAAAACCTGCAACCAAGATTACTCTACCCAGCAAGGATCTCATTCAGATTTGATGGAGAAATTAAAACCTTTACAGACAAGCAAAAGCTGAGAGAGTTCAGCACCACCAAACCAGCTCTACAACAACGGCTAAAGGAACTTCTATAGGCAAAAAACACAAGAGAAGGAAAAGACCTACAATAACGAACCCAAAACAATTAAGAAAATGGGAATAGGAACATACATATTGATAATTACCTTAAATGTAAATGGACTAAATGCTCCCACCAGAAGACACAGATTGGCTGAATGGATACAAAAACAAGAACCATATATTTGCTGTCTACAAGAGACCCACTTCAGACCTAGAGACACATACAGACTGAAAGCAAGGGGATGGAAAAAGATATTTCATGCAAATGGAAACCAAAAGAAAGCTGGAGTAGCAATTCTCATATCAGACAAAATAGACTTTAAAATAAAGACTATCAGAAGAGACAAAGAAGGACACTACATAATGATCAAGGGATCGATCCAAGAAGAAGATATAACAATTGTAAATATTTATGCACCCAACATAGGAGCACCTCAATACATAAGGCAAATACTAACAGCCATAAAAAGGGAAATCGACAGTAACACATTCATAGTAGGGGACTTTAACAGCCCACTTTCACCAATGGACAGATCATCCAAAATGAAAATAAATAAGGAAACACAAGCTTTAAATGATACATTAAACAAGATGGACTTAATTGATATTTATAGGACATTCCAACCAAAAACAACAGAATACACATTTTTCTCTAGTGCTCATGGAACATTCTTCAGGATAGATCATACCTTGGGTCACAAATCAAGCCTTGGTAAATCTAAGAAAACTGAAATTGTACCAAGTATCTATTCCAACCACAACACTATGAGACTAGACATCAATTACAGGAAAAGATCTGTAAAAAATACAAACACATGAAGGCTAAACAATACACTACTTAATAACGAAGTGATCACTGAAGAAATCAAAGAGGAAATCAAAAAATACCTAGAAATAAATGACAATGGAGACACGATGACCCAAAATCTATGGGATGCGGCAAAAGCAGTTCTAAGAGGGAAGTTTATAGCAATACAATCCTATCTTAAGAAATAGGAAACATCTCAAATAAACAACCTAACCTTGCACCTAAAGCAATCAGAGAAAGAAGAACAAAAACACCCCAAACTTAGCAGAAGGAAAGAAATCATCAAAATCAGATCAGAAATAAATGAAAAAGAAATGAAGGAAACGATAGCAAAGATCAATAGAACTAAAAGCTGGTTCTTTGAGAAGATAAACAAAATTGATAAACCATTAGCCAGACTCATCAAGAAAAAAAGGGAGAAGACTCAAATCAATAGAATTAGAAATGAAAAAGGAGAAGTAACAACTGACACTGCAGAAATACTAAAGATCGTAAGAGATTACTACAAGCAACTCTATGCCAATAAAATGGACAACCTGGAAGAAATGGACAAATTCTTAGAAAGGCACAACCTGCCAAGACTGAATCAGGAAGAAATAGAAAATATGAACAGGCCAATCACAAGCACTGAAGTTGAAACTGTGATTAAAAATCTTCCAACAAACAAAAGCCCAGGACCAGATGGCTTCACAGGCGAATTCTATCAAACATTTAGAGAAGAGGTAACACCTATCTTTCTCAAACTCTTCCAAAATATAGCAGAGGGAGGAACACTCCCAAACTCATTCTACGAGGCCACCATCACCCTGATACCAAAACCAGACAAGGATGTCACAAAGAAAGAAAACTACAGGCCAATATCACTGATGAACATAGATGCAAAAATCCTCAACAAAATACTAGCAAACAGAATCCAACAGCACATTAAACAGATCATACACCATGATCAAGTGGGGTTTATTCCAGGAATGCAAGGATTCTTCAATATATGCAAATCAATCAACGTGATACACCATATTAACAAATTGAAGGAGGAAAAACCATATGATCATCTCAATAGATGCAGAGAAAGCTTTCGACAAAATTCAACACCCATTTATGATGAAAATCCTCCAGAAAGTAGGCATAGAGGGAACTTACCTCAACATAATAAAGGCCATATATGACAAACCCACAGCCAACATTGTCCTCAATGGTGAAAAACAGAAACCATTTCCACTAAGATAGGAACAAGACCAGGTTGCCCACTCTCACCACTCTTATTCAACATAGTTTTGGAAGTTTTAGCCACAGCAATCAAAGAAGAAAAGGAAATAAAAGGAATCCAAATCGCAAAAGAAGTAGTAAAGCTGTCACTATCTGCAGATGACATGATACTATACATAGAGAATCCTAAAGATGCTACCAGAAAACTACTAGAGCTAATCAGTGAATCTGGTAAATTAGCAGGATACAAAATTAATGCACAAAACTCTCTGGCATTCCTATACACTAATGACGAAAAATCTGAAAGTGAAATCAAGAAAACACTCCCATTTACCATTGCAACAAAAAGAATAAAATACCTAGGAATAAACCTACCTAAGGAGACAAAAGACCTGTATGCAGAAAATTATAAGACACTGATGAAAGAAATTAAAGATGCTACAAATAGATGGAGAGATATACCATGTTCTTGGATTGGAAGAATCAACATTGTGAAAATGACTCTACTACCCAAAGCAATCTACAGATTCAATGCAATCCCTATCAAACTACCACTGGCATTTTTCACAGAACTAGAACAAAAAATTTCACAATTTGTATGGAAACACAAAAGACCCCGAATAGCCAAAGCAATCTTGAGAATGAAAAACGGAGCTGGAGGAGTCAGGCTCCCTGACTTCAGACTATACCACAAAGCTACAGTAATCAAGACAGTATGGTACTGGCACAAAAACAGAAATATAAATCAATGGAACAGGATAGAAAGCCCAGAGATAAACCCACGCACATATGGTCACCTTATCTTTGATAAAAGAGGAAGGAATGTACAGTGGAGAAAGGACAGCCTCTTCAATAAGTGGTGCTGGGAAAACTGGACAGGTACGTGTAAAAGTACGAAATTAGATCACTCCCTAACACCATACACAAAAATAAGCTCAAAATGGATTAAAGACCTAAATGTAAGGCCAGAAACTATCAAACACTTAGAGGAAAACATAGGCAGGACACTCTATGACATAAATCACAGCAAGATCCTTTTTGACCCACCTCCTAGAGAAATGGAAATAAAAACAAAAATAAACAAATGGGACCTAATGAAACTTCAAAGCTTTTGCACAGCAAAGGAAACCATAAACAAGACCAAAAGACAACCCTCAGAATGGGAGAAAATATTTGCAAATGAAGCAACTGACAAAGGATTAATCTCCAAAATTTATAAGCAGCTCATGCAGCTCAATATCAAAAAGCAAACAACCCAATCCAAAAATGGGCAGAAGACCTAAATAGACATTTCTCCAAAGAAGATATACAGACTGCCAACAAACACATGAAAGTATGCTCAACATCATTAATCATTAGAGAAATGCAAATCAAAACTACAATGAGATATCATCTCACACCAGTTAGAATGGCCATCATCAAAAAATCTAGAAACAATAAATGCTGGAGAGGGTGTGGAGAAAAGGGAACCCTCTTGCACTGTTGGTGGGAATGTAAATTGACACAGCCACTGTGGAGAACAGTATGGAGGTTCCTTAAAAAACTACAAATAGAACTACCATATGACCCAGCAATCCCACTACTGGGCATATACCCTGAGAAAACCATAACTCAAAAAGAGTCATGTACCAAAATGTTCATTGCAGCTCTATTTACAATAGCCCGAAAATGGAAACAACCTAAGTGTCCATCATCGGATGAATGGATAAAGAAGATGTGGCACATATATACAATGGAATATTACTCAGCCATAAAAAGAAACGAAATTGAGCTATTTGTAATGAGGTGGATAGACCTAGAGTCTGTCAAAGTGAAGTAAGTCAGAAAGAGAGAGACAAATTCCGTATGCTAACACATATATATGGAATTTTAGAAAAAAAAGATGTCATGAAGAACCTAGGGGTAAAACAGGAATAAAGACACAGACCTACTAGAGAATGGACTTGAGGATATGGGGAGGGGGAAGGGTAAGCTGTGACAAAGCGAGAGAGAGGCATGGACATATATACACTACCAAACATAAGGTAGATAGCTAGTGGGAAGCAGCCGCATAGCACAGGGAGATCAGCTTGGTGCTTTGTGACCGCCTGGAGGGGTGGGATAGGGAGGGTGGGAGGGAGGGAGACGCAAGAAGGAAGAGATATGGGAACATATGTATGTATAGAACTGATTCATTTTGTTGTAAAGCAGAAACTAACACACCATTGTAAAGCAATTATACGCCAATAAAGATGTTAAAAAAAAAGCAAATTGCTAAAACAAATAGTTGAATTTAATTGGTAATCTCTATTAAAACACATTGATATCATGCAGTGTCTAATATAATAATCTGATTAAAAATTGATGGTTTGGTTTGCTTTCTCAAAAAAAAAATTTATTCCATAACAACTGGACAATCTTCCTATTTCACTATTATAATTATTATAATTGGTGAACATCCTTGAACATTATTTTCCTGATTACTTTCCTTACGAGAGATTGCTTGCTGTAGAATTACCAAAGAATACAAATATTTTAGGACTCATGAAAGAATGCTACCACACTGCTTTTTAGTAGTCTCACCCATACAAATAACCTCCTGCCAAACTGCATATCTTTTAAAATACCTGTTGATTTAATAAAATGATATGCTCTTGTACCAATTGGTAGTCTTCATTCTACTAAGAGGAAATTATTATCATATATTTGATCAGAAGTATAACCTGGGGCCAGTCTTCTTGGGTTTGATTCCCAGCTGTGTACTTACTAGCTGAAAGTAGCAAGTACCTAGCAAATTATTTAATCTTTGTCTCTCAGTTGCCTTACCGGTAAAATTAGAATAATGGTATTGAGAGTTGATTAAATGAGTTAGTATATACAGAAAGCGCTTAGGACAGTGCCTGGCACATAGCAAAAAATATAAATGATACTGGTTCATTACTAGTAGTACTAGTGTAGTAGTACTACTTCCCTTTAGTTGTCTGTCCACATCGTTTCTGTTTTTCTATCATAGAAGTTCGTTTCCTCAAATAAAAGCAGTGTGTGTGTATGTTATGTTTTAATCAGAAAGCCTAAGATCAATTTTTAAATAAATATCAAAGAAGGAAACTAAATAAGACTAAGTGGGGGCAGCTGAAATCAGAAAAGTCAAGTAGAAGACTAACTTTTCTTATATCACCTAAGCTAGTGTTCTGTGCCTAAGGATCCTGAGGAAGTGGAGGGGAGAAGAGAAGAGGAGGAAAACATACCAATAAAAATGAATCACTAATGCTTACATTAACCATATTTAAAAGGTTAGAAAATTAAAATACATCAGAGATTTAAATATCAGGTGAGTCAGTCCCCAAGAAAATCTACACAGCAACTTAATCACAAGAATACTTTCACCTGTAACACCCAGCATGGTTCAGCAGACAAAATACTTGGCTTTGGGCTTCCTTGGTGGCACAGTGGTTGAGAGTCCGCCTGCCGATGTGGGGGACGCGGGTTCGTGCCCCGGTCTGGGAGGATCCCACGTGCCGTGGAGCGGCTGGGCCTGTGGGCCATGGCCGCTAAGCCTGCACGTCCGGAGCCTGTGCTCCGCAACAGGAGAGGCCACAGCAGTGAGAGGCCCGCGTACCGAAAAAGAAAACAAAAAAAAAACTTGGCTTTGATTCAGGAGAATGGTTTCCTAATCCTAGCACTTGCACTAACTTCCTATCAGTGTTTCTATGGTCTCAGTGGTAAAAGAAAGCCGCTGCCACCTGCTCTATATCTTTATGGAGTTGTTCTAGCAAGTGATGTAATACAAATGCAAGTGACATAACATCAAGGCTACAAACTTAATCTCTTCATAACTAATTCAGCCAGAAGTACTAAAAATGTCCAATCATTTAAAAACAATTTATCCCTTTACCTTAAAACTAAAATTAAATATCACTATACCAGTCTTCACTGGAAAATGTAACAATGAAACACCATTCAAGCCTAACAGACACCTAGGTATAAAATGAATGTTCAAAGACTTAGCTTTAAATTTTGAGTTAATATTTGATTAAGAGGAAAAATGACTGAAACACCTTGTCCAAGAAAAAAAATCCTAGAATGGATGTATATTTAATTACACTATTAAAATATATCTTCACATACCGTGACCATGTTTATAATTAAAAATCAATTCCACACAAAGTTCTGTTGACCCAATTTCTGACAAATGTGTACTTCCAAGACTCAAAATTCTTGAAGCAACCCTTTAAAGTATTTCTAGGTGCAAATTATCCCAAAAATGCAATTATTTCTCACTGTCAAAGATGAACAATTTATATTTAAGATTACATGGTTTTTAAAATATAGAATCGGAAAAAAGTATGCAAGGAAAAAAATCAGTATTGCGCATAGATAGAACGATAACCACAACCATCATCATTTATTCATCACCTACTTAATACCAGGCAGCATACTAGGGTCTTCTCATAGAATTTCTAATATGAGGCACCATACTAGTGTCTTCATATATAATTTCTAATCTTCTCAAACAGTTAAAATAATTCTCAGAAACACAAAGCTTAAATAATTCTCCAATAACCACACAGGTAGCAACTGGCAGATCCCAAACATAACTGGATTTAAAGCATAACTGAATTTAAAGCATAAACTCTTTCTGCTCTGCCATACTGTTTCACAGGGCTAATGGTAAAAATTAGCCCTAGAGGATTATAAAATAGTACAAAGAAACAGTCATCAACTCAATTTAGCAATGACAAGAGCTCACGGCCAAACTTTCTAATTTAAGAAAGTTCCTGAATCTTTCTTTACTCATCCTGAGTTATTAAGAAAATTAGTATAAGGGCTTCCCTGGTGGCGCAGTGGTTTAGAGTCCGCCTGCCGATGCAGGGGACACGGGTTCGTGCCCCGGTCCGGGAAGATCCCACATGCCGCGGAGCAGCTGGGCCCGTGAGCCGTGGCCGCTGAGCCTGCACGTCCGGAGCCTGTGCTCCGCAATGGGAGAAGACACAACAGTGAGAGGCCTGCGTACCAAAAAAACAAAAAAAAAAAGAGGAAACTAGTATAAGACTGCCCACTACACCATTCCATAAATAGGAGAGACCTGTTTCATTTCACTCAGATAATTACATGCCTTCTTTACATGTTACCACTATAAGACCATACTCACACAAGCTAATTTTTAGAGGATATGTATAACAAACCAAGAAAATAACTATTCTAATAGCAAGAGAGACTGGAGGAAAATTTTCTCAGCCGTGGCTGGTATCAGCTGTACAGGTAGTCGGCATCCTCCGGGAACTGAACTTAACTGGCAGAGACTACCCTGGCCTAAACAGAAGTTCAATACAGAATGGTTCACATTAAAAAGATTACAACAGAATCAGGATAAATGCACTTTCTTATGACATGAATGTATTTAAAGAAAATTTATATTGATTCTTAATATCCTATTCTTTAGGTACTATACATAGGAAATGAGCTGATAAATTTTCCCAATGGAGGTCATTTATTTGCACTAACCCTTGGTAATCAGATCCCTCATGACCAACATATACTTTCAGTGTGGCTCTCCAAAGTTAAACCTGTATTCAGAGGTCATGGAATAGAATAAAACTAACGTAACTCGGTAAGAATGAACCCAGAGTGTAGTATCATGGAAAAAACCCTGGTCGCAGGTCGGGAGATCTAGGTTCAAGTCCTAGTTTTTCAACTATTTACCTAAACAATATCAGGAAATCTCCATCTCTGGGCACCTTGGCTTCCTGGCCTGTAAGGTGATATGGTTGACCTAGATACTATAAATGAGTTCAAGTCTCCTGACCCAGGCTAATTACATCCCACTCACAAAGGCAACCTGTAAATGAGACTGACCCTTATAAGATGCCTTACAATGATCAGCGGGAATAGGAGAGCGACCAGAAGATACTTTATGAATTTTCAAGAATAGTCGAAAGAAAGATTTCTCCAACTACAGAACAATTAACTTAATATCAATCCTTGACAGGATTCTAGGATGGTATGTCGAAAAGGCAGCTGTGATCACTTGAGACTACATGAGTACATTAGGAAATTCCAAGTCTGCCTCACCTCACTTCCTCCTGTGATAGGGTTACTACACTAGTAGACCAAAGAAATACAGCTAACAAACATATTAAGTCACCTCTCAACTGTAGTCATAGGAAGGAAAAAAGTCAGGATCATAGAAAACGTCTGTTAAAACATAACTAATCAGCTCCAGGTAAAGACGGCAGAGTAAACACACACATCTGCTTTTGCTCTCTCTTAAATCCCTCAAAAAAAAACCAGTAAAGAAGTTTGTTTCTTTGTTTTGTTTTTTTCCCTTAAACCATAAAATCACAATGGTAGGTAGTAGTGATGAGCGCATCCAGGTTTTGAAAGGCAAGAAGCAGATGCTCGAGGTCAAGAGTCTTATAACACCAAAGAAAACTGTGGAGAAAGCGGAGCTACAACCCAATTTACACAGAATTATAAATACAGGTACAGTCGTCCCTCAGTATCCATGGAGGATTGGTTCCAGAATGCCCCCACAAATACCAAAATCTGTGGATGCTCAAGTCCCTTATATAAATGGTGTAGTATTTGCATATAACCTATGCATATCCTTTAAGTAATCTTTGGGTTACTTATGATACCTAAAACAATGTAAATGCTATGTAAATAGTTGCAGGTGCAAAGCAAATGCAAGTTTTTCTTTTTGGAACTTTCTGGAATTTTTTTCTGAATATTTTTGGTCTGCAGTTGATTGAATCCACAAATGCAGAACCCACAGTTATGGACGTATCTTGTGGAAGTAGAAAGGCAGAGAAAAGAGCAAATAAGGAAAACTAGTTGAAAGCCTGCTTAGAAGACACTCAGAACCCAGGTACCCTCCCCACTGCCTGTCTTTACAGTAGCAAATCACTGGAAGGGTATTCTCTGGGGCCAGTAAAACACAGGGTATCTGAACTCATGGACACAGGTGCAGATGAAGGCAGGAAACCAGGAAACAGTACATCAGGTGACCACGTACAGAATGAAGGTCAAAAATCACCCTCTCCAACCCTCTCCCTCTAAGCACCTAGAAAGCTGGTAGCCAGTCTTTCATCCCCCAGAAAGGAGTCTGGAAAAGTCTTCTCTGGGAAAACTGACAGCTCAACAGAAAAGACCTCAAGATAATGACATCAAAGCTTCCCCAACTAAAGAGTCCACCCCAATCAGTGAACTGCACAGTAAACAAATGTCACTCCCATACTACTTCGAAGCAGTTTTTTAGTCCATCTTTCCTAAACATGAACAGATGACCAGGAATTACTAAAAAGTTGAGGAAAACCACTGAGGAATTATAGAGACAAAAAATACAGAAAAGTGACTTGGAGTTAACAGACTACATCGGGAGAAGAAAACTTTTAAAAAATCTATCATTAATATTCTCAAAGAGATAAAATAGTGCAACCATTAAAAAAGAACAGGATGGGGCTTCCCTGGTGGCGCAGTGGTTGAGAGTCCGCCTGCCGATGCAGGGGACACGGGTTCGTGCCCCGGTCCGGGAAGATTCCAACATGTCACGGAGAGGCTGGGCCCGTGAGCCATGGCCGCTGGGCCTGCGCGTCCAGAGCCTGTGCTCCGCAATGGGAGAGGCCACAACAGTGAGAGGCCCACGTACTGCAAAAAAAAAAAAAAAAAAAAAAAAAAAGAACAGGATGCTATTTCAGAAAAGCAGCACAGAGACCTAAAAGATGGCTCTTGGAAATTTTAAAACAATGATGCCAGAAATGATAAAACTCCACAGAAGGGCTGGAAGATAAAATTTCCCCCAGAAAGTAAAGCAAATAAACAAACAAAAAATAAGAGGGTGGGGGGAGATAAAACTATAGGAGCAGCCCAGGAAGTTCAAAACTAAATACAAGAGCTTTCAGAAAGAGAAAACACAGAAAATGAGAAAGAGGAAATGACCAATAAAATAATTCACAAAAATTCCGGGGGGGGCGGGTGATGAGAGAAGAATACAAATTTCTAGATTGAAAGGGCTCACTGAGTATCCAGAACAACAGATTAAAAGAGACTCACAGAAAGCATATTACTGTAAACTTTCAACACATTGCAGACAAAGAGAAGGGCCTCAAAGCTTCCATATAGTAAAAAGGGGACACATACAGAGAATCAGGAATCAAAAGGATTTCTGACTTCTCAACAGTAATACTAGAAGAAGGCAATGGTGCAATAACTCCAAAATTCTAAAGAAAAAGTACTCCAAACTAGATGTCTATGGCAATCTAAATTATCTATCAAGTGTAAAAGCAGAATAAATACATTTCAAAATATGCAAGGCGTTTAAAAAAAACGGCACCCTTTCTCAGGAAGCTACTGTAGGTATACCCCACCAAAAGGAGGGAATAAATCAAGTAAGAAGCCATGAGGTTTAGGAAATAGATCCAACAAGGGAGGGAGCAAAACAAATCCCTAAGATTACAGTCAATAATCAGATGATTCCAGGTTGTGAACTGCGCACCAGTGTAGAGGGCAATCAATCCAGATCATGACAGGTCAGATGGCTCTACGAAAGACTTTTGTTAAAGAATCTGAAACTGAAAGAACACCCAATATTTGAAAAACTTAAAAGAAGATTCAAATAATAGGCAAAAAGTTTGGGGATGAATTAGTTTAAAATACATAGTAAACAGTCCAAAAACAAGCAAACAAACAAAACCCAGATAATTACCATCTTCGAGTTACACAGAGAAGGAAAAGTAATCAGAGTTTACTGCATGACTTTGCCATACATTAACATAATCAAGTGAATGTTAACACCGAATATTAAGCTAACCAAAATTACTATACCACTATTTTGGTAAAATGGAAGGATGGAAAAAGGCATGTTTGCTTAGTAAGAGGGAGAGAGAATAAGCTAAATCCTCATCTTCAATAGTGAAAGATCCACATTTTTAAAACCTAAAATAACTATAAACTTAGTATTTAGTAACATTTAAGAATCAGGATAGGGGCTTCCCTGGTGGCACAGTGGTTAAGAGTCCGCCTGCCGATGCAGGGGACACGGGTTCGTGCCCCGGTCTGGGAAGATCCCACATGCCGCGGAGCGGCTGGGCCCGTGAGCCATGGCCGCTGAGCCTGCGCATCCGGAGCCTGTGCTCCGCAACGGAAGAGGCCGCAACAGTGAGAGGCCCGCATACCACAAAAGAAAAGAAGAAAAAAAAAAATAATCAGGATAATCAACAAAAGTAGGTGAATGTGTGTATCTCTGGAGAAGGTAAAACAGGGGCCAGGAGTAGGGGAACACTATTCACTAAACCTAGGAATTCCCTGTGCTCCAGTGGTTAGGACTTGGTGCTGTCACTGCCGTGGCCTGGGTTCAGTCCCTGGTGGGGAACTAAGATCCCACAAGCTGCAAGGCACAGCCAAAAGAAAAAAAAAAAAAAACCATGTAGAACTATTTGATTCTTTAACTATGTCAGAGTACCACTCTGCTTTAAAAATTTTTTAAACTAATCAAAATGTGGTAACAAAATATATTTAATATATACAAAAAGTTACTATTAATATTGAGAACTCACACCTTTTTATAGACTGATTCTAGACAAATTCCTAACCTTAAGAACAACTTAGCATCCCATAAATTGTGTTGCAAAAGCCAAAGAGTTATTTACCAGGTGTTAAAATGGGTTGGCTCTCTCTTCTCTCCATTTTTAGACTATTAAAACTCTAGCTGGGCAGAGACACACTTCCAGCTGCATGCTCCCCACACACACACACACACCTAGCTCTGCTCAAACTCTTCCTACTCTGAGCTAAGTGGCTTACCAGGGATCCCCTCCACAGAGGGGATGAGGACAGCAGGGCATTGGGCCTCTCATCTGACTCTCATATAACATGGTATTTTCATGTTGTGAGAAATGCAATGTGATAACTCTTCATACAATAAAGTTGTAGATTAAAGATGCTTTCTAACACATACATACTTTTGCTGATTCATAATAACTTTTTTCCTCAACTATAATTTTCTTTCCAGTCCTCAGTTTACCAATATTAATTCAAAAATATAAGGATAAAAAATGGAATTTAGCATAAGCATGAGTGAAAAGGGCCAAGGTTTTATTGACAATGACTTTAACACAATTAAACAATGTCAAGTAACTATTTTAAAAGTTACTGCCATCTTAATAAGCTACTTTGATAGAAGTATAGTATCTAGATCCTACATAACAGATCGTAAGAGTCACTAGTCAATATTGCTTTTAACTCCTAGCTCCAGAGTTTGAGAGGAATCTACATACGGTGGAACAAATTAACAAATGAAGGACTGGGTTAGTGAGGAAATCTAAACATGTCAAATGACTACAAGGCTATATGGCCTCATGTTCAATCCTTTCAGGCGAATAAACATAACAGCAAAAATAAAATAAAATAATAAAGCCATAGTTGAATGAATTTAATATGAAGTTAAGATTCTGAAGAAATTTGAAAAGTCTTCAGTTACACAGAAGACAGATAAATGAAAGATGGATTCAATTTGCTCAGAACTAACCCAAGTGGTAGCAGAGAAATCAAATGGAAAAAACTAAAACAACAACTGTGAGAGCTCACTCAAGAAAAAAACCCTGACTGACATCCCTGAGAATCATAGATATGGGGGGTTAGGGAGAAGTTGTTCAATAGTAGATGTGGCTTCAAACACCAAAGAGCTGGTTAAACAGTATGATTTATAAGGTTCCTTTCAAACCTGAAATATGAATCTCAAAGATTCGTTCCTTTCAAGCGTAAGATTTCATAACTCTAATATCATTTGTATCTCAGTCAACTAGCTCAGGGGTTAGCAAACTAGGGCCCACAGGCAGGCAACTTGTTTTTGTAAATTAAGTTTTATTAGTACACAACTACACCACATATTGTCTGTGGCAGCTTCCCCACTACAACCACAATGTTGAGCCTTAAGTAATTAACTCTCTGGTTCTCTAAGAGAAAGTCTGCTCATCCCTAAGCTAGGATAATATACATAGGCAAATATGAGATTTAAAATATAAATAAGAAGCACCAGAATTATCCTCCCACCATAAACAATTAGAAAACCAGACCAAAAAAAATGAAACTACTGTTTTCAGACATTGGACAGCAAACAACACAGAGGTAGAATATCGGAGAGAAAGAAAACAAATGAAGTAGGTTCTATAAAGCCTAAGGCAGATAGAATATGTGAAAGCAGATCACCAGAAAGGAGAAAGTTATGCAAAAAAAGAGCTCCAGGGACCTGATGGGGGTTCTTTTGAGACTGTTCCTAAATACCAAGTTGCACATTCAAACAACAAAATTCAATGGGGCCAGGCAAAGAACTACTAGAGAGCTATCATCATTCCAACAGCTCACACAAAGCTGGGGTGGGGAGGGGTGGGGGGCGGGGGGGGGGTAGACAGGGAGGGAGGGAGGGGAGAGGAAGCTGGGGAATAATCTAGTTCTGAACAGCCAGTTTAAAAACAAAACAAAACAAAAAACCACAACATTGTTAAAAACCTTGGGCATAAGATAGAGACCACAGAAAAGTCAAGACTGCTTTAACCCATCCTAATAATCAGGCCTCAACCACCACCACCACCACCACCACCCCATCTTATCTAGTAGTATGATCATCATCTTACCTATTAGTAACCTAACTGCCAGCCAAAACAAAATTCAACTCTTTAAAAGAAAAAATAAAATCCAGACTTTCAATGACATAATACTCACAATGTCTAGTATCCAATAAAAGAATAATAGACATTCAAAGAAACAGCAAAAGGAGACCCATGACCAGGAGAAAAATCACTGAAGAGAAACAAACCTGGAAATGAGTGTGATGATGGAATTAAAAATCAGTTTAAAAACAGCTATTATAAGTATGGTCAAGGATTTAAAGAAAAACACAAGCTGAAAGAGAGAAATTAAAGATATAAAAAAGAGACCAAAAAATTTCTAGTCCTCAAATATTCAAAATATGAAATGACAAATTCACTGAATGGATTTAACAGATTAGGCACTGCCAAAGCAAAGATCAGGGGACTTGAAAACATACAATATAATTATCCAAGCTTAAGAATAAAGAATTTTTTTAAACTCAAAGAATAATGAGTAAAGCCGAAGCAGTCAGAATAATATCAAGTAGCCTCTACCATACATGTAATTAGGGTCCTGGCACACAAAGGGGGAAAGGGAGGACCAGAAAAAAAACAAAGACAAAACCAAAAACAATATTATTTAATAATGGCCAAACTGTCTCAAAGTTTCATGAGAACAATAAATCTCAGAACCAAGGAGTTCAGTGAACCCAAAACAATATAAACCAAAAGAAAAAAAATCAAAATATACAATTAACTTTCTGAAAACCAGTATAAAAAGGAAAATCTTAAAAGCTGCTGAGAGAAAAAAAAAGACTCATTACATAAGCAGAAGCAAACACAATATTTACAACAGACTGCTCATCAGAAAATATGCAACCGGAAAACAATGGAACAAGCTGAAAGAATAAAAAACCCTCCAAATCTAGAACTCTAAATCAAGCAAATATCTTTCAAAAATGAAGATAAAATACAGATTTTCTTAGCTTAACAGAAGCCAATGGAACTTCACTTTAATAAATGTAACTAGAATAAATGCTATTTTAAAAAGTTCTTCCAGTACAAGGAAAATAGATGGAAACCTGGATCTATACAAAAGAATAACAAGCACCAGAAAGTTAATATATAAATAAATACAAAACATGTTTTCTAATTTAAAAATTTCCTTAAAAGCTAATTAACTGTTTACAGCAAAAATAATGGATCATGGACTGCATACTACATATAGGAGAAAAATTTATGACAACAGAACAAAGACTAGAAAGAGAAAATGGATGGTATACTGTTCTAAGGTTTTAACATTATAAATGAAAAAATTTATTACTTAAAGGCACACTGAAATAAGTTAAAGATGCATATTATAAACTCTTGACAAGTCCTTAAAAAGTAAAACAAAGAGGTATATCTAACAAACCAATACTGAAGACAGAATGGACTCATTAAAAAAAAAAAAAACTCAAAATAATCCAAAGTAAGTAGAAAAAGACAAAAATAAAAGGGGGGGAGCAAAAAATGGATGGGACCAGGCAGGAAAAAAAAAGCCAAGGTAGTAGACTTAAACTCAATCATATCAATATAATTATATTAAATATAGTCTAAGTACTATGTACTTAGTCTAGTCTAAGTACTAGTACTAAGTACTAAGTATTAAAAGATATCAATTCTCAGAATGGATAAAATTTTTAAAGGCCCAACCACATACTGCTCACAAGAAATGCACTTAAAGATAAGTTAGATTAAGAGTGAAATGGTAGAAAAGGATACATCATGCAAACATAACTTATAAGAGAGCTGCCGTGACTGGATTAATACCAATACCTCTTGACTCCAAGAATACTATTACTAGGAATAGAGAGAGAAATTTTATAATGATAAAAATGTCAAATCTTCAAGAAGACATAAATCCCAAATGTGTAGGTACCTAATAACAAAATTTCAAAATATATGAAGCACAAACAGATATATCTAAAAGGAGAAACTGACAAATCCAGAATTATAATTGGAGATTTCAACAGGTCTCCTCTCAACAACTGATAAAACAAGTAGACAGAAAATCAATAAGAATATAGAAAAACGTGAACACTATCCACCAACATAACCAAACTGACATTTATAAAACATTATAACTCAACAAAAAAATACATTTTTTTTCAAATGCACATGGAACATTCACCAAGAGAAACCATATGCTGGGCCATAAAATAAATATCAAAATATTTTTAATTTTTTTCTTCATTTTTTATTTATTTTTGGCTGTGTTGGGTTTTTGTTGCTGCGCGTGGGCTTTCTCTAGTTGCGGTGAGTGGGGGCTACTGTTCATTGCAGTGTGCGGGCTTCTCATTGTGGTGGCTTCTCTTGTTGCAGAGCATGGGCTCTAGGTGCACGGGCTTCAGCAGTTGCAGCACTCGGGCTCAGCAGCTGCAGCACTCAGGCCCTAGAGCATGCAGGCTTCAGCAGTTGTGGCACACAGGCTCAGTAGTTGTGGCGCACGGGCTTAGTTGCTCCGCAGCATGTGGGATCTTCCCGGACTAGGGATTGAACCCATGTCGCTTGCATTGGCAGGTGGATTCCAAGGAAGTCCTCTATCAATATATTTTTAAAAGTTGAAACTTCTGAATAGAATTAAGTTAGAAATTAACAAAATAACTCTAATGCTCCCCTCCCCCACAAAATCTGTAAATAAATAATACTTATAAATAATGCATAGAACCACCCCCCAAAAAATCACAAGGGAAACTAGAAAATATTTTGAACTGAATATGAAAAAAAAATATATACCAAAATACGAGGGATACAAGTCAAACAGTGCTCAAAGATCTGTAGCTTTAAATATTTACATTAGAAAGGAAGAAAGATATAAAATTGCTCTAAGCTTCCTCCTTTGGAAGCTAGAAAAGGTGTAAATTAAACCAAATGTAAATTAATAGAAATGATGAAGAAAAGAAATAAATGAAATATAGAACAGACTAACAATAAAGAAAACCAATAAAATGAAAAGCTGGTTATTTTAAAAGATCAATATAATTGACAAACTTCTTACTAGGGTAATGAAGATGGGAAGAAAAGACAAATTACCAACATCAGGAATGAAAGATGAGAAATTACTTCACATCATAATAACACTGTAAAGATAATGAAATTACTATAAACAATGCTATGTCAATAATTAAAACTATTTAGATTAAATGGACTAGCCCTTTGCAACAATTACCAAAGTAACACACAAAGATCTGAACAGCCCTGTATCAAAGAAATGGAATTCATAAATTAAAATCTTCCCTCAAAGAATTCTCCAAGGCAAGATGGTTTCACTAGTAAATTCTATCAAACATCTAAGGAAGAAATACCACCAGTTCTACACAAACTTTCAAAAAACAGAGGGACTACTTCCCAAATCATTTTTAAGAGACCAACATTACTAAGACCAAAAACATTACAAGAAAAGAAGTCTACATGCCAATATCCTTCATGAACACAGATTTAAAAATCAGTAACAAAATATTAGCAAATCAAATCCAACAATATATAAAAATAACATACCCTCCACATAGAGTTTATCTTGGGAATTTAAGCTCAGTTGCATTAGTCTGAAAGGCCATCTATGTAATTTGAATCAAGCTTAGTTCAAAAACCCATCAGTAAAATTCCCCATATTAACAAAACAAAACCTGTGATCATATCAACAGAGAACATTTAACAAAATTCAACACCTAGAGCTTCCCTGGTGGCGCAGTGGTTAAGAATCCGCCTGCCAATGCAGGGGACATGGGTTCAAGCCCTGGACCAGGAAGATACCACATGCCGCGAGCAACTAAACCAGTGCACCACAACTACTGAGCCTGCGCTCTAGAGCCTGTGAGCCACAACTACCGAAACCCGCACGCCTAGAGCCCGTACTCCACAACGAGAAGCCACCGCAATGAGAAGCCCACCGCAACGAAGAGTAGCCCCCGCTCGCCGCAAGTAGAGAAAGCCCCCGCACAGCAACGAAGGCCCAACACAGCCAAAAATAAATAAATTAATTAATTAATCAAATAAAATTCAACACCTAGTCATGGTAAAAAGACTTAGCAAACTAGGAATTAAAGGGAACTTACTCAGCCTGATTAAGGGTATATTCAAAAACCTACAGCTAATATCACAATTAATGATGAAAAATTGACCACTTTCCACCTAACATCAGGAACAAAGCAAGGAAGCACATTCTTAACACACTTCTATTCAGCTTTGTACTGTAGGTCCTAATCAATGCAATAAAACAAGACATAAAAGGCATACAGATTGGAAAGGAAGATAACATCATCTTTATTCACAGACATCATCATCATGTACGTTTACAAAAATTAAAGGACTTCAGAAAATCTACTAAAACTAATACAGTTGACCTTCCACAACACAGGTTTGAACTGTGCAGGTCTACTTATATGCACATTTTTTGAAATACTACAGTACTACATGATCCGTGGTTAGTTCAATCTGTGGAGGCGGAACTGTGGGTATGTAGGGCTGACTATAAGTTATACTCGGATTTTCAACTGTGGGGAGGGTTGGTTCCCATAACCTCCATATTGTTCAAGGGTCAACTGTAATTGAGTTTAGGGAATTTACATAGTATGTAAGAAAAATATACAAAAGTTAATTATATTCTACATACTAGCAGTGAACAATTTAAAAATAATATTTAAAAGCAATGCCACTTATAAGAGCACTGAAAAACATGAACTACTCAGGGATAAATCTGATAACACATGTTGCAGACCTGTACACCAAAAACTATAAACAATGTTCAGAGAAATTAAAGACTTAAAGAAACGGAGAGCCAGAACATGTTTACGGCTTAGAATACCTAAAACTGTTAACCTATCAATCCTCCGCAAACTGATCTATGGATTCAACAAGATCACAATCAAATCCCTGCAGGTTGTTTTCTTGTTTGTCTTTTATTTTTTTTAACAAATTGACAGGTTGACTCTAAAACTTACATTGAAATGCAAAGTACCCAGGAGAGCAAAAACAATTTTGAAAAAGAACAAAGTTGGAAATTTACCCTGACTTTAAGATGTACTGTAAGATTTCAGTAATCATGACAGTGTGGTAGCGGCAGAAGAGGCATGTAGATCAAAGGAACAGATTATAGGGAATTTCCTGGCAGAATTCCCTGGCGGAGTGGTTAGGACTCTGCACTTTCATTACGGAGGGCCCAGGTTTGATCCCTGGTAGAGGAACTAAGATCCCGCAAGCCGCACTACACACACACATTCAATACATTCAATTGATTTTTGACAGTGATAGGAAAAACACAGTCTTTTCAACAAATGGTGCAGGAATAACTAGATATCCCACATGCAAAAAGAACTTCAATCCTTACCTCACACCACACAAAAAAAACTCAAAATGGATCACTTAATCACAGACCTAAACCTAATAATGAACACTGTGATACTTCTGGAAGAAATCATAAGAGGAAATCTTTGCTACCCTGGAATAGCAATTAGAACTCATATATAGCTGGCTGGATGTAAAACAGTACAATCATCTTTTTAAAGTTGAGCAGTACTTTACAAAGTGAAATCTGTATTTCCCACATGATTCAGCAAGGGCACTCCTGGTTGTTTACAGAAATAAAAACATATGCCCCACACAAAAACCAGTACATGAAAGTTCATAATCATTAATAAATGAATGGATAAGCAAACTGTGGTTTACCAATACAAGGGACTACAACTTAGCACTAAAAAGGAATTACGTACTTAAGAAACAATATGAAGCCAGACAGAAGACTATATACTATATGATTCCATTTATAAAATATTCTAGAAAAGGCAAAATGAGTCTACAGTAACAGCAGATCAGTGGTTGCCTGGAGGTGGGAGGTGGTTTCACAGACTACACGTTAGTCAAAACTCATAAAACTGTACTTGCTTAAACTGGGTAACATTTTATTGTATGTAAACTATACCTCAATAAAGATCATCAAAAATTTATGTATTAATGGAAGAATCCATGTAAAAAAAAACTCTCAAAGAAAAAAATCTATTTTTAATATAGCCAAAGTAACCATCTTCTGTATCTCCAAGGTAACTGTGAATCTCTCTTAGAAAGATATTTTCGAAAACATTATTTTCATGCCTAACTACATCAGAACACTGGTTAATGATTTACATTTATTAACCTTAACTAAAAGAGAACTTGTGAAATTTCTGGGAACTGAACTATTTAATGTAGTTCATTAGTGAATTGGGATGATTTCTTACGCAACTGTGATAACAGACTATAAACACAAATTTATATTACTTTCTCAGTATAGCAGACATTGTTGGCTGCCGACCCAAACATGAACAGCTCCTTCCTCCACAGTAACATACACTCTATACTGCTGGGGATAACAATGTGCTCACTTGAAGAACTACATTTCCCAGCCTCCCTGAGGTTAAGCATGGCCAGATGTGTTGTAAGGAACTTCCTAGAAGTTTCCTTTAAAAGGAGGGGTGTGGCCTTCCTACATTTCCTCAGCCTTCTATCTAGAATGCCACCATGATGATTATAGAGTTTGAGCAGCCATCTTGGACAATATGCTACTTGTGATAAACTAGAGATGATGGAATAGTAAGAAAGAACGAACCTGGGTCCCTTGATGACTGAGAAGTAACCAAACCAGTTCTGAAATGCTGCCTCCAGCTTGCGTGTATGCAAAAAAGAAATTTCTATCTTGTTTAAGCTATTTGTCTACTTTTTAATAAGCACATGATTATGTTACCATAATAAATCATTTCTGATGAGCATTTCAGCAACTGGCTTTTTATTTTTAAAAAACTAAAAGACTTTTAGTGGTGATGAATTTTTTTGAGACTATTACCGAGGTTTTTATCTTGCCCCATTCATTGATCAAAATAAACTATCTTAATTTTTCATTTTCCATCTGGTTTTCTCTATTTGGAATAAAGTAGTCTAGGAGAGAAAAATCTGCCTATCTGTGGGAAGAAATTTTAAGCTGCCTTATTACTCCATGAATCTGATGAAACTTTTTAAAAATGTAAACTGTTTTATCACTCCATTAATCTCAGGCAAACCTACATGCTCCAGTGATTTCTACCTTCATGCTTATGCTAAATTATATGGTCTACACTGTTAATTTTTAAAAGGCTCAGAAAAGAAAGAGATCAATAATGTTTGGAATAGTTAGGAGAAGCTCCACAGAAGCTCTAAAGGACTTAGACAAGAAAAGAAAGAAGAGTACACAATACAATGCACTGGTTAAGCGTTCGGGCTCTGAAGTCAGTGACTGGGCTCCATCATTTGCTGGCTGTGTGACCCAGGGCAAGTTACTTTAAACTCTTGCTTCAGTTTTCTTATCTGAAAAATGGGAACAGTAGTATCTACCTCATCAGGATCTTGATGAGAAAATTTATGTAGCTGGCAAACAGTTAAGCAATTACAGGCATTCAGTAAGCACTTTTAGAAAGGGCAAAATCTCTGAGATGAGAATGTGTTTAACATGTAAAGATCTGACTTGAAATAAAGATTCTTGTTAGTGAATGGTTGGAAATTTTAAATAGAAAAAGAAAACAAAAGGCTTTTTAGAGATTAAATGCTTTTGAAAAATAAAACTCACAAAATATGTATGCCCGTTTGTATGAAAAGATGCTGATAACCTCATTAGGAATAAAAAACCTGAAAATTTTAATACTGAGATTATTTTTGCTCAGAGTATAAAAAATTAAAATGAGTAAGTTTCACAATAGGCGAGGACAGAAGAATTGGGCATTTATGTATTGCCCAAAGAAATGTAAACTGACACATCTTTTTAAGGAATTTATGGTTATAACTATCAAAATGCTTAACTGTACTGTTACAGAAAAAAACTGAATCTTAATGTTTCTCACAGTTGATGGTTAAATAAACAATAGTACATCCCATCCTGTGAAACAGGATACAACTGTTTAAAAATAATAATAATAAAAGAGTGAAGTATATCTAAATTTACTGACTTGAAAATATTGAGACTGATTTTATGACTAATATTTTTAAATGCTAAGCAGAAAAAGCATGTTGCAGGAAACGCTGGAGAATTAGCCCCTACCCGTAATTTTTTTAACTACAAATATGTCCATCATCAATATGCATATGCAATATGCATAAACTGTGGTGTAAGAGTGAATTATAATTGTTGGAACATAATATTAAACTAAAATAGCAAGCTGCAGAGGAATATAGTTCATTTATGAAAAGTTCCAAAAACCAAAATTATATATATATGTGTATATATACATACACACATTAAATACTCATGATTAAAACCTTTTTTAAAAAATAGAAGATGATAAACATAAAATCCAGAATAGTTACCTCTGAAAGGAGAGGAAAGAGAATGGAAAGGAAAGATATCATAAGGACTTCACAAATGCTAAAATGTTCTTTTTCTTACTCTGAGTATTAAGTACATGGGTGTTCACTGTATCATGATCGTTTCTACCTTATGTATGATTTATACACACTATTATCTAATGAAAACAATTTTGAAACTGCATTGTATAGGCACACAAACATATTAAAAAAAACAAATTTGGAATGATAAAAATTAAACTACCGGTAGTTACCTCTATATGGGGGAGGGGAACCTTCATGTTTTATGTCAGATCCACCAATTAACAATACTGGATTGTTAAATTATAAATTATAAAATTAGTTAAATTTATAAAGTACTTTTCTCTTAAAAATTATAATTGTGAAAATGGTAACCACATGGAAAATACGTTAGGCATACAGCTGAATAAAGAACTATATTTACCCTGTGATTACATCTACTTACCAAAAAATGTGCACATTAACAGGAAGAGCTGGAATTTATATGATCTAATGGAGTGCCTGGATTATGTGTAATTTTTTTATATGTAGTTTTAATTTCTTGGAAGTTTTATTTCTTGGAAATATTTTGTTTTTCATTAGTATGACCTCACTTGGAGAGAAATTAAAGAAAAATGACAACTGCAAGAAAGCCAACTCTCCACCTTCAGGATAGCCAAGTGAAAAATCTACCCACATGGGAAGGCTGAATGAATTACAGCCAATTGACAATGGATAGCACATGCTGTGCCAGTAAGTGCACTCAAAACAACTGGAGAGGATCCCCACCACAGCAAGGAGATTACATCAAAAGGTTCTGAAGTGCATATGTACATTTTAGCGCTTAACTGAGAACTGGTGCTGCCAAGTAAAAGTGCAGCGGGGTAGGGAAAGCTCCAGAGTACAGGGAGTCCAGGAATGTGCTTAAAAAGGAAAGGGGTATGGAAGGATGGGCAGAGAGGGAGAGAGGAAGGAAAAAGTTTTCCCAATATGCGAGGCAGAAATCTGATACGGCATAACAATTACACTCTCAGTATCTATAAAAATATTGTCCAATCAGAAAGCTAAGTGCTGAGGGAACAGAGAATAGAATGACAGGAATGAAAATTTAAAGGAACCCAAAATGAGAATGAAGAATAGCACCAAAGATACACACTGTTTTGTGGTCTTTACAAATGTCCTCTCTATTCTATCCACTATGCCAATTCCTAAAAACTGGTAATTTCCACAAAGGCAAGAAGAAAAATAGGGGTAAAAGTCTATTTCATCCTACCAAAAATATCACTAATATGAAATTGATAGAAAGAAAACCTTTAAATAAAAAACTAAGTGAAAATAATTCAAAGATTTACAGAGGGAGAATGTAATCTGCTTTCTGAGCTTACCACTTTTTTTTTTTTTTGGTTTAATTCAACATATTTATTATTACAAGGGAATATACAGTGGAGAGTTCTTCTAACCTCTACTGCATTCCTTATGAGCCGGTAGTCAACTGTTGGTCTCTACATTGTGTTTCTGAGGTTCATCCATGATGTTGTGAGCTTACCACTATTAAAAGCAGAGGCTCTATGGAACAAACGCTGATAGAGTCAATTGCTGTTAGGGCACTCCCCCCTCTATTTTCTTTCTTTCTATCAGAGTTTCTCCATGCCCATTTCTGATAATCAAAAATTCAAGAGCTCTTCCCCTACCAAAATATTCTTGATTCCCACCTACAACCACCACCACTCACAACCCACACCTCTCCACCTACCCCACCAGTCTTGCCTTCTCCTTTCTTCCCCAACTTTTTTTTTTTAATTAAATTTTTTTTGCGGGGGGGCTGTGTTGGGTCTTCATTTTTGTGCGAGGGCTTTCTCTAGCTGCGGCAAGCGGGGGCCACTCTACATTGCGGTGCGCGGGCCTCTCACTACGGTGGCCTCTCGTTGTAGAGCAGAGGCTCCGGACACGCAGGCTCAGTAGTTGTGGCTCACGGACCTAGTTATTCTGCGGCATGTGGGATCTTCCCATACCAGGGTTCGAACCCGTGTCCCCTGCATTGGCAGGCAGATTCTTAACCACTGCGCCACCAGGGAAGCCCCATCTATACATTTTTGGTATGTATTTTTAAAATATAGGACTTTTATTCCTTAATATCATTTTTTTACATCTTTATTGGAATATAATTGCTTTACAATGGTGTGTTAGTTTCTGCTTTATAACATCTTCCCCAACTTTTTAATCCATCCCTCTTTTCTCATAAATCTTATTCTCAATTTAGGAAAAAAATCTTGTTCCCACTGCTTCAAACCTTTTCTGAAAATAGGCAGATTACATAGGCTAATGTTTGTTTTTACTTTCTTTTCACTATCTCTTGTCTTTCTGCCCCCAGCTCTTGTCTGTAGTTAATTTTAAAACTTTTGAGTTCCACAAGGCTTAATTTAACAGCAAGAACCCAGGCTCAGTGAATACTTTCATATATGCCTGTGATCAAAGCGTAGGTCTTCTGCTAACAACTACAGCTCATGGATGTTGCCAACAGTTTTCTTTGTTTTGTATAAATGAGAATGCAAATGCTATAAAACCAAGAATATCTGTTTGCCATTTGATTCCTCTCCTATGACATACAATATTGGTCACCAAGTCCTGTCAAATTCTACCTCCAAAATACTACTTGAACCCATTTCTTTCTCTCTATTCCTACTGGCCCTGCATAATTTCTCAGATCTAGACTATTCTAAGAGTCTTCTCTCTGCCTTTGGTTTCTCCACTATTACAATCAACACTACACAAAGCCCACCTCGGTTTTCTCTCTGAAACATAAATCTGATCAGGTCATTATCCTCCTCAAAAGCCTTCAGGCATTCCCCTGTGCATACAGAATAAACGTCCAGCTTCTTCATGTCATCCAATCTGGCGTCAAACATCACCTTTCAGGCTTGTCTCCTATCTATTAAAGACTAAGCATTAAATAAAAATAAGTTAATTTAATAAAAGAATAATTTCCAAAGATATCTAGAAATATTGTATGACTCATTAATGTATTATTTATGTAATTATTTAGGTAACTGATAGATTTATTCATCTCAACCATATACTATTACCTCCAAACTCAAACTTTTACAAAACAGCTAAATAAAGTTCTGTCTACCTAATGTATTAAAACTGGATTGAGCTGTTTCTATTTTCAATTCTAATATTAAAATGTAAGGTAGATCACAAGGATTTTAAATCAATAGCTATTTTCTAAAATGAATGTTAACATATATTGCCAAATTTCTCACAGTTTTCTGGAAATTGTTAAAGTCAGCTCTTAAGAGTTCTTAACAGTGTATCACATCTACCATATGAGAAAGTTTGACAACAAAATCAAAGTTACTGTAGGAGATAAGCACCTACCTTAGTGAATCCCATTTGTTTTCCTTCTAGACTATTCCTTGAGTTTACCATATAAACTACCAAACCAGACTACTCATCCTAACACAGTCATTAGAAAAGTTTCCTAAGAACAAGTAAATACTTCTTTTTCAAATCAAATTTATAAAATTTACTAAAGAAGACAGTTTATTAGCTTACACATATCTAAGTAGGGGTTCTCATGAGAATCATTCTGTTTAATTAAATGTTATAGGACCTTGCAGACAGACTCAAGAATAGCACCATCTGTCTGGGTTACAAAGCTCAGTTTCACCATGGTATCACCAAACAGCAACAAAATATTATTTTCATACATATCTCAAGTAATTTACAGACAACTAAAGAATTTAGTCATCTGGGATCACGACACTTGATTCAATCCATGCAGATGATTACACTCTGTACACGCTGTATGTAAACCAATATACTTTGAAAAATGTTTTTAGTAACTTAGACTTTAGGATTTATATTTCAGAAGGTAAATATTTATGGTCTTTAGTAGCTATGATGTAGATTTATGCTCTGGTATAAATTCTAAATGTTAGACTGTTCAGGTGTTAAATAAATCTGTACAATTTAAAAGTGCCTATTATTTATTTAGCATAATTATCATTTAAGTAAATTTTCCTAAAATATTTATAGCTCTAGGATTATATTGCCACACTTTCTGACAGGATTTCAATTCCCATTTTTTAATGTGAAAAGTATTTTAAGAAGGGAAGGAATTATAAATAAAATCATCTATGTAACATGAAAACCATTATTGAGAAAAATCTCATTGAATTCAGAAGTAGAAAATAATACTTGCCACTGCAACTCAATCTAAATAATATAGGCATGCCTGCTATAGGTAAAACATCCTCTGCACCTCCCCTAACACTGAATATTAAGGCAGACCATGAGAAATTAAAATCCTAAATACGTATGAATGCTAATCTTCACCTGTGGAAGAAGCTGCTGAAAGAACATGTATGGGACACTGGATGACTTCCTAGGCAGTCTCAAATGAGTAAAGCAATGCTAAGTGGAAAAGGTAAGTACTTTGGTCTCACAGACCAAACTTTCTGTTAAAACCTTAAGAAATTATCTCAATTTATTTATCCCAAGGCTCTTCTTTTTAATTCTTCAGCCTAGCCAAAAATGAACCTCAGGATGATATCGAACATTTGCTAGACAGACACAGACAGGGCACAACTTACAATTCTATTCCTCCTCTTATGATAATTTGCTTTGATCCCCAGAAAGCAAAAATGCCACCTCCCCTTAATCTGTCCCAATATCTAGTCTTACCAATCAATGGGCCACTAAATCTACCTCCACTGAAACCGTACTGAAACAAAGGACACTGAAGCACTAGACAAAGAACCTGGGAGGCAACCGTACAAGCAAGGCTGGAACTCTTGGCACACATGCATAATGTATACATGCCAACAGAGTTGGCGCTTGAACTGCCCACCCTGCAGAGTTGAAAATCCACATGTAACTTTACAGTCAGCCCTCCTTATCCACGAACTCAATCAACTGCAGATCGCATAGTACTGTAGTATTTATTTATTGAAATAAACCCGAGCATAAATGGACCCATACAGTTCAAACCCATGTTGTTCAAGAGTCAACTGTATATCCAAAAGTAGAGTTCTTCCCAGGATTTTTGCTCATCATCTGTAAGACCCCCATCAGAAGGCACTAAATACTGACTTCAGCAACAAAATTTACAGCACAAAGCAGAACTAAAGAGAGAGAAGAAAAGACACTGACCAAAGAAGTATACTTTAAAATTTATAAAATTTTCTGGGGTGGCTGACTAAACTGTCTCTAAAAGAAATTCCATAGGAAAAGGACCAAAAACATATTACGGACAATGGCATCAATATTTGATTCATTTCAAGGGGGCGTATTTTGAAAAAGGCTTCTCATTTGGGCAGATATGTACCTGTTCTGGTGTGACTAGCTCAAAATCAGTTTCGTAACTGTGAAGTGTACAACCCAAGGAGGTGACATTTGACCTACTTAAAACAACCATTAAAGGAAAATAAAAACAAAAATGGTTAACAGTAACAAGCACATCAAGTAAAATGCACATTTTTTTAGCTAAAAAAAATTTTTAAGTGTTTATTCAGGCTCAAGCTCAGTATCTTTAATCTGTGAATTTAAAAAGCACTCAAGTTACAACTGAGATTGTCCACACTTACTCATTTCTTATATGCTCACATCTTTTATTTCTCACAGGTGTCTTGCTCTTTTCCAGCGCTAACCCCATCACCTGGGTTCCTAATACCATTTCCAGCCAGATTGTTTCATCAATTATCAACTTATGTCTTTCATCTTTCTTTCCATCTCTCCACTACTGTTGCTACTAATGTATAAACACAAATGAGGCTCTTGCCTTCTGAAAAATTTCCTTCATCTACCTTTCAATCTCTTACCTTCCTCACTCCCACATCACTGCTTGCCTCACATCAACCTCCTTCAACTGAAAAGTGTACCATTCATTCATTCTGCAAGCCACTGTAATCCAGATTCTACCCTCAACAGTCATATGTAATGATTTCAAGTACCAAGCTGCCCAAACAGCAAAATTCCTCATCTTTCACTCCTAACCTCTCCCCTTCAAGGTCCACCACAGTTGTCTTTGAAAATTATGATTATTCTTTTTTTTTATTTTTAAGTCAGATAAAGCAAATTATATTGCCCACTGAAAGCACATTAACATATATATTCATGACTTAAATGTCTAGGCTTCATGAGAAGTAATTCTGGATCAAAATCCAATTTGTTTTAAATGAACGAAATTTTTTAAATGATAGGTTACACAGTTCAACAATTCCAATTTGTCTATGTAAGAGAGCAATCCTAGAAAAGCTTTTAAACATATTAGTAAATGTAATACCATTTAACACACTTGTTTTTCCTCAATTCATTTCTCATAATAGTTTCTATATTGTCTTGGATTATCTCCCGCTTTTAGTTTCATATCCCATCTGCTCATTTAAGATTCACGTCTGTCCAGTTTCTGAAATATTTGTCACTTTAGTCATTAGCATTTTGTGTAATATAGCACTGTTTTTTTTAAAGTTCAGAACCGAATTATTTTAGAAAACTGATTATTTTAACATCACCATTTCTTAACCTAAAGCAGCCTGCCCACACTTCAAATTTTCCACCTAACAAAAACCAGATTTCAACAAGTTTTTGTACTGTTTTTTAAAAGGAAACCAAGAAGCAAGACCATAAATTAGAAGTGCTCTCCTATATACCACTTCAGGAAATATTCTCAAGGACAGACCCAGAGCTGTCAACTGAGCTTCCAAAGAATATCCTTTGCATTCCCCTCTAGCAATCCATATCCATCCATTCCTTCAAGATCCAGTTTAAAACCCCCCTTCTGAGTTTTTCTGGCTGAGTTACTATGCTGTCTGTCCATGCTGCCTTCCCTCTGCATTTACCATCTACAATCTTAGAAACTAAATAGTATATGTAGGTCTTTATTCTACACATCAGACCCTTAGCCCTTTTGTAAGCCCAAGACTGATTTCAATCATTTCTGATGTATATACATGACTGGAAAATGAATATATATTGTCCTAGATTTCTCAAGCATAACATACAAAAAAATTAATATCTAAATACTAATTTATTGGTTACACCATCCAGTGTGGTCACCCCCAATTCCCTTTTCACTTCACTGAGGCTCGTTAAGTCCTCATTTACCACACAAAATATCAAGTAGAAAGTTTTTCTCTAGGAGTGAGTGAAAGAGGAAAGAAGGGAAGAGCTAAAGGGCAAAGAAATACAAAATCTTTTCCTGATGACATCACAGAACCTATCACTATTCCCTACGTTTTAATAAAAGTATATCAGTAAAGAGGAAGCAGCAGAGCAGCGGATACCTTCAGGTAGGGATGGGAAAATTGGCTTCAATCCTTGCTCCAAAACTGCTGTTCTTCCATTGGGAAGGAACCACCCTCACCTCTCGACACCCTCTTCAAGCCTCTCTTTCAGACAGCAATCCTCTCCTAGGCCTTGAAGTGGGCCTAGAGTCTGGGTCATCCTCACCTCACTCCCACTGCCTGCAGCATCTAAGGTGGGTTTTAGGGAGTGCCTGCTCTGATTGCCAGCAAACTACTCAGAGGAAAAGTACTCCTAATATTCTAAACTTTCCCATAAAGATGCTCCCATAAATAGCATTCGAGTTCTATAACACAAGTAATTAAGTACAATACAATAGGCAAACCATCATTTATAGCAACAGAATTAAGGGTATGTTTTTATGTGAAAGCAAACTTACATACAAATTAACTTTTTCTGATATTCAGAATGCTGAAAACCACCTACATGTAAAATTCTACACTTCGGATAAAAACTTAGAACACTATTCATATTCGACATGACTAAGACAAAAACTACAGATGGGGGAGGGGCTTTCCTTCCTTCAACAAAGTCTAAACAATATTTTTAGATGTTGCCACATTATTAAATGGAAAATAGAAACTGGTTGGTAGCTGAGGATATATACTTTGTTCAAAACAAAGTAAGGGTTGTGACATGTGTGTGAAACTAAAACATGATTTAGTCTTTAAAAAGAAAAAGATATTTATTAAGTACTATTTCTGACATTCCCTGAGACAACTCTCAAAATGTTAATACAACTGCTATTTAAAGTTCAAAGAGCACTCCAGAGCTGCCAAGGAATTAATAGCTTAAACTACTAAATAAGAGCCACGGTTCAATCTCCAGTCTCAGCCAGTCAGAACTCAGGGCTGGTACAGCAGAATCACCTAGCTTATTAAAGACACCACACAACTGAGAATCACATAAACAAGTGAAAAGTTGTTAACATCTAAAGATGGCTTATTTACAAAGAAAACACAAGAACAATTTAATCTTCTGCTCCCTCCAAAAAAGCACAAATACAATATAGCTGCCATACTTAAAACAAGTAATTTTGCCATTCCAACTTCCTGGTTAACTGCCTAGGGCTACTCTATAACTTCAGTTGTAATTTGCCAGAAGTCTCTTCCTATTAAAAAACATTATCTAGTCATCCAAAATACTTTTCTTAAAAGATACTCAAAAGGATTTTTCACACCTCCTGACCCCCATATTTCCTTCAAGTTTATAGGAGGAACTGAGGCACAAAACCATTATGCAAGCAACCAGATGTAGTCACTAGTAGAAAAAATAAAAAGTTTGAATACCACTCAACTTTCCCTATTACCGACCAGTTTACTACCCATTTTACTGAGCTCATGCAAAGTAATCTTATAACTGAAGGTTGAGCAAAAGCCCTCTTATATGGCTTAGAGAATGGAAATGAAGGAATTCTGGATCAAGCCCCGAACAAAATCTCCAACAGGTTCCAAAATCTATAGGTTGCCTACCACATTAGACAAAACCTAAATACTAACTGAATTCCTATTCCTTTGAGGTATAAGCATGTCTCCCTTGATCAGCTGGAATTCTCTTTAATAAAGATTTTCTATAACTCATCTAAAATATTACCAAGCCACAGTACATACAGCCTAGATAATGTATATTCAGAACACAGAGCTAAACAGCTAAATAAATTTTTAAAATAATAATAAATAACATATTGTGATCAGGACCTAAATGGGCAATGAGAACTCCCTTAGGGAACAAGGTGACAAAGAGAATAGTTTTCCAGTCATTCGTTCATTTAACAGAGTTAATTAGCACTTAACTGTGAAGAGAATGGAAAGATGACTTAGGGTCACAGCCCTACAGAAGCTCATATGATTATCACAGGTAGAGAGAAGGAGGTACACGGAAGGAGCAAGAGTGACAAGTTCTACCTGTGGGAGTCTAGGAAATCTTCACAGAGGAGGTGACATTTGACCTCCTTAAAAGATGAGTAGGATTGTGCCAGACATATACACGTGCAAAAAAACTAGGAGCTGGTTCCTGAGTTGGATAGATGTACCTTCTTCCTCATTTCTCTTTAGGATATTAACATTCAATCATGAGAATTACCAACACAAAATGTTTTGTAACACCAATTATACTTTTGAATACCTTATTACCTCTCAAATTAAGCGCAGATGGACTGTGGAACTATATGAGGAAGCTTTATGTGTCTTATGCAAAAATACTTCCTCAGAAATGTATCAATGATCTTGGGGGGGAGGGGGATCACAGTTTTCATGCAATTTAATACCTTTTAGATGATCAATCTTTAAAATTTCTACTCAATATTATAAAGAATTCTATGCACAATTACATATTTTATTTGAAACAAATCATTTCCTCAAATTTAATTTTAATATCAACTGTCTTAAATATATCCAATTAAAGTAGTGACTTAATACAAATTAAGAATTATTCCAGTAAAGAAATCTAGTGAAGACTGAGAAAAAAAAATTTACCTGCAAATCTACCTAATTCTCTTTATCTTCCCCTTTTCATTTTTTTAAGTTACAAATCTAAACAATGTAAAATAAAGGTACAAATGAAATTTTCAAATAATCAACTCAGGAGGTTCCTTTAACAGTAATGGAATTTCACTGTACTGGAAAAAGTACAAAATGCAGAAAGCTGTCAACCAGGGCTCTGTGCTATTTCACAGTAGTAGAAATACGGTTTTAATAAGTTTCTACCACAATTCATCTGGAATGAGAAAATAAACACTCAGAAATATACATAATAAACTACAGAGTATGAAAATGCCAGTGACATAAACGTTCTCCCTTGGACACCATTGATTCTTCTAATTCTCACCTAGAAATTAATGGAAAAAACTTAATCTTCCTTGACTAGAATCCAAATGCACTCTAAGACATTTTATCAGCTTAAAAAAGGAAAACAACTGTACTCCAACAAACATAACTAAAACATGCTAATATAAATGCAAGTAAAACGGGAGTTCCTAAAAGAAGACTATGATAGCCAATTTATGAGGACAGAATCCAACGATTTCAAAACTTAAGTAACAAAACACTATAGTAGGATGGGGAGCTACCATAACATTTTAAAAGCATTTAAAACTATTTTTGTATCAGCTAAAGCAAAGATAGAAAACTATACTGATGTACATAAGTGACTTTATACTAAACAAAAATTGGGCAAACATATACATTTCATTCATGCAAATGAACGTGAATTTACAATTCCTCATTTATGTTAATATTTACCAAGATTAATGGAAAATCATCTCCCCTATGTAATGAAGTGAATTCCCCCAACAGAACAAAGCTAACACCTTCAAATCTTTCGAATAAACAATGAAAGCTTATACTATAAAAGGAAATTATCTAAACAGGATCAGAAAGTTGTTAAATGATTCAAGTGGGAAGAAAAGTCCGAAATTCCAACACACACTACAAATATTGATTCATTAACTCCAAATCTCTAAGCAAGTCCTATGAAACAAATGTGGGTGCAAATTTTTTTTTTAACTATTCCCACAGCACATTTTTAGGCTATCTACCTAACTACCTCACTTTGCAATGCATTAAATGTAATTTCTCGAAATTACAATGTTTATACAATGACAAAAACAGGAATTCTGGTGGCTACAACACACATTGTTTGTAAAGCAGATTAGCACACAATACATTTTAAATAAGTGACACTAAAAGAAATGTCACAGAAATCTTTTTTCTCCATTTCTAATAAATGGCTGCAATGCACAGCTCAGTAATAATACCTAATATTCAACCATATTACTAATTCTTATAAACTTTGTCTAATCTCTCTCACTAGCTAACTTTTCTGTGAAATTAACATATCACCCACTTTCAGAAAAAACAACAAATCAGTACCTTCTACTACTATTTCAGAGGAGGAGATTATTATTTTCTTCTACTGAAAATAAGTCAAACCATTCAGAAAAATATCTAGTCTGCGAATTCCCTGGCAGTCCAGTGGTGAGGACTCTCTGCCAGGGCACGGGTCCGACCCCTGTTCAGGGAACTAAGATCCCACAAGCCAGGCGGCATGGCCAAAAAAAAGAAAAATATCTAGTCTACCTTTGAATCAAACTTTGAGGAACAGTTGAATTAACTGTTCATTAAAAAAAAAAATCCACATAAACAATCTTATTACTATTTACACTGAATTTCACTTCAATTTTAAATAATTTAACAAATATAACTATAGAATACGCTTATCTTTTGCAAATATATGATACAGAGAATACAGTATAAACTGGTGACAGTATCTTTCTTATTACTCTCAAGAGCAGAGGAGACCTTTGAAAGTGTTTGATGAATACAATTAACTCACAATTAACTAGGCTAAATTAGCCAGTGAACAAAAAAGATGAATCAATCTTTCCAAACCTAATTAATATAATCCACTACTATAACTTAATGTTAATTAAAAGAGTGCCTTAAGAGATTTTTTTCTCCAAATACCTAACACAATCATGAAAAAAAAATGCCAAAATATTCCAAAGAAAGTGCTAAACTACATAAGCACCTGGCATAAACTCAACACTCATTGTCCTCAGGCACCCCCCCCCCCCCGCCTTTATTCTCACAAAGAAACAGCCCCAACCTAACTTCCTCTCAATGAGCACTTCAAGCAATAACACAGATATTTTGCAGCATATAAGTCTTAGGTACATTATTTTCTCTTTAAAATTATGAACACATACAAATGGCTCTTTAAAATGGTCCAATAAACTGCTACACTATGCCTTAAATTGCTGTCTATTATGTACTTAAAAATATTTACTAGCAATTGGAGGTTAATATGGCAATTATTACTGGGTAGCTATTATTGCTATTAAAAATATATAAATACTGCAACACCATGCACTACTAACAACTAAACACTGAACAGAAAACATACATTAGCAAATTATAAACATTTTCATTCAACAAAATGAACCGTCATGAAAAAAAGATGCTTTATGTGTAAATACTAAAATTGGAAATTGAGATGAAAAAATACCCTGCATATTTACTGGCACTTGAGAAGATTAATCATTCCTTCTTCCTCATTTTCAATTGATAGTCCTCCCCATCTGGTTCTAACTCAAAAGAATAGATCTCAAAGTTTCTACATTTACAACTATCTTCCTTCTCTGCAAAAACTATAATAAATCTCTTCAGAAAAAAGGAAGCAGGTCAACAACAGATTACCTTAAAATCTTCAAATATAGAATGAATGGTCCTTAATAGGAATTATGTACTAATGTGTGTTTCAATTGAGGAAGGAAGAATGATACCATCCCCCAACTACCCCATAGTCAGGAAGATGCTAAGCAAATAAAACAACATGAATGTGCAGCACACATAATTAAGAATTAGACTGCTGTTGTGTCAAACAGTATATACTTAAATCTAGTTAAAGGACACAAAATCGCTTTTCTCCACATCACCTCGACTGAGAAACAAAAGTAAAGAAACAAAACTAAAGATATACTTAACATCTGGAAATTATATCTTTCCACAAGGGTGAGTTGACATACCATAGGGTGCACTCGTACACTTTCCAAAAGGGCAGATTTAACACACTTAACTGAATTATAACTGAGTGAATATATAACAAGAGTCTCCCGGAAATGTGATGGACAGCATGAGAAAACAGTTTTGAGTCACAAAGGCACAGCCAGGCATGCATTTAATGCAGTAGCTACAAATTTCACAACTGTAAGAATAAGAAACACATACAATGACCCATATCATATATACACAATGGCATCTTTCACATGTTAGGAAAAGGGGGCAGGGGGTGACAAAGAATTTAGGAAATGTGATGCCATGCAGCAGAAATATCAGAAAGCAAAGTAAGTAAAGGACTGACAAAAACCTTAAGGCATCTGACTGCACAAATCAACTTTTGCTAAGCCATAGGAACACCTCAAGGTAACACAAAGTGGGTGGATCATTACTGTGTTACAGAACTTTATAATCTCTAGCTTACATTTCAATCTACATTAATATGAGTATCTAGATAAATTCTCTATAAACAATAGTTTTCTCTGCTCAAAACAACTGCAGGCCAAAAAGAAAAATACATGCCATTATAAAGCACCAAGAGTTCTTATAATACATGCTTTATTTTGAACGGGTAATGATTTTATCTCCTTTGGAATTATTCTATACAATGTACTTCAGGCAACATATTTTTGTTATCCCAGGTTGCTGCTATATCTAATTTACAAGAAAATGCTCAATTTGGAATGAGAAAAATTTACAATATCAGCAGTTCTTTAACCGATTCGTAATTTTTTTAATTAGCACCAATCCACCCTCCACCTAAAAGAGAATGTAGACATTCTATAGTCCTTTAAAAAAAAAAAAATCAACCCACGCCTTTCCGCATTTCAAAGTTGCTACCTAAAGAGCAATTCTGATTTAAAAAAGAAAAAGAGTATATTCAAAAATCAATTCCTGGTTTAAAGAGGTTTAGGAGAGAAATACCCAAAGCACAAACCTTTAGTCAGTCATAAAGCACAGAGTCCGCTCCCACAAATTGTTTCTACAAAAGAATCTTAAACATCTTATCTCTATCAACATTATCATCCTTACTTAAGCTTTAAAAGAAAAGAAAAAGAAAAAAGGTAGAAGAAATGATATATACTAAAGACTGGCTACACATGGATTTTTATTTGTCTACAAAATGTACTGTATATAAATTAGCCACATATATACAAGCCATTACCAGTCAGCATGATATATGGTTATTTGGGGGCTCTCTCCTCACTAATATTGGTCTACTTGGTTATTTTAATTCCCTGATAAAGTGTCAACGTGGTCACCAGCCGCCAAACAAAAACCTTTTAAATACCCCTTAATCAATGTTTGCTAATCTATGGAAGTCCCTGAATCTGACTAATACTAAATGATAGACTGAGAGAAGAAAACAGGAGGCAAAATGAGTTTTATTCCCATATATCAAATGATCAAGGGAAAATTATCACAGTACAGAGAGTAAGAATCGCAACTTATAACTGATTTTAAGATTAAATATCCGAAAAAAATGCTAGGAAAAAAAAAGACCTGATCCTAGTACAAAGCACAGATACTATGTCACTCGGTCTTTGTAGGTAAAAATTACACTTTGACTTTTTTTTATCTGCATAATGAAATATATTTAATAAAATAAAGCTTCCATTCGAAAAGTTGGCAAGAATTTGTACTTCTCCACTAGTCTCAAAGAAAAACAAATCTATGCTACCCATAATTAAATGTAACTAATTACAATTTGAACACTAAATTATTTATCCAGTGTAAACAAGGATTAAGAGGAAATAAAGCTCTATCTACAGCAGAGGTTACAGAAAACAATTTCCAAAATGCATGTTCCCCAAAGGCAGTCCCCCCAAAAGGGTACACAACTTAAACTAAGTTGAGTTTTTTCAAGCCTAAATTAAACCGTTCAGCCAATTTTCCAATTATATTCTACGCTTGAAACATAATTGCCCTACATCTGTTTACAAATCTTTGCTCAATATTTAAACAAATTCGTAGTCTCCCGGGCACATAGTTCTACATACAGTAACTCATGCACAAAGCACATATTTAAAGACCACGCACTGCAATTATTAGCCTAAACGCCAGGTTTAACAACGTGAATGTTTTCAGAGCTAGGTAATACGACCCAATAAAAAGCAAAGATGGCATTTACCACCAAATGTCACTGCCACCGCCAGGAAAGAGTTGCTGGAACCCTATACATTTTTAATTTCGATGAACCTAGACGGCGTCGTCGGGTGCCAGGCTTCCAGGAGAACAATTGACACCCTAACTGCTTCAAGATTAAGGCAGGCGATTCAAATCCGAAGGAAAAGTTGTCAATTATCAGAGAGACAGCGCGAGAGAGGCGAAGGCAGATAAAAGCGATGTTATCAAACCGCCCAGCTTGTTGCTTTTGTGTGTGTGTGTGGATTCGTTGTTAGGAGAGAGAAAACAGTTTTTAAAAGACACAGGAGGAGAGAAAGAAGAAAAAGCTTTCTCCACCTTCCGTCGGCTCGGTGCAATGGCTTTAGGGCTCTCCAGCGTAGTAAGCCCCGAGAGGCAGACGGCTGTCGATGTTTACAATCCCGGGAGCTTCGGGTGCAAGAGTCCTTTACTGACACAATCGCATTCAATCAACTGTTTTCGGGCGAAATTGCAGGTGTCATTATGGAATTTTTTTAAAATTCAAAAGGCGGGCGGGCGGGCAGCCGATCCGACACAAGGGGGAAAAAGCTGCTTATCGCAGGCGCGGGCATCACAAGGCAAAGCCTTCCACATTTAGGGAAGAAAAGGGGGGGAAATGGGAGGGGAAGGGGAGTGCGATTGCAACAGAGGGTGGGCGTTCGAAGTGCGACCCAGAATCCGCAGCTTTGAGACTTCCACATGCAAATTCCACGCCGAGCGCCGCGCTCACAAATGATTTTTAAAGAGCCAAATAAACACTGGAAGGGATCCAAGGCGAGGGAGAGACGATCCAAAAGGGGGAGAATCGGCGAGAGGCGAACGGCGGGGAGAGGCGAGGGAGGGGCGAAGTCCCGGCGGCGGGAGGAGAAAGTTGGTCGGCGGCGGAGGTCGGCGGCAGAGGTCGGGGACCCCCCCCCCGACACAACCCCCTCCTCGCAGCCCGACTACTCACCAGCGAGAAGAGGTTGGAGTGACAATCCTCCAGGCTCGCCCCGTTCGCCACCCAGTTCGCTGCCGCAGTCATGATCCTCCGCGAGCCCGGCCGCCAGAGCGGGGCATGTCGGAGCGAGGCGTCCGAGGCGAGGCCGGGCCGGGCGGCGGCGCCTCGCCGGGGAGCGCGGGGCGGCCGGGCCGCCGCCGCCGCCGGTGGAGGGCGCGAGGGCCGGCGGGCGGTCGGGAGGCGCCGCGGCGACGCCGCGCTGGGGGCGGCGGGCCCGGGCCGGCGGGGGGGTCCGCGGCGACCGCGCGGCTCCTTCCTGCTCGGGCGGCGGCGGCGGCTCCCGCGGCTCCGGCGGCGGCGGGGGGCGCTGTCCGCGCGGCCCGGCGCCCTCCCCGCCTCTCAGGGCCGCCGCTGCCTCCCGGGCCGCCGCTGCGGGCCGGCCGCCGCCTCCGCCTTCCCTGTTCCTCAGCCGCCGCCGCCGCCGCCGCCTTGTTTATCTCCAGCCACCGACTCCCCCTCGGCCCCCGCCGGCGCGTGAGGGGAGGCGAGCCCGAGTCGCCGCCGCCGCCTCGGAGCCGCCGCCGCCGCGGAGCGCGAACTCGCGAAGGGGGGGGTGCGGACGAAGCCAGCGGGCGACCCCGGCAGCCGAGCGACGTCCCCTCCTTCCTCTTCCTCCCCCACCCCCCCCTCCTCCCCAGTCAGCCTCGCTTCTCCTCCCTCCCGGGGCTCGCTCGCTCTGACAGCAATGGCGGCCGCCGACCGCGGCTCGGCCCGCCATTGGCTGGCGCTGCGTCACGTGACGGGCGCCGGCCGCGCGGGGGGGTGGCGGAGGGGGCGGGGGAGGGGTCGGAGCGGCGGCCGCGGCGGCTCGCGGGCGGCGCTGCTGAGCCGAGTGGGGCCGGATTCTCCGGCCGAGAGAGGGAGGGAGACGGAGACCGAGACGGAGAGGGAGAGAAAGAAGTGCAGGCGACGCGGCTCTGGGGCGGGCGCGCGGGCAGCGGCCGGGCCGGCGGCCTCGCGCCCCGCCCCCTCGGGTGCTTAGACCTCCGCTGGGCGCGACTGCGAGCCCCGGGAATGCCCGTGGAGGTGGCTGCGGAGGACTCGGGGCCCCCTGCCTGTGCCCCGGACCGCCCCGGCCGGCTGCGTGGCAAGGGCTCGCCGTGGGCCAAGCAGAAGATCCAAGTGTTTCGGGGGTGTCTCCTCGAGGTCTCACTCCGTCCTCCGCGTTTTGCAGATGAGAAAACTGAAGCACAAAGAGATTAAGTCACTTGCCCGAGGTTGCACAGCTGGGAAGAGGAGGGGGTGGGATTCGAACCCCTGCACCCAGGCACAGCGCAGCTAAGGTCTTGCGTTAAGGTTTATAAGCCTCACCCAGGGAGCGCTAACTGTGAATACAGAAATGCCTTTCGAGCCCTTACTCCTAGGCACTGTGTGTATGCATTCATTCTTTGCATAAATGCTTCCTGATCTCTTGCTTTGTGCCAGAATATGTATATATTTTTTAAACTACCAGACACTGTACTAGGTCTGGTTGGGAGCAGACCTTCCCTCCTGGCTCCATTCAGTCAATAACCAACATTTCTTGAGCATACAGCATGGGAGTCTGGAGGAATGCCAGTATAAGGAGGCTCTTCCCCAGCCCTCAAGGCCTGTGCTCCCTGCAAAGGTGGGGAAGAGATAACTTCATTAATAAGCCCCCAAACGTGGAAAAGCCATGCAGATTGGATTTAAAAAAGGAAGAATGGGAAAACAGCAGAAAGATGGAGTGTAATAAAAGGAAAGAAGTCTTAGACATGCGAATTGAGCTTTGGAACTACCGCAAATAACTGTTAAAGCAAAACCCAGGAGCAGCATGTAGTATTACCATGGCTGACACTATGTTATAACCCACCGACACCGTTAAAACGAATGTACCTACATTATTTCACATAGTCCTCAAAACAGTCACATAAAGAAGATACTGTTATTATCCTTAGACTACAAGTCAAGGCTCAGAAGTGCAGTGACACCTCCAAGCTCTCCAGTTAGTGAGTGGCTCAAACCCAGGTCTGTGTGGCTCCAGAGCCCAAACCTGAATCCAGAAGGCTCTGTGAGCAGAGGCCTGGAGATGACTTTGGCACCCCCCGTTGTGTTACCTTGACCACCATGGTTCAACTCTCTGACCCTCATTTCTCAATCTGTCAAAAAGGGGTCCCAGTTGCTGACCCACTGACCTCAGGCCAATTTTGTGCATTTCTATTAAGATTTGTTGATGAAAATGTTTAGGAAAAAAAAGTCAAACCACTTTATCAACATGCATGGTGTTACTTCGGCCTGAGCAATCAGACAGTGTGATGGTCCATCATATCCAGGTGTGTTTATATCCCAGGATATCATCTTACACACCTGGTCACCAAATTCTCATTCTTCAGTAAGGTTTTCAAAAGTCTCCCAAAGCAACCTAATATTAGAAAAATGAGAACAGTACATGGACAGTTTACAGAGTAGGAAAGACATATGGATTTCAAATATATAAAAAGATGTTCAACCTCACTTGTTGCAATGGACAGAATGTTGGTGTCCCCCTAAAATTAATATGCTGTAACTTTCCCACTGTGATGGTATTTGGAGATAGAGCCTTTGGCAGGTAATTAGGTCACAAGGGTATAGCCCTCATGATTGGATTAGTGCCCTTGTATGAAGAGACAGGAAAGATTTCCAGCCTTCAAACACTCTCCCTCCCTCCCTCCTAACCTCCCTCCATCTCTCTCTCCCCACCTTGCCCCACCCACCAACCCCCCTGCCCTGTGAAGACAGAACCAGGAAAAGGGTTCTTACCAGGAACCATATTGGCTGGCACCTTGATCTTAGACTTCCCAGCCTCCAGAACTGTGAGGAGTAGATTTCTCCTGTTTAAGCCACCCAGTCTATGGTAACTTGTTACAGCAGCCCAACAAGCAGACTAAGACACTCATCATAAGAAAAACAGCAATTAAAACCATAATAAGGGACTTCCTTGATGGTCCAGTCATTAAGACTCTGAGCTTCCACTGCAGGGGGCGTGGGTTCCATCCCTGGTCGGGGAACTAAGATCCCGCATGCCGTGTGGTGCAGCCAAAAAACAAAAAAAAAGCATAATAAGTATTGACAATATTTTAAAAGCTTAGGCAACTGTGAAGAGAAGCAGAACTCTCACTGTCAGTGGGAATATAAATTAGCACCACAGCTTTGGGTGTCAATTTGGAAAAGATCAAAATTTATAATGGACATTCCCTTTGACCGAGCAATTCTACTTGTAGGAGGTTATCCTACAGAGATACTTGCACAGATGTATAAAGACCTGTAGTGCAAGGATGTGAACTATAGTACTGCTTGTAGAAATCAACTTACATGCCCATTATTTGGGGAGTAGTTAACAGTATAATTTAATCCCATGCAGCCATTAAAAATAATGAGTTAGCACTATGTGTACTGACAGTGCTAACTATCATTAGCACAAAAAGGGATTATTAATTGAGATATCCATGGAAGGTTGCACCAGAGACAATGGTAATATCAGTTGCCTCTGGGGATAGAGAGTCACAGTGGGAAGAGAAATTACTTTTCACTGTACTGTTTACATTTTTTTAGCCAAATATATATATTACCTATTCAATACAATAAGTTATAAACAACACAAATCAATCAATAAAATTGAAAACAGAATAATCAATCAAATAAAAAAGCAAATAAACAATGCAAAAGGGGATAAAAACTTCATCTGGGGAGATTTGCTTGACTGTCAAAGCCAAGGCCCCAGAGTAGAAGAGAAAAGGTCAGAAGTGCAGTGTGCAATTGCCCTGGCAACATAAGTACAGAATGAGGACCCAAGGGAACCAGGTTCTAGTCTCAGATGTGCCACTGAGCGGCCCTGTTATCTTAGACAAGCCTCCCGACTGCTCTGGGCCTCAGTTTCCTCCTGTGTGAAAAGGCAACATGGGTGATCCTCCATGCTAGCTCATTTCTAGCAAAGAAACCCTTGACTCTGCACTGTGGAGATGACTGATAAATATCTGCAGAGTCTTTAATAGAGAAAGCAATGGGATGTGATGGAGAGCCTCAGGAGATAAGATCAAAACCAAACCAAACCCATACTGGTGACTAGGAAGCAGCAAGACATCAGGTACTTCTGAGTCCAGTTCCCCATGTGGGGGGCTCATCAGAAGCATCCTTGTTCATGACCAAGTTTCCCCATTAGTGAAAACGCCTAACTGCCCAGGCAGGAAATAGACGTGTCCCTCTGCACAAGTCTCAGGTCATATTCTGAGAATGACAGTTTAGTTCCCTTTCATGGTTACCAAATGTAATGGCAGAGAGAAGATGGAAGCAAAAATATAACCAGAGGAGGAACCACCCTACTAGAAAGACCACAGGAAGTCGCCACAGCTGCAGGGTGGGAGTATTTTGTAGGAGTTAAGAATACAGCTTCAGAGTAAGACAGACCTGGGTTCCAATCTCTGCTCTGTGGTGCACTAGCTGTGCAGCCTTGAGCAGGTCACTTAAGCCCTGTGACCCCCATTTCTTCCGGTGGGTGGACCTCCCAGAGTGACAGCACAGGGCGAGGTCTTAGGACAGTGCACATCCCCATCGGCAGTGATCAATAAATTATAACAAGCACAATCACTTGTCCATCCTCGTACAATGGAAAGTGGCACCCAGTCACATCACTTGGGGTTTTTTTCCCTTTAACCTCAGGTTTATTGGATTTATCTTGTTGTAAATAACAAAAGTTACAAAATGCTAGCTGTAACAAGTTAAACAATACAGGAGTATGCTAAGGAAAAAGGAACACTCTTTTCTCTACCACTGAATTATCCAAACTCAACCAAATTGTTATGAATCCTTACTCTGCTTCCTACAAGCTCATACCAAATCATGCAATGTAAACACACATTCCTAAGGGAATTTTTTTTTTTTACTTTTTATGAAAAAGGGATCATGTCACATATATTACTTTGCAAGCTGTTTTTTTTTTCACTTAATTTATCACAAATATACCTCTAGGCCTATATATCTAGATCCAACTCCATCTTTTATTCGTTGTATAGTGTTTCATAGAACACCTGTGCCATAATTTATCCAATTATTCCCCTATTTCTGAACCTTTGGGTGGTTTCCAGTTTTTTCCTACTATAACTAAGGGTGCAGTAATATCCTTATCCATATATCCTTATGTACTGACACTTTTATTTCTGTAGAATAAAGTCCCCAAAATAGGATTGCTTTTTTATTGTTAATAAATGTGTATTTTTACTGTTAATAAATACAACCAGAAGTCTTTCCCCAAACATTGTAGCAATTCACACTCCCTCAAGCAATACCGGAAGAGAGTATACTTCCTCACCACCTTGCCAGCACTTGGAAGTTGCCAATCTTTTTAAAATTTTTGCCAACCTGATGGTGAAAAATGGCGTCATTGCTGTTTGAATTTGCTTTCCCAAACTCCAGTGAGGTAGATCTTCTCTTAGGTCTCTTGACCATTTGCACTTCCTCTTGAGGTTTTTTTTTTTTTTTTGCTATTCAAGTCAGCAGCTGAGAACAAAAAGAGAAACAAAGGCAGTCCCAGTGAGATCAGTCAGGGGTTTGGCACAATGACAAACACCGGTCTTGGGTCCCTCTCACATGGTGTGGACAGGCCATTCATTCCATAATTCCATAAAGACACTTACAGACGCTTCCACGAAGCAGGCCTATTCTTTTCATTCCTTCACTTTCATAATTCAATTTTTAAGTTGAGGTTTTAGGTTCCCTCTGAGAGAATGGTCTTATACCAGTCAAGCTGTGGTGCCTTGGGCAATAACAGCTCCGCTCCTAACCATCAAGGATTTCCTAACTGTTCTAACCCCTCCCCTAAGGTGGTGCAGAGGATGAAGTAAAAACAATAGCAGTTGTTGCTGGCTCGGAGCACGGCTTGAGGTCTGGCGAAGGGCGAGAATTTTAGGGCTGGACAACACCTGGTCCAGATCCCAGCCTTGCCACTGAACTTTTTGACCTCTTGGACGGTGATTTAAACTTTCTGTGCCTCAGTTTCCTCATCCCTAAAGCAGGGTCATCCTTGTATCTGCCTCTTACAGCCAATGTGACTATTCAATGAGTTATTGCACACAAAGCACTCAGCACCCGCCCAACACATAATAGGTGTTCAATAAATGTCAGTGACTCTTCAGACCCAGAGCTTTTTATAAAATGTAGGCGGAGATGGAACTCCAAGAAACACCACCAAAGAGATCATTTAAGCCATGATTTGAGTTTTTAAAAATCCCAATGAGCTTCAATTAACTGTACTCAGTGGCATTTTACCTACACTTACATACAAAGGACTCTTGCTTCTGGTAGTGCTGAGTTTTGAATGAATTTAGCAGCCCACGCCAAATGGCTTTCTAATAGCCAATAATAAAGAAGTGTGTGAATGTCCCCCGAAATTTTTCTTTGACTGTGCTGCCACTTGACCAAAAACAAGTGACCACATGCATAAATTTTCGGCCTCCACTAAGTTGACATATTGCACACTCTGGCCATGGCAGGTGGTGAAATATATTATATGAAACTAAATTCTGTTTCCTCTGGATGGACCCACATATACACATACACTCTCTTGGAATCTGAACGGCCTCACTTACGACAGCCAACTCTGCTTTTAGGGTGAACAAAATCACCTCTAAGAGAAGAGGGTGTCCACAAGGTGGATTCCGTAACTTTTCCTCTCCAGGGTTGTGCAAGTGCGAAGTCAGTGCTCACGAAAGAAACGGCCTGCCTGGGTGGCCCAGAGCCAGACTGTGCACTGGGAGGGGAGATGCCAACTTCTCTGGCAACTGTGCCAGCCTATCTCACCCTTTCTGCTTTCTGTGCTCCAGGCCAGACCCAAGTGTCCAGGGGTTTTGTAAGGAAGAAAAGGTCTTTTCACTGGTGGCCTAAATCAGGGACTTCAGCTGAGGTCTGGATAGGTGAGAAGGCAACTGATGGAGCCGCCGTACCCGTGTGATACTGCTCTTTGAGAAGGGACATCCAGGTCCTGGCACGTTAGACAAAGGCCACCATCCTCCAGGGACCAGACCAGTTCCCTCCAAACTATCTGGCACTTTAAGTTCCCAGCCTGAGAGGACACTTTTCCTGCTCCCTGGCAGAGGGGTGCCAGCTCCTTGCTGGCTGGGTCCCTGCCTGGGGGCCAGATCTTGCTTTTCTGCAACAGATCATTTTATTTAAAAGCAAACCTTAGAAAGAGCACGCTCCTTTGCTCAGGCAGCACTTTGGAGGCAGGAAAAATGCCACATGTGAAACTTGAGTCATCATTTTGTCTTCACGTGGCTTCAGTGACAGGTTCACTGGGCTCCTCCGGTCACCTGGGTTATAGGTTCTCAGCAAGGATGAGTCAAGCAACTCATCTCTCCCGCTTGAGTCTCAGTTTTTCCTTTTTAAAATGGGCTGCCAACCTCTCAGGACGCCGGTGAGTTATAATCCATTGTTTTTTTTTTTAATTGCGTACACAATTTCTCCATTTTCAAATGTGCTGACTGCAATAGTCGGTTGAGGATGGAAATGGAGTATATCTACAGAGTCACTCTGTTGCTATTGTCGGTACAGATCGCTTCCCCAAGGAAATAAATTACATTTCATTCTCTATCTATTGTTTACTTTATAGTCTCTTGATCTTACTTTGCTGACTTCTTGTAGTTTTCCGGTAGCTTGGTTCCCACTTAATCACAACAGCTTCTGTAAATGTTAGCGAGTTGTGTTATGGGGATTTGCTACCGGCATTTCACAACGGTTACTGAACATAGAAGCCCCTTCTTTATTCTACCAAAAATACCTCGGTAAATATTCCCCTCGCTTAAAAAAAATAATAGACCCTTAAAACGATTTTCCAATGAGCAGACTTTATTTCATGTTAACCATGCCGTAACTCAAACCACATTTTGCGTTGTTCTATATTTGTGGTTTTATGAAGAGGTCGCTGTTTACACAGCACGTGCACCCCGATGAGCCTGTTCATTATAATCTAATCAGCCACATCTCAAAATCCCAACAGAAGACGGGCTTTCTTCTCCCAGGCAGAGCTGTGTGGTGCAACAGAAGGAGGCCAGTAAAGACATGCCGCCAACCATATACCCAGTTACGCTCCTCCTTACTGTACCATCTTTTCAGGAGGGGGCTGTCTTCTGAATGTGTTTACGGAGCTCATTTTATGCCGGGTATCTACTTGTCAGAACTATCTTATGAGGTAGATCCTATCCCTATCCTAGGATCCTATCCTACCTGAAGCTTGCTCACTGCTGCCATCTGTACTAAGATGAGGTTAGAGGGCTCCCCCATGCTTCGACACCCTCTGCCCCTTATTTGGGCTTCCTGTCTTCTTCATAGGCCCACTGTGCCTCCCCACAAATGTTCCACAGGGGCCTGGAGCAATGCAGCTCTGCCACTTACCAGCCATCTGCTCTTGGAGAAGCAGCCTCACCGCTCTGAGCCTCAGTCTTCTCATCCATAACGTGGGCATAATTATCCTGGCTTCATGGGAACTTTGGTAATAATAATAACAAGCACGGGCATATTTATTGAGCACTTCCCATGTGCCAGGCCCAGGCCCAGGTACTTTAATACCATGAGCTTGTTTAATCCTCCTGTGAGGGAGATACTATTATCATCCCATTTGCAGATTGGGAAAGTGAAGGCTGAGATGGAAATATCCAGAATGTGCCCCCTCCAAGCCTAAGCCACTGGCCCCTCTGTTGCTCCCACCCCCACTATGTTCTCTTTTCCACACAGCAGTCAGAGGGAGCCTAATCAAACCTAGGTCAGATCACGTCACTCCTCTCTGCTCTAAACTCTTCCATGACTCCCACCTCATTCAAGGTAAAAGCCAAACACTCCATCAGCGCCTGCAGGGCCCTGTGTGAGGCCCTTGGCCTCTTGCTCTCTTGCCAGTGTCCCCCATGCATGCTCTGCTGCAGGCCCGTGACCTCCCTGGAGCTCTTCTCACAGACTCAGCCTCAGGGCCCTGGCCCTTGCAGGCCTCTCCTCCCCTTGGCTTAGATGGCCCCCACAGTGGAAAGACCCTCTCGGACCACTGCACCTAAGACAGTGTGCCCCATCCCTCCTTCTTACACCCCTCACTCTGTTTAGTTTTCTCTTAGCATTTAAAATCCCCTGACATATATTTGCTTTTATATATTTTTGCTGTCTCCCCCTCCTCCTATTAGAATATCAGGGTGATAGAATACAAGGTTGGTTTTTTTTCTCCTCTTCGTTCACTACTGTATCCTCAGTGCCTAGAACATTGTTGGTGTTTAACAAATGTTTGTTAAATGAAGGAATTACAAACCGATACTAAGTAGTAAGTCCTTGGCCAGTGCCTGGCGCAGAGCAAGTGTCAATAAACATTGTCTGTTATTATCAGAGGTGTTAAACCACCTTGGGCCACAGACTGCTCTTCTCCATGGCAGGAGGACGGGGGCAGCGCCAGCCCTGAGCCTTACTCCACCTCTGTCCAGAAAAATGAGTCCCACGAGAGCTACCAAAGGGCTGGCTCCCCCCAGGAGCAGCTTAGAGAGGACAGCAGCCCTTCCTTGCCTGGAGGCGGGGCAGGGGTCCCAAGCCAAAGAGGAGGGCGTCTCCCAAGGCTTCTCAGGGGTCTGCAAAGTCACAGTGTATCTTTAATAGCCTGAGCAGACAATTGCCCTCCAGAGCCAGAATCAGAGTCACATGACGTAGCCTGAGCATCTCAGTTGAGTTCTGTGCCTCACCAAACAGACTGGCCTGCACGGAGGATTAAATTCTGTATCATAATTCGATTTTCCCTGTAATTCTGAAAGTAACACATGCCCTATAAAATATTCAAGCATCAAAGAAACGTGTAATTTAGAAAATGAAACACCCCAACCCAGGTAACTTACTGTTAACAATTCAGCGTACTGGATATTCATCTAGATTTTTTTCTTCCCTAAGCATATTCTAACATTTACTATTATTCTTATTACTTACAAAAATGGGATCATACTGTATACAGCTTCTGCACTTTGCTTTTTTCCCTTAATCGGGTTTATTGAGGTATGATCTACATATAGTAAAATCCACTGGCCTTAGTGTAGAGTTCTACAAGTTTTGACAAAACATCTAGGGTTGTGTAAGCCTCACCACAATAGAGATTTAGTACAGTTCCAATATCCTCCCAATTGCCCCTTTGTAACCAACCCCTTCCTCCACCCCAGGCTCCTGGCAATGACTAAGCTGTTCTCTGTCCTTATGTTTTACCTTTGCCAGAATGTCTTACAAATGGAATTACAGAGTACATGGCCTTCCACTCAACATAATGTATTTGAGGTTCCTCCATTTTGTTGCATGAATTAGTGGCTCCTTCCTTTTGTTGGTGTATAATATTCCATTGTATGGATGTACCATGTTTTGTTTACCCATTCATCAGTTGAAGGACATTAGGGTTGTTTCCATTTTGAGGGGATTACAAATAAAGTCACTATAAACATTCACACACAAGTTTTGGGGGTGAATATAAGTTTTCATTTCTCTTGGGTAAATACTCACGGGTGGGATGGTTGGACCATATGGTAGATATATATATTTAACTTTATATGAAACAGCCGAACTGTGTTCCAAAGGGGCTTTTCCACACTCCTTGCTTTTACTTTTGACTTAGCAGATATGTTATTACCTGATAATATGTATTTATTTGTTTGTGAAAAACTTTCCCGTCAGAACGTAAGCTCCACGAGGGCAAGGACATTGTCTCCTTTCTTCACCCCTGCATCCTCTGCCTAGAACAGTGCCTGGAACATAGTCTGTGCTCAAGAAACGTCAGTAGGATGAATGAGTTCTGAGCCCACAGACCTCCTTCCGTGTGAGGAAACATAGAACCACGTAATTAACCCGCCAGTGGCAGCGCCGTGGATGTTGCTGTCTGGCTGTGTCTCACTTGTCTCCACTAGTCCCCTTGTTGTGAGTCCTTGGTACCCTTCAGTTTTTCACTTAGAGACGAGACTAAATTGATGGGCTTGCATATTTCTTTGCAAACTTGTGTGAGTTTTTCATTAAAACAAATTCCTGGAAGTAGAATTGCTGAGTCAAAGGATACAAAAGATTGCAACTTGCATAGATTCTGCAAAAAGGTTACACCAATTTACATTTCTGCCAAGAGTGGAGGACATAGCCTGCTGCGAGAGATTATCTGCTTCGCCACAGCCTTACCTACAGTGAGGATGGCCAGTTGGGATAAGTGTTAAATCTCTGCTGCTGAAGGTGTCAGAGTCATCAAGACCAGGGCTTCCTGGATTTTTGGATTTTACACTCTCCAGAAAGAATGGTGGAGACTGACACAAGACAGCTAGCTTCTTGTTTTGCTAAGAAAGGACCAAAAAAAAAAAAAAAAAGCATCAAGACTAAAATAAATCTATCTATAAAACATAGTACCTCCTATGGTCTTATAAATAAAAGGATATCTCGCTCCATTGAAAAATTGGAAAGGCAAACTCTGAGAATAAAATCGGTCTAATTGTCATCCAGTTGGACTTGGTTTTTCCATTTCACCGTGAATTGGGGAAAAGAATGGAAAAGAATGCAGCCGGGTCTTGCAGATGAGTTTGGATGGGAGCCTGGTTAATACCAGCAGGCCTGCGTAGGTGACCCTGCAAGGGCTTTACCTGAGAACCACAAAAGGTAGTTGGAAAAAAAATGAAACTGAATGAGGGAAGAAATGAAAGTGTTACAATTAGCTAATTGGACTCAGTTCTTCTGGATGTAGCTTTATCTCCCCCACTGTGCCTGGAGTTCTCCTCCACATCAAAGACCGTTGAACGCCTGGAGAATTGGAACCAATGTTTATGGAGTGCTTTGAAGATGTAAAGTACTGTTTAAATGCTAAGTATTGTTATTATTATTATTACTTTACATTTTAAATACCTTTTTTTGGGTGCTGGTGGGAATTTTTCATGTTTGCCATTTTTATTTTATGCTGAAAGGGAGCCTGTCTGTTAAATCACACCTCTATTCAGGCTGGGGTGGGGTAAGCAACCCAACATACCTTTGGAACACCGAACCAAATTCACTACTCTGTCCTTGTAAATTGTGTTCTCTGGGAAGATGAACGCTGTCAATCCGATGCTGTCAGTTTATATAAGAACATGTCTCAAGATCTAATTGAAATACAGTATCTTTCCAGGCAGGGTTGATAGAGTTATCACATTACAGATTTCATTTGACTCTGCATCTCAATTCATTCCTTTGTATAGTTTCCAGATTTCTTCATAAAACAGAAATTAGACACAGTCTTGACATTAGAATTTCACGAAGAAGCAATCAAATCCAAATTACTTCGAAGGAGGAAAGGACTATAAAAGTGATTAAACAAAATGAAAGGAAAAAGCCTTCTGGAGGGCCCTAGTTCATGAATTAATTTTCTGATTTGGTCCTTGGGACAAGTCCAACTTAATTTAGGAGGTTGCCCGACTTAAAACACAAGTAAAGACTTTTGCATCTGTGGCTACTAAGAGCTTAAAGGTAAATATTGTAAAGTTTGAAAGTTTTGTTTACTTTTCATCCTTGTTTTTGTTTTTGGCATAGAACTCAGACAATGAACTCGACTGGTCAGTATCCTTCTCATGTGTTCACCGTATGCTAATAGATTTTTTTTCTTTTTTTGAGCATTAATGGGGAGTTTTTTAAATTAAAAAATCATCAACGCTCCAATGAATCACCCGACATGAAACTTGGATCCAGAATGAAACACAGTCATTGGGCCTTCGCAATTTCCTATGGTAACCGAAGACCAAACTGTGTTTTAAAAACTCTTCTAGTAATGAGATTCACAAGAGGTCTCAAGTTACTAAGTGGCTTTGAGCCTCTTTTGAAACCAAGTAAAGGAAAATCTCATTAATTTGAACTGTGCTAATAATGGAATTTGTTATAAGTCAGCCTGGCCTAAGTCACAGTTTACCTTTGCTCTACCTGCGAAGAAAACTTTACCGGCGCGTAAAGATTGTGTAAGGAGCGTTTCATGTCTTTAAAAGAATCAACTGTTTTAAGGCTTTTAGCACCTCATCTTACCCGAAGAAATTCCTGCCAAATCCAGATGAGTTTTAAATGTTGATTAGAGCAGCCAGGAAGTAATACTACTTGGGAACTCTTTCTTTGTCAAATTCTGCTCTGTACCAAAAGAAAGAAAGGTTCATTTTGTTTAAGGATTCTAAACAGGTCTTTTAATGCAGACGGATCTCTTAACCTGCCCTTCATACATACTGTCATGAATGAATGAGGTTTTATTGAAGCAGTAGCAAAGATCTGTAATTACAACCACCAACAAAGGAAGGAACTCAATATAATGTTCTTTTCCATGACACTTATGTGTGTCAGCCCACGTGCTAAGCACTTTCTGATTTCTTCATGCTGTGCCTGGTAACTAATAGGTTCCTACTAGATGGTCATATTTACTATTAAAGTAATCTGTGTCTTCTTCCAGCTACAGGAGGACATTGACGTCTATTGACCTTATGGATATCAGCGGACAGATAAAGGATGGTCAAAGGAAAAGGAAGAAAATATATATAAATAAAGAAATAGATAGGGATGGATGGATGGATAGATAGATTGATGGATGTGTGGGTGGATAGATGATAGATGGATGAATGGATGGATGGATAGATAGATAGATAGATATTCACAAAGCAAAGAAACAAGGAGAGGTGGCACTTTGGACATGCTAGCCAGGTGCCAGTGAATGGTTTTATCTCCCTCCAATCAAGAACTGTGGCAGGGCACAGTAGAAAGTTAGCCATGAACCAAGAATTACACAGCCCTCCTAGCAACTGCAGCAAGCTGGCTTAGGATTCTGTATTTGCCTCTCCTCTGACGAGGTTCCAAGGCCTCGTTAAACTTCATTTAATCATTTCCCTATGGGCAGACATGTAGGTTGTTATAAGCGCTTTTGCTATTAAATATAAATGCTGTGATGAACATCCTTACAAGTAGGCTCAATTCTAACGGAAGTGAATAGATAGGTAGATGAAGGATAGATGATAGGTAGGTAGATAAACAGATAGATAGGAGGGAAGAAGGAAGGAAGGAAGGAAATAAACAGAGAAACAAATAAGTAAATTGTGGTACGTCTGTACAATAGAATACCACTCAGCAATAAAAAGGAATGAAGTACTGTGATACACAACAACATGGATGAATCTAAAATTAATTATGCTGAGTGAAAGAAGCCAGACTTCTGTATATATATATATATATTCTTCGATTTATATAAGATCTGAGATAGAAAGCAGATCAACAGTTGCCTGGGTGTTGGGATGTGAGGCTGACAGGAGGGATGACAAAGGCGGACGAGGAAGCTTTCTGCCTGGTAATATATCCATCATCTTGATTGTGGCGATATTTTCACAGGTATATACACAGGTCAAAACGTATCAAATTACCAAGTTTAAATACAAGCAGATTATTGCATGTCAGTTATAATTGAATAAAGCTATAAAATAGATGGTGATAGACAGACATTTGGGGGGGTGGTACATTTTAAGGTCAACAAGAGAAAAGAGATCCGGCAGAGACCGGTTTAGTTTGTTGGGCTGGGGACTGGGGTAAAAGGCCGAGACAAGTATAATATGGGCTGCAGCGGGACACCACAGTGTGGAGAGGTGTTTTGGGGGCAGCCTTGAATAGTAGGGCTTCTAGGGATGAGGAGATGGGCAAGGCAAATGGCCTCACATCTGAGCCCAAGCCACAGTAGCTTCCATCCATGGGATGGGCCTCTTCTAGGCCCCTCAGCCCCAATACAGGTGGCCCCAGGGCCAAGCACTGTGCCTGGCACACAGTGGGCACTCAGTAGATGTTCGTCAACATGAACAGTCCCCATCGAAGCCCCATGCAGTCAGCACTATCACACAGGTGTCCCAAGGGACCCAGCCCTCCTCCTGGCAAAGGCCTGGACCACCTTCCCACTCCTGGCCTGGCCCTGCCTCTGTTCCCACAGTCCCCCAGCCTCTGGCTCTGCCTTCCGGCTTCTACTCAAGCTTGTCTCTTGGACATGACGAACGAACCCACTTCTCCAGCCCTACCCTGGGAGGTCCTCTTGGAACATGGATTCATCCTCTCTTCTGGCTTCCACTGATCCCCACGGTTTCTGTGGAAAGCAGGTTACCTAAGGTGGAGAGAAGGCTGGGGTAGCCCTGAGTTCATGCCTCAGCTCTGCCTCTTTTCAACTTTGTGTCCATGGGCAGATGAATTCCCCTTTCTGAGCCTCAGTTTTCTCATCTGTGAAATGGGGATAATAAGCATTAATAGTATTGTCCATAGAGTGCCTGCGAAACGAAGTCATGAGGGGCTTAGCACACCGTATGGCACACAATAGGCACCGACTAAAAGCTTATTTCGTTTCATTTTTTATAAAGTAGTTAGGAGGTTAAGAGTATGGGCTCTGGAGTCAGGCTGCTCCAAATTCCAATCCCAGATAATTGCCCCTGGGCAAGTGACTTAATTTCTCCAAGCTTCAGTCTCCTCCTCTGTAAACCAGAGATGATGCAACTGCACTGCTCAGCAGCCTGGCAGGAAACAGAGGGCGCACTGAAATCGGGTAATCTGAGGGGAGTTTAATAGAGAGATTATTTGCGCAGGTGTGGGCAGTGCTGGGAGAGATCAAGGCAGAGTGCCGTACCTGGGGCTAGCAGAGGGAGGTGCTGTTCCTGCCCTGGGTCTGCAGGAGCAAGAAGAAGGGTAATTCCAGAACCTGGAAAGGGGAGCCCGTATGAAGAGAATCACCCAACAGGAGCTGTGGCTTTTGGAAGAGGCAGAGCCAGCCCATAGCCACACAGCAAGGAGGAATCTGGGGGATTAACGGCCCCAACTCATTGGCTTCCTTCCTCTGATCTCCTGCCAGTGCCTCTTCTCTTCTTGGGTAAACCCAACCAGAGGCCAGAGTGCATGGGAGCCCACTGGTGCCATTCACACAGGTCAGCCTCCTGGGCTCAGAGCAAGAGGTGAAAGGGGTCAGAAGACCTAGAGGAGCAAAGCGATGAAATCTAATATACAAAGGTCCCACCTCAGAGGATCAATGGGGTTAAGTGAGTTCATATCCATACAGCATTTAGCACATAATCAGGCTTCGCTAAGTGGCAGCCCGTGGGTACCTCGGAACCCACCCTAGCCTGGGTTCTTGAGGTTGGTATCAGGCCAGGCTTGACCCAACCTACAGTGCTGGGAATGGAACTGAGCTGATCTCCTGCTACATTCCGTGTTTACTTAGAGAAAAGTTGGCAGCTGAGAGCAAAAAGAGGTTGACTGTGGTTTTCTGCAACAGCTGGGGGGTGGAGGGGAGGCGGAGAGAGGGGAGCTGGAATCTATTAGGACTCCTGAAAGCCAAGAGACCCCAGAGCCCAGGAATCTGAGAAGAGTCCACGTCAAGGGCCGAGTTTGCCTGCGTTCTCTTTGCCAAGGGGGCTGTGGATTTGGGGGCTGAGTGGTGAGTCCTGGGACCTCGTCCCCAGGAGGCCAGGCTACGGGGCAGCCCCCAGTGCTGGCCATGTGGAATGTGCCACTCTTGGAACCGAGGCTTTTGCTTTTTAAAATTGGCTTGTAAATCTCTGTACAGTTTTCAGGGTTTGGGAATTTTATTTTATCTGGATTAAAGTCATGTTCTGCTTTGGCATCGGAAGGCGTTTATGACTGTTAAAACAAGAAATGAAAAATATAGGCCTGGAATCAGCAAGGCTGCCTCCTGCCAGACTCCTAGGGATTTGTCTTGGGGGCCAGGCTGAAGGTTTTCTGCCCCTTCTTCCCTGACTGCTCTGGTTTCTCTCAGTCAAGCTGGAGCTGACTGAATCCAAGCAGCAAATACAATGGCTTAGGAGGGAGGGTCGTTAGGAAGAAAACCTCTTATGGTTCCCTAGCTGAACTTTACCACTTTCCCCTCATTCTGCTTCTCCTCCGCTCACAGCACACCCTTTAGGTCATTGTTTAAAGGACTTTCTCACTGTCACTGTCACTTGGCTTCACTTGGTCTAGGGGGAAGATGGCTTAAGACTTTTGCTTCATCATTTTGAGATAACGTTGAACTCCCCAAATTGCAATTGTGGGCAAGATTTAAATAACTGCAATTCCAGCTTCTTTGGCCTACTTTGCCATATTCTCTGTTCGCTCTGGCTTTTAAAGCACACACACACACACACACACACACACGCACACATAGACACACACAAACACTCACACACTTCTTTCCTAATGGCAAAAGTTATACATGCTTCACGAAGAACATTGGAAAGCAAAGAAAAGCACCAAGGGGGAGAAAAAAGCAAAAAATCACAAGAGAAAATCACTCAACTTTTGGCAAAGATTGTTCTAGTATTTTTCCTCCTATCCATCTATCTATCATTTACCTATGTTTAATAGTACCACAGACTATGTGCAATCTTGTTGCCTGTATTTTCACTTATATGTTGGGAGCATCTTTGTATTGCTGCAGATAAAGTGTTGTATTTTATGACAATAACAATAATGATTGCCATTTATTAAGCACGTGGTTAAGAATTCAGCCTTTGTAGACAGATTTGGGTTCCAATCTCAGCTCTGTCCATTTCTAGCTATATCTTTGGGCAAGTTCCTTAATCTTGCTGGGACTGAGTTTCCTCATCTGTAAAATGGGGATAAAGGGTTATCTACCTCAGAGGGAAGGTGGCTGGGAGGATCAAATAAAATTCTGACAAAGAAATAAAAGCCTGGAGAATGAGTAGGTATATAGTAACTGTTCAATAACTTCTAGTTCCTATTCCTACTGCTATGTTCAGCAGTGATCCATGTAGGACATTTGTCTGTATTTTTCTCTTCATGAGAATGTTACATGAAGCATTCTAAATCAGAACTTTGTGTTCCACAGCATTTGTTTCATGGTAAGCAGCTAGATGATTTTAAACTTCTATCTTCCCCCAAGAACACGCGACAAAATTGGCAGTCTGTACTATGCAAAAATTCACCCAGAAATGGGAGAGAGGGACATTTGCACAAGCTGGGTTGTGTCTACAGAATTAGAAGGCACAGTTGGACTAATTTTAGTGCCTAAAAATTGGAAACATTGGAATCACGCTTCATAGGAAAGGCAAGTTCTCGAAAGTGGCAAAAGGAACCATCAGGATGGGTTGAATTGGGAACCATTCCCTCAAGGTTTGGGCACCATCCCAATCTGTACACAGACTCAATGTGGCTGGAAGTTAAAAGGTTCAGGTGGGAAAGGGTTAAACGTCCTTTCAGTCTTCAGGTTAGAAGTGACTGGGGAGGTGCCCCTTCATTGTCTTGGCTTTCCCAGCTATCTGCTGTCCATTGTCTGGCCAGAGATAATTTTGATCCTGTGACTGGGCAGTTGCTGTGTTGAGGGCTTGCTGGTATTTTGTCCTCTGGGATTTCTGAGAGGCACAGGCCCCTGTGATTGGCCTCATGTGGGCAAAAACTGCACACAACTCACTTTGTATCTGAGGAGCAGAGCGGGGGCCTGGCTCCTTTTTGTCGCAGCCAATCAGGCCGGGGCTGAGAATTTATGAGATGAAGGGGAACCACTTTGAAGAAAGGCGCCCTTGTCTGCGGCCTGGCCATTGCTCGGTGGTACGCGTGGGGCGGTGGGGAGGGGTGGGCATGGCCAGAGGGCCAGCAACCCTGGGGATGGATAGGGAAAGAAAAGAATCCGAGAAACCGGGGTCAAAAGTCTTTCTGGGAAGGGGAAAGAAAACTGAGCAGGCCGCCTTGCTCCTTGCAGGTGTGTTCTCACCGTGCGGAGCCATGGCCCTGCCCAAGGGTCAGGGAGGAAGGGGAGCATCAAGGCCCCTGCCTGCATCTGCCCGCAGCCCCCATCCCTCCAAGAGAGCAGAAGCAGAGAGGGCGAGATTCAATCACTTCTAGAAGCAATCACGGCAGCCAGTACTCTAGAAGCAGTAATGTCTCCACCAAGGCAGAGAGGTGCAGCTTCCCATCTTGCTAGCGTTATACCCTTTGGCTTCCGATCTCTGAGCCCGTGTCCTCATCACTAAAAAGAGGCGGTTAATAATAGTCCCTTGCTCACGGGGCTGTTGGGAGAAATGTGTGCAATGCATTTAGCACAGCGCCTGGTATGTAGTAAGTGCTGAATAAGTAGAAGCTATTATTAATGGCAGTATACTTGGTTTCAGAAGAGGTAGTCTGTTTTCATCAAAGCCAAAACTAAAGTCCATTCATTCACTTGTTCTTTCATTCATTTGTTCAGGCAATCAGTAAGCAGTGATCGGGGCCTACTATGTGCTGGTTATTTTACTGGAGGTGATGATAATAGCAGCTATCGTTTGCTTGGGGCGTACTCTGAATTAAGCGCTGTTGCAAGCCCTTCACATATATTAACTTATACAAGCTTCACAAGCACGCTGTGGGGTGGGTACATTTTCCTCCCCCGCTGTCTGAAAGTACAGCGTTCCTATGACACCTTTGCAAGCCAAAACGGCTTAAAGCAAAGAAGCAATTACCTTAGGACACATCTTGCTAACGGTTGCACAAAATAAATCGAGATAAAGCACAGACACTCACACAGTCCAACGCTATGGTGACTTGATGCCGAGATGCCGAGCGTCGCTCCCGGGGAGGGAGATGGGCGGCACGACTCTTGCTGCTTGGGACACCTGCTGCCTCTATAAACAAGCAAACAGCAAAACAAACACTGAACCCTATTTTGGCCTTTAGCCTTTTTTTCCGTAAAAGTGAAAATCCTCTTCAGATTTCTTTCAGTTAGCAAAACAGGTACTGATGTAGGTCTCTGGTAAAAGTGAAGGGGTGTAAAGCAAACTTCTGATAAGCAAGGGACACCTGTATTGAGAAGATGAACTTGGCCAAGATCACACAGCTAGTAAGATTAGGAGCTGAGATTTGAACTAGGGTCTGCCCACCTCTCAAGTCTATGTCTTCAACACTCTGCTAGCTCTAAACTAATAAATAACACGATTCCTGCCCCACCTCCTCAGGCCAGTTCTGTCCACTAGAACTTTCTGCAATGACAGAAATATTTGCTCTCTGTGCTGTCCAATACAGTGGCTACTGAGGATGTGAAATGTGGCTAATGCCACCGAGGAATTGGATCTTAAAGTTTATTTAATTTGTGTTAATTTCAATGTAGATTTAAATAGCCACAGTTGGCTGGTGGCTCTTGCATTAACTAGTACAGTTCTAGGAACTCAGAGTCTAGATGAAGAAATTCACGTTAATCAAGGCAGTAGGTGTTATGCTATGGCCCTGCCCAAGTTCCAAGGGCATAGAGAAGAGAAGACAGCCTTGGCGTGGGGTGTGGCCTGGGACGAGGTCACAGGAGGCTTCCCAGAGAGAGTCATCTCTGAGCCAAGTCTGGAGGAAGGAGAAGTTGGCAGGAGGGGAGGTATTCTTAAATATACCCAAATATGCTGGATTTCACAACAGGGATGGCGCTTCGTCAGTACTTTGGTGGAGATTAAAACCTGTAATCAAGACCCAGGGTCTTCTTTGAGCTACGCGATAACCAGAGCTCACCCTCGAAGGATGAAAGAATACTGGATTCAGGCATGTGTTCACTGTTTTTGTTCGTTTGGTGTTTTCTTTTCCGTTTACAGGTATCAGCTTGTGTTTGACTTCTAACTATCACCTCTCTGAGGATGTGAAACACCTGGAAAACAAATTTGGAAAATTCACCGGCTCATCAGAACGCTTTGTCGATATCTCGTGACGCTAAATGTCCAAGAATCATGAGCTCGCTCTAGGCAGACAAAAGAGTAGTAATAATAATGAGGATAATGATGATAATAATGAAAAACAGTTACCACTTATTAAGACACTTACTCTGTGCCAGACCCAATGTTAAGTGCTTTTGTGTATTGATTGTCCCACACAATCTTACAATCCATTCTCTACATGGCAGCAAAGTGGCCTTTTTAAGACATAAACTCTAAATCAGATCATGCTAGTCTGTGGCTAAAAACCTTTAAGTGGCTTCCCATTATATTTAGAATGAAATCAAAGTTTCTTGCCCTGGCCTGCCAGGCTCGCCCCCTGTCTACTTCTCCCTAACTGCTCCACTCCCCACTTACGCACTAAGCTCCAGACACATAAGACCCCTCTCTGGTATAAAGTGCCAAGCTATTGTCTGTCCCAGGACATTTGCTTTTGTTGCTCCCCCAATATTCAACTCATCTCCCCACCCTAACCCTCCACTAGAATGAATGTGCTGGAGAACAGGGACCTTATTTCTTTGATCACTGTTGCATCTTTAGCTCCTACGACAGTAAGAACTCAATAAATATATGTTCTGTAATTGAAAGACGTTCAACCCAATGTACTAGGTGTTATTATTCTCATGTAACAGATGAAGAAACTGAAGGTCAGAGTGGTTAATTTGCTCAAAGCCACACTCCATAGCTGGAGGATTCTGTCCATTTTCTCCTTGCCAGCCAGCTGTGCTGAGGCTGCACAGCTACTTCTGGAGGACGAGCATCCTTCGAGGTGCAGTTTTCATCCTTTCACTCTGCAAACAGCCCTGGTTTGCCTCACTTAGTCCTTTATTGCCAGGATCTGTCTATATAATAAGAAATCCTAGCCTGCGAAACTACCCAGTCTTCCTCTGGCTTTTACTTTATGTTTTTCTTTGATCATAAAAATGAGTACTGTAGACAGACTGGAAAGAATAGAAAAAATATATAAAGAAGCTGGGGGGAAGAAACCACTCATGACTTCATGACCCAGAGGCAAATGGGTTAATGCTTTGGTTTCTTGACTGCCAATCTTTTCCATGGTCTTTATAACAAAGTTGATCTCATCTCTGCATGTAATTTTGTGCCCTGCTTCTATCCCTTAATGCTCTATCTTCAGAGTGTTCTCAAGGCATTAAGAAGTTTTCATAAGCATTAAAGCTAATGGTTGCGTAATATTCCTTCACTTGGGTACACCCAGTTTACTCAACGAGGTTTCTTTTATTTGAGGGGGAATTCCCTTTTCTCATCTTGCAAGTCTGTAAGCCCCAAACAGGGCTTACATGTAGGGAGGCACACATTACAATTACGACTTAAATATAAAGAGATGCTTGGACAATTATGTTTCCCTTTTGAGATCAGAAAAAGGCACGTTTGTATTCCATCAGAATAATTATTGCTATTATTATAATAATATAATATTAATGCTATTATTATTATTATATTATAATAATTATTTTACTATTTCCTGAGATTTCATAGTATAAAAAACCTGTGGATACTCCAGAGAAAATCCTTAATTATACCTAAACGTCTTCACCCAAAACAAATGTTTTGGGCTGTGTTGACTCCCAGCAAATCCCCTATTTGTCACCAATACCTTCTCAGCCACCAACTCTTCCTGCCATACAGCAGCTGCCACTGCAACCAGGAGGTAGCGTAAAAAAGGGCCAGGAATCTGGAGGCTGGAAACCAAGGTTCAAGGTCCAGCTTCAGGGCCTAACCACATGCCCTTGGTCATGTCACTTCTCCTCTTTCCTGCAGAATGAGGATCACAGTCCTTGCTTCAGAGAACTGTGAAGGTCAAATGAGGGATCGGATGGGGAGGGTGTGTAGTAAACTCAAAAGAGCCATGAAGTTGTTTGGAATGCTTATGATCAGTGAGTTATGACCACAGTGTCTATTTAAAAAGACTTAAAGGTCAGCAGAGCCAATGTTCTCCAGCCCAAATCTTTTAAAGGCTGGCTCTTGTTAAAGACTATATATCAATATATAAACCGGATTAGCGGGTCCTCTGCTTGTGATAGATTCATGGGGATTTGAAAGAGTGGCTGTAGCAGGCTTTGCTGGTTGTCTACCCGGTATCCATGTCCTACTTTGCTCTGTCCTAACAAAAGCTCTGTTTGGGTCAGGCATTTGCCAATTCCCCATTCAGCACGTGACTCAGGGCAAACTGACTCCACCCCCAGCTGCAGGGGTGGGCCTGATTGGTCAAAGAATAATCCCTCCTCTTTCCAGTGATTGGTTCTGCAGAGGCCATGTGACCCCACTCTGGTGACTGAGACAGTGGGCACGTGTGAGACATGTGAGGGAAGATCTCCTTGCTCCTAACAAAGTGTCACAGGAAAGGAGAGTCTTTCCTTTCCCTCTGGGTGCCCCACCTTGAACTCTGGCCACCATCTTGCTATCAGGCTGGGAGATGAAGGCAACATGGAAAGGTGGAAGAGTGGCCAGAGGATGATGGTGGATGTGGTAATAATAACAACAGTAATAGTAGCAAACATTTATTGAGCATTTAGGGCTTGCCAGGTACTATTCTAAATGTATTATGTGCTTCACCTTAGAGGGGTGACCATACCTATTTTGGTGGCCTGTGAACTAAGAATGGTTTTTACATTTTGTAATGGTTAAAGAAAAATCAAAACAACAGTATTTCACAACACATGAAAAGTATATAAAATTCAACTTTTAGTGTCCATAAATAAAATTTCATTGGAACACAGCCATGCCCACTCATTTATCTGGTGTCTACAGCTGCTTTCATGCTACAAGAGCAGAGTTGAGTGGTTGGACAGAAACTACCAACTACCTTGCCAAGAGCAAAGCCTAAAATATTTACTACCTGGTCCTTTATGAAGTTTGCCTTCCCTTGCTTTAGCAGAGACAACAGCCCTATGAGTTGGTGTACTATTACTATCCTGTTTTTAACAGATGAGAAAACTGAGGCTCAGAGAGGTTAAGTAATTTGCCCAAGGTCACACAGCTATTACGAGGTAGACTTGAGATTCACTACCAAAATGTCTGGCTCCAGAGTCAGTGTTCTTAAGCACTTTGGGAAGAACCTGAATTCCCAGTGAGATTGTTGAGATGCTGAGTCAACCAACCCCAAACCTGCCTGTTTCTGTTCTCTGCAGGTGAAAACCTCCTAGCTAATGCCATGAGAAAGCACCTTAAAGAGGTAAGAGCAGAAAGGGAAGGTAGGCTATCAGCTTCTTGGACCAACTGCTTTCTTTCCTCAGTCAAGAGAATAAAAGCTTTCTTTCTCCAGACAGTTCAAGTCTCCTCAAGTTCTTCCCTTTAAAAGGGATTATGAAGGAAATCCTATTTTAGAATCGCTGCTGCTTTTGGCAATCTGCAATATTAGCCTGATGAGGAATTACACTCACTAATAAAGTATCTCAAGTTGGGTTGAGTCTAATTGTTGCAAGTGTTGGTTGTAATAGCTTGTCGCAGGGACTTCTGTGCCGGCGCATCCCTCGCTTGGCTACAGCCCATGTGGAAAATCAATTTCCTCTAAATGTTTGAAGAATGGCACAGAAGGACCTGATTTCTTTTCCCTCTGCTGGAATCAATCTGAAGACAGTGAGCCTATAAAATGAATGAAAATAGCTACAGTTGCAAAATGCAGGGTAGAACGCTGAGCTGAGCAAAGCCTGATCACAAGCTCTAAGTTCTAGACTTTTTGTCCTAAGGCCACAGACAGTATACATTTGTGTCCCAAACTGACGTGATCTTGAAAAGTCACAGAACAGAAAGGATCTGACTTCAACCCAGCAATTTCACTTCTAGGAATCTCTCCCACTGAAAAACTCCCATGAGTAAGCAAGAATATATGAACAGGGTATTCCTCACAACCTGGTTTGTGAGGGTGAAAGATCATTTGTCCGACAAGAGGAGACTGGTTAAATAAATGGTGATATTTCCAGGCTATGTAGCCATTAAGAAGAAACAGATAAATCTGTATGTAGTCATGTGGAAAGATTTTTGTGATATGATATTGAGTGAAAAAAAGCAAACTGCAGACCAATATATATAGTATAAGTTTGTTTTTGTTAAAAAAATAAAAAAGCCTATTCAGGGCTTCCCTGGTGGCGCAGCGGTTGGGAGTCCGCCTGCTGATGCAGGGGACGCGGGTTCGTGCCCTGGTCCAGGAGGATCCCACATGCCGCAGAGCGGCTGGGCCCGTGAGCCATGGCCGGCCGGCGTGTCCGGAGCCTGTGCTCTGCAACGGGAGAGGCTGCAGTGGTGAGAGGCCCGCGTACCGCCAAAAAAAAAAAAAAAAAAAGAAAAGCCTATTCAACGATGCACACATTTATATGTAGATGATTCTACCTGAGTAGAGAAAGGCCTGAAAGGATACACACGTGGTTGTAGATGGTGGTGGCTAAACCTAGAAGTGGGAATAGTGAAGATGAGAGGGAAAACATCCCTTCCATAGATTTAGATTTTTTACAACAAGGGTATATGACTTTGGCAATGGTGAAGGAAATAAAGAATTGGCTTTCCTGCATGTCTGAATAGTACTGTACTCACCACCATTTCTGAGAGTGCAGAGAATCAGGCCTCTATTCCACAGTGCTTACCATCCGATCAAGCCACAGATGCAAGTCTGTTACACAGCCTAATCTGACAGGTTGCAGCTCTTCTTAGCCTAGAGTTGTCACCAAGAGACTTCAACCTTAGCTATCTGCGTACCAAATCAGAACCAAACCAAAATGTCCTGCTACCAAGGCCAGGATTTAAAGATTTACTTTAAAAATTTGTGGCAAAAAAATATATAACATAAAATGTACCATTTTAACCATTTTCAAGTGTACAATTCAGTGGCATTGTGTACTTCCACAGTGTTAAGCAACCACCGGCACTGTGTGGTTCTAGAATTTTCTCATCACTCCAAAAGAAATCCTCATACACATTAACAGTCACTCTTCATTCCCCTCTCTGCAGCCCCTCTTAAACCACTAACCTGCTTTCTGTCACTATGGACTTGCCTATTCCAGACATTTCATACACATGGAATCATACACATGGAATTGCATTTCATACACATGGAATTATACCACACGTGGCCTTTTTGACTGGCTCCTTTGGCATAACATGTTTTCAAGGTTCATCCATGTTGTAGCATGTATCAGTACTTCATTCTTTTTTATGGCTAATATTCCATTGTATGGATAGACCACAATTCATGTATTCATCAGTTGATCGACATTTTGGATGTTTTTATCTTTTAGATATTATGAATAACGCTGCTATGAACATTCCCATACATATTTTCGTTGAGCACCTGTTTTCTACTCTTTTGGGTATATACGTAGGAATGGAATTGTGGGGTGATATGTTTAACCTTATCAAGATTTGCTTTTAAAATCTCAGAAGGCTGGTCTCCTGACCACAGAGGACATAGCTTGAGTGGGAAAAACTTCCCCTAAGTTTCTCTATCATGTCCCCCCAGTCTAGGAGGTAAGTACATAGATGAAGATAATTACTATGTAATTACCTTATCTATGCTTTAAACTCCATCTGCTAAGATCTCACTTTTAGAATATCCCAACTATCACTATCACATGAGCAACTGGGGAACTGTTATTCAAAGTACACTAATCAAACGGTTAACCCAGGATTTGTCATGTAAGTTTCACTTTCTGTTACACTTGTGGAAATTTAACAATTCTGACTATGACTAAGCACAATCGCACTAACTTTGAATTGTCCAAATACCAGACCAGGTGAGCAGGGTCTTGAAATGGGCTTTTCCTGAATGGTAGCTTGCAATAATCAGCGTATCTTAAGGTGGGCTTAACTTGGGATCAGTAAAACCATAGTAGTTAAATTGCTTTGGGACAGTAGGACCTGGATTCAAGTCCCAACTCTGCCGTCAACTAACTTACCTTGGGGAAGTCACTTAACCCCTCTGAGTCCCCCAGTTCCATCCTCTGTAATATGGTTATAGGACATACTTCATGGCTCATTCGACAAACATTTATTACATCAATACACCCACTGTGCAACACATACTGTTAACCAGCACTGACTAAAACAGAAAGAGGTCCCTGGCCTTGTGGGGAGAGACAAAAAATAAACATAACAATAAGTAATTATGAAGTAGTTCGATGGTGATACATTTTATGAGGAAAAAAGTAGACCAGGAGAGCTGAGGGAAGGTCTGCATTTTAAATGGTGTGATCAGCATAAGCCCCACTAAGAAGGTGACTTTTGAACAAAGACTTGAAGAAAGAAGGAGGATAAGTCATGTGGCTATCTGGGAGGAAGAGGAACAGGTCGTGCAAAGGCCCTGAGGCACGAGTATTCTGCCGTGCTCACAGAAAGCAGAGGAAACTGGTGTGCCGGGCCTAGCGTGCATTTGGGGGAGAAGAGAAGGAGCTGATTTTGTGGGCCATGCTGAGGACTTTGGATTTTACTCTGAGAGAGATAACGAGCCCTGGTAGGTTTTTGACCTGAGCTGACTTCTATCTCAAAGGCATCATTTAATCTGCTATGTTGAAAGTAGACCACAGACAGACAGGGGCAGCAGTGGGCAGACCAGTTAGGCACATACTGCAGTCATGCAGGTGAGAGAAGATGGGGGCTTGGACCAGGGTGCTGGCACGGAGGTGGTGAGAAATGCCAGGTTCTGAATACATTCTGAAGGCAGAGCCAACACAATTTCCTACTGGGGGGATTAAATAAGATAATGCAGGCAAAATTCTCATCACAGAGCCTGCATGTAGTTAATACAAAATAATGGTAGTCACCATTGTTATCAAGGTGGGCAAGAGAGAATGTATTCAGTTTCCTGTGTGATTTGCAGTGAGTCATAAGGCCACCAAAGGTAACAAGACTTTAACATAATGAAGACAAGGGCTTCTGCACCTTCCAGAGAACTGGGAAGCCCAAAGCAGCAAAACCACATCATTTAGGCCAAAACAGAGATTTTAGGGGCAAGCTTTTCAGATAATTGCAAAAGCTTCCTTCTCATAGTGCGTGGAAGGCAACATCCGTTGGGAGAAATGTTTGTTTCGAGATTCCCTGGCTTCGGAAATATTTACTTGCAATATCATTGCAGCCCAGGTATTTATTTAGGGGTTTTTGATTGAATGCCTAACTCCAGAATTCCTTTTAAGAAGAAGAACCAATCGCCAAGAGTCAACTGGATTCCTTGCCACTTACCTTCTCTTCGTTCCAAATCCCAGAGATGAGACAAGAGCTCGTTTCTGAGGCTGATACAGATGGATTTTTCCAAGGGGGATGCCAGCATCACTCCTTGAGCCTCTGGTAATTATGCCCCCTGGAAGCCCTCTGCCAACCTCTTCCCATCAGACGTCTGGCCCCAGCAGGGAGAAACAGGGACCAAGGCACTTACTTTGGTTTTGACATCAGCAAAGGAAGGCTGATTAAATTCATCATGAGAGCAAATAAAACCTACCAAACCGTATCTCTCTTCGTTGTATCACCTGCATTTCTAGAGCTGGCACAGGTCTCACTTCCCTTTCTTTTTTCATTTTGCTCTGGATTAAGGTGTGATTTTTTTTTTTACAGTTGATTAGAAGATAATAATGCCAGTGAGCTTATTGTTAATTGTTTGTATCTGTACTTAATACCTATAAGTGTGCTCAGTTCTTGAGCTAATATTTGGATTGTCAGATGTGTTAGTCATTGTAATTAATTGAGTCCATGTACATTTACTGGTGCCGTGGGGAGAGTTATAGGAACAGCAGCAGATATGAAAGGTCTCCACCACCTGCGCTTATCCCTAGAAAGAGAACTTTGGGGGATTGGATCCTTCAGGTGACATTCATTCTTCACCCGACCCCTTTCCTTACTCCTCCCGAGACGGTCTTCCGTGTAAGACCCTCTACATCCTCTCTCTCGTGGCTCCCTGTTAATTTCTATTGTACCACCAGGCCCACCTGCATTGTTTGTGGGGTCTGGTGCAAAATAAAAACATGGATCCCCTTGGTCAAAAATTATGTGGGATTTCAAGATGGTGACAGCAGAGTGTTAAATCCAACGTGGGGCCCTGTGACTGCTTAGGTCACCTGCCGGTGAAGCCAGTTCTGCATACCACGATCGCCTTTTGCCTTTTCCCCAAAGGCATCTCCCCACCAGAAAGCACCCCATCCCTCGTCTCTACAGCTGGAACAGTGTGCGGCATCCAAGAGGGGCTCAAGAAATGAGCAAAAGAATTTTCCAAATGCAAGCCTGAAAAATGCAGAGCGTCATCATGGAGCTCCCCTGTCCTCCTGTGGACGGGACAGAGGGAAACTTCTGGAGGAACAGAAATGCTCTATATCGATGTAGGGGTGGTGGTCACGGGGCGTAAACACTTGTCAAAACTCATCAAACTAGACTTCAGAGGACTGCGTTACACTGAGTATCACTGCACATCAAATAAGAAATAGCCTACACAGCCCCAATAGCTCCACATTAACCTCAGGATAAAGTCTGTTTTTGTTATATGTCACACAAGGTCCTTCCCCAGGGGGCCAGTCATAGTTTTCCAGTCTCACCTCCAGCACTTCTGTGGCTCCCTATTTTTCAGCTGTGCTGGCTGCAGCGTGCCCCACCTCTATGCCTTCTTACTCAACTGCTTCCCGGCCGCCCAGGAGTAAAAAATCAAATATTAATAACCGGCAGGGCATCAGCACTACCTGGAAAGGACTAAGGAGCTGGACTGGAGTCCTGGAGCTTCCCGCTGTGCCGGGTGTTAACCCTTCCATTTCCACATTACGGGGAAGCGGTTGGAGTCCCGGGGAGAGAGGGTGGGGAGGGAGGCACGCGGTGGGCTGCAGGCACTAACTACCAATCAACACAGAGGTGATCAAACACGTGACCTGGCATCGCCAGATCCGTATGTGCCTCCCGATACTCAACCCACCACCTAAAATGCGGGCCAGCCCTTCCTTCTCTGGCTGACACGTTCCTCCTCCTCCTTCAAATCTCAGCTTAAGGGTCTTCTCCTCCAGGAAGCCTTCCCTGACCCCACCTTCTCTCTTGATCTCTCCTTGCATATCTCCATAATAGCATCTACCACACCGTCCTAGATGAACTGACATCTGTCTTCTCCAGTTCTTTAAGGCTGAGCAGGTGTCTTCCTGTTCCCATAGTCCAGCAAGGTGCCAGACCCACAGAGACCAGGGTGCACACATGAGTGAAAGGGTTTTCTTTTGGCTTTCCTGGCACATGTTGCAGACACAGATACACACGTGTGAATGGATGTGTGAACGAATGAATGATTGAATGTTCGCTTTACCTTATCTATAGTTCCTTTAATCGAGGCAGTGGGGAGACTTGGTACATGGGTTTGGTGAGGGGGTATTGCAGCAGCTAAGATCTCAGACTCTGGACTCAGGCAACCTGGAGAGATCCTAGCACTTGCCGGTTGGCATGCTCAGGCAAGAGACTTGACCTCCCTGAGCATCAGACCAGGTCAGTATTGAACTGGCTTCACAGGGTTGTTGAGAAGCTCAAAGGAGACAATATCTGCAAAACACTTAGCCATCAGCAGCTCTGACTGAAAGAGAAGTTGGATCTTGTTCACCAGGGAGCCTGAATCGGTAGATGTGGTCACCGGATGACAGGAAAAGAAGTCATCTGCCATTCGCAGCCATCCTCAAATAGGCAGCTCTGACTTTTGTCTTCCATGGTCGACCTCATCTCCTGCGTCAGATGATTGCACAACAAAGTGAAAATTTCTCTGCAATAAGAATATAACTATTGGCAGATGTCACTGAACAGAAATCTGGAAGACAATAAAAATGGGCATTTTCTCGTTGGCCTCCACCTTCTTGCTTCTCTGTAGGAAGACTCCAATTTCAGCCCAGAGAGAGAAGACAGTGGTCCTCAATCACAAAAATCAAGAGAGAAACCAACGCACTGATTGCCTTCCCAATCAAACGCCTTGTTTTCTGCCTTTATGGATATTCCGCCCAAGAATAATTCTTGGCTAAACATGGCATAAATTGTCCCATTGCCCCCACACTTCCACCTCCTTCCAAACCACGGTATCCCAACCAAGTCCTGAATTTCCAAGAAAAGGCAGTTTTGTATCCAGCCTGAGAACTCAGACTACAGAATCAGATTGGAGTTCCAATCCTACCCTTACCAGTTCCTGGCTGTGAGATACTGGACAAGGCTCTTAACCTGTCATAGTTTTATTTTCCTATGCTGTCCAGCAAGGAAAGAACAATGTCTATATGGCAGAGTTTCTGTGAGGACTAAGTGACACTAAGTGGCAGAACTTGGTGAGATTCCATGAAGCGTTGGTTGTTATTATACTCATTGTTTTTTAAAAAAAAAAGAGGATATTTCAATCTTCCCTGGTGGTCCAGTGCTAAAGAATCTGCCTTACAATGCAGGGGATGTGGGTTCGATCCCTGGTCAGGGAACTAAGATCCCACATGCTGCTGGGCAACTAAGCCCACATGCCACAACTACTAAGCTCGTGCGCCTTAACTAGAGCCCACGTGCCGCACACTACAGAGCCCACACGCTCTAGAACCTGCAGGCCACAACCAGAGAGCCCACGTGCCCTGGAGCCTATGCACCACAACTAGAGAGAGAAAACCTGCACACCACAACTAGAGAGGAGTCCACGCGCCCAAAGTAAGAACCCACACACCACAAAGAAAGATCCCACGTGCCACACCTAAGACCCAATGCAGCCAAAAATAAAGTAAATAAATAATAAGTAAATCTTTTTTTAAAAAAGGATATGGAATGGCAAAAATACTTAAAAATTTTATAATATACCCTGCAGACCTGCAAAATCGGGAAGACCCTCACTGCATAAATCATCTCATCATCTCCCGACATGGTAGACTGAAAAATGCCCCCTCATGCCCCCGCCAAGATTTAGAGTCAAATCCCTGGAACCTGGGAATGTGATCTTATTGGAAAAAGGATCTTTGCAGATGTAATTAAGTTAAGCGTCTTGGGATAAGAAGGGACCCTAAGTCCAATTCAAGTGTCCTTAGAAGAGAAGAGAAAGGGGGGAGACATATGAAGGCCACGTGAAGACAGAGGCAGAGATTGGAGTGATGGAGCCACAAGCCAAAGAATGCCGGCAACCACTCAAAAACAAGGAAGGATCCTCCCCTAGAGCCTTCAGAGGGAGCATGGCCCTGCCAACACCTTCATTTCTGGCCTCCCCCCAGAATTGCGAGCAAAGATACTTCTATTGTTTTAAGCACGCAGTTTGTGATCATCTGTTACAGCCGCCCAGAAAACTAACGCATCCTATGGCATCCTTAATGGGGAATGCAATACCTTGCCTCGCAGGGCGTTTCTGAGGATGAAGAAGAGTGATCCTGCAGGTTTCCTGCCTTGAGCTGTTTGGGTAGAGGAGAAGCCAGCATGGGGCCCTTACAGCCTGATCATTGAGAACAGACAGACTTGGGTTCAAATTCCAGCTTCCCTTTTAACCACTGTGCGATCTTGGACAGGTGACTCAACCTCTCTGAACTTTAGTTTCTTCATATATAAAATAGCAGTAGCAATATCCTTATCTCATGTGGTAATGGGATGATTCAGAAAAGACATCTGATGTGCCTAGTATGCAGAAAATGGGATGATGACTCTTGGGGGGAAATCCACCTAGCTTCCATCTAGGCAAGATGCTAATGTGGTTATGGGGTGCGCACAAAGCTGAACGGCATGAGCGGGGTGACCCTGTGGCCGTTCCTGGTTAACATGGCCAGAAGGAAGGGTCTGGCTGTCTCGAGGTGCCTCGTGAGGTGCCCACACTCAGGCCTCCTGCTTTGTTGTTCCTGCTGAAATCAAAGGGGACACAAAGCCTTGAAAGTCAGCCCTGTGCTCCCAAAGTGTCGCCCTGTGTCTGCCAGGAACCTTCTAAAGGCAGCGACTTCTAAACAAGCAATATTGACTCCACGGCCATTCCTGCTCCTGCTTCCTGAGTAGGTCTGTGTTCAGAAGGCCCCGCCATCCATGACCCTCCTACTTACTGCCTAGAAGGGGCACATCCTTTCCACTCAGTTAAAAGGCCATTTCTCCAGTGAGAGCAGGTCATATTTCAAACTGCATTGCCAAGGTATCGGGAGCCAGTAAAAGGGGGCATTTAACACCGTATTTATTTTGACTGGCAAAACAGGTCATGGCTGTAAAAGAAACAGCTCTTGAGAACGAGGCAGCCTCGCCGACTCTGGGCTCACTCTTTCTACCCACACACACACTGTTTAAAGCATTCCAGCGCTGCTGCCAACTTTCCTGGCAGAGCTCTTATTTCTTTACATGTATGTTGCATTCCATCTGTTTAATGCGCTCTCTGTGCCACTCGTGGATTTTGGCAAAGGGCTGGCGAGGTGGCATGGATGCCGAGGCTTGTTCTAAGCAAAACAGGGCATGAGGCAGAGGGAGGTTGGAGGCCGATGAAAGGGTCCCATTTCCCCTTTGGTTCAGGGGGGCCCGGAGTTGCAAAGACAGAAGGGGAATCGCGAGCAGTTTTTCTCCAGATGTGGCTGAATCCTGTGTCTGCCACTGCTGCAGCTCTCGCTTCGGGGGATTTGGGGCTGTGCTTTTACAGTTTCTGATACATGGTCAGGAACATTAAAGTGATAGAGAAAGGTAACGGGGGGAAATCGACTCATACTCATGAATCTGGGGTTTCCCTAGAAACCTTCTAAGGCGAAGGCCAGAAAACGCCAACACCTGGATCCGATAGGCTCAAGGCCTAAAGAAAACTGGACTCGATCTTTACATGAGTCTCAAGAACCATTAAGTACTGGGTTGGAGAAGCGGAGGCGACATGCTGTGACTTGGATCCTATTTCATCTACTTGGAAGACAGGAAAGCCAGGTTTATGCACCGCCAAAACATCTGGTGAATTCAGTTAAAAAGAAAATGCGCCACTCCAGTTGGGGGCTGGGGGGTGGAGGTGGGGACAAAACCCTTTAGGAACAGTTGTTGGGTATTGGGTGACCAAGACCATTCTGCCAATTGACTCAAATATTCACTTTTCCATCGGTTCCTGTTGAAGGGTTGAGCTCTTCAGAATGGGGAAACAAAGGCTCTACCACAAAGATTCTAGGGTTAAAAGACACAGAAATGTTCTCACCTTATGAAAAAGTTTGAGTGCACATTTTTTTTTGAGTCCAGCCAAGAGTGTGAACAGAATCCCCCTGTTAAGAAATGGAATTACTCACCTGAATCCGGAGAGATGACACGGTACAGGAAAAAATAAGATACAGCCTCCTAATAAGAAACAGCCACATGTGGAATAAAATTAGTGCAAGTTGTGTAATCCCAGTTGGCCAGTTGTAAGAACAGGGAGGGGAAAGGAGGATGGGAAACATGTTTCAGATGTGATTCAACAGGTCCTGGAGCCCGTCCTGACCCTCTGGGTTGGAATTTCTGACTCCCTTCTCTGCCTTGACTCAGAATAGAAAACCGTATCCTGACCGCGCGTTTCTTTTTATAGAATTAAACTTTCTTGCCAACTTCCTCCAGAGCACAAGATCATCCCTCGTCGGCTCTAAACAATACGCCAATCATCAGATGGAAGTGAGGGGGAGCCACTGACCTGTTTGCACCAAACATAACCCAGGCCCCGAGCAGAAGACAAACAACGGGAACAGAGCTTGGCTTTCGTAGCCGGCCTGGTAAATACAACATGTCCTTACAGGTTGGAAAACCGTCTGGCTCATCTTTGTACTTTCTCTTCTTTCTCCCACTTCTTCTAACTTGGATCTCATCATTCGGCTTTGACGGGGGCCAAGTTCACATTTGCCAGATACCGAGTGGATAATGGATGGTTTGTAAGATTAGTAATAGGCTAGGGATGAGGAGTAAAGCAGCCAAGGGTTTACTGTCTGTGTGCATTGAAATAACTTCTCTTGATCCCGATTTCCCACCCAGCCCTGGGAGGCTGGCCACGTGCTGATGGGAATCAGGGGGGATGGGAACAGAATGCTTTAGTTCCCATCCATTTGTCGCCATATTTGCACTGGCAGCAGGAGCTCCAGGATACCCGCTTGCCCTGGCAAATAGGTTAGCAGGGGTGATTTCATTTCTTGGGTGTAAGATATACTGGGGCTTGGAAGTCCAAAGGGGACGTTAATAGAATGCAAAGTGTTTAGTAGTCCCTCATTAAAAATTGATTTTGTTTTCAACGCTTAGAGGACGGAACAGTGAAGTTGGAAACTGTGCTTGTAATTGGGAGCAGGTCTCCTGCCAGATTCTAACAGCTTCAAGGGATATCCAGTTTTAGGTTTACAATACTACATTCTGGCTCATTGAAATTGCATCTAAACGTTGCCAGAATGTGTCATAAACTACAAAATCTGTACTGAGATATATCGACATAATGGCTCTGTAGCCTTAAGTCAGAGGGCTTGGGGAGCAGCATTTGTTCTCAGCAGGATCATTCTTGCTTTGTCTCCCAGAAGACTTGGGGCACCTGGGACAATTATCATTCATGGGATTCCAACCCTGGTCTGACCAGTTCACTCAGCTACTTAGGACACCATGCTAAAGGACTCTAGACACAAAGCATCTTCTTTCAGATCCTCCATTGACCAAGCTCTCTCCTGCCTCTGAGCCTTTGCGCGTGATACTCCCCCTGCCAGGAACCCTACTCTCCTGGCTGATTCCTAATCTATCCCTCAATTTACAGGCTGACTTTTCATGGACGGCTTCCCTGACCCCTCAGACTGGGCTGCTTGGTAGCTGCTTTAGTCCATTTGGGCAACTGTAACAAAAATGCCGTAGACGGGGTGTCTTAAACAATAGACATTTATTTCACACAGTTCTGGAGGCTGGGAAATCCAAAATCAAGGCAGAGTCAGTGTCTGGTGAGGGTTCACTTCCTGGTTCACAGGTGGCTGTCTTCTTGCCACATCCTCACGTGATGGAAGGCACGAGCGAGCTTTCTGAGGTCTCTCTTGCAAGGGCACTAATCCCATTCGTAAGGACTCTGCCTTCATGACCTAACTGCCTCCTAAAGACCCCACCTCCTGATACCTTCACATTGGGGGTTAGGATTTCAGCATATGAACTTGAGGAGGACACAAACATTCAGTCCATGGCACTCGCACTTATCAAAATTGTAACTTAAAACCTCTGTTTCGTGCTTGATTAGAGCTGTAACTTCTCAAACTATAATGTGCACACGGATCACCTGAGATTGTGTTAACGTGCAGATTCTGATCCAGCTGACCTGGGGTGGGGTCTGAGAGTGTGCGTTTCTAACAAGCTCCCGGGTGACACTGATGCTGCTGGCCCATGGACCACGCCCTGAGAGCAATGGCACCCACCTCTCTCAATCACAGTTCAGTGAGAGAAGAAAGCCTGCCAGAAAATGAGTTGAGCTACTATCTTCTCAGTTCTCCTAAGGATGGTGCTTAGCTAGAAGCACTGACTAGAAGTTAGTTCCTTAAACATCTTGTATGCCTTAAGGCAAGGTTTTTCAACCTCCATGCTGTTGACATCTAGGGTTGGATAATTCTTTGTGGTGAGGGGCTGTGTATTGTGGGACGTTTAGCAGCATCCCTGGCCTCTGCCCACTAGATGCCGGTAGCACCATCCCCCAATTGTGACATCCAAAAAGATCTCCAGAAATTGCCCAAGGTCCCCTGGGAGGCAACATTGCCCCTACAGGAACTACTGCCTTAGGACATTAGGGCATCATCCTCTGGCATGCCCAGCTGAGAACAGTGGGAAGTCAAGGAAAGTGTTTTGCCCATGGCTATGGTCCCATTGTCTAGCACAGCGCTCTGTACATGGCGGACCCTAAATATGCATTTGATGACTGACTGACTGACTGAATGAAAGAAAATAAATGAATGAAAATGAACTCCCAAATCCTGCTTGGCTGGTGGGTGAACAGAACTGCCTTCAAACAGTCTCCAACCTCCGCCCCTCTCTACCCCTCAAAAAACAGTAAAACTTAGTGGGCCAGTTGTCATCCAAGGCACAATTTTTCTAAACGTAGCATTTTCCAAAGTAAATATCCTTTTGAAAAAAAAAAAATGAAGCTTCTCGCTTGAGATCTTTTTTTAAAAGTCTCCAGTGACTAAAATCCTCTTACAGTAAGTACCCAGAGAGTTGCATTTGCTTAAAGAAAAAAAAAATGCCATTTTTAGTCTCAAGTGTAGAAAGTACTTGAAAATCATATACTTTTTTTCTTTTTGCATCTGACTGGGCAAATTATAAAATGGTAGAATTAATTTTTGTTCTAGATTGATTCTAAAACTCCATCTCAGACTGAGGCCTCATGGATAAAGTAACATCAGGAACTTATTTGGGAAAAAAAAAAAATCCCTGTAGTTAAAAACACCATGAATTCGAGGAAACAACAGTAGTTGTAGGGTTTGGGGGGGGGGAGGGTTAATCTTATATGATTTCAAGAGGAAAATTGCAAATAAATAAAGATAAATCTGCACCTTGCTCAAAAGCTATGGACTGGGGTTCTATTAAGAAAAAAAGTGAATTCATTCAATTTGCTTGTTTCTACACACTCAGAGACTTGGAGACAAGTTTTCAAACCAAATTGCTACGTAGAAAGCAAAGCTGACCTCTCCCTCTTCTCTTTCAAACTTTGGACAACTGGGATTTGGAGCACTGAAGAGGTTTCTGGAAAAGGATACGGTGGTGGTGACATTCCAGTGCTCTTCTAAGTATTATCCTTCTTTACTTAGTAGAGGCAGAAAATCTTCTTTATCTTGTGTGCTTACTCTGCAATTAACTGGTAGTGGCTGTATGTGTGTTTTTCGGAAAACAGTGCTATGATCGGTTGGTGATGTCTGCCATAGGCAGAGGAGTGGAGAGTTGTGGTGAAATAGCTGAGTATTTGCCATTTCTGGATACTCATATGGTCTTCTCTATCATAGGTGTTTTAGGAAAAGGAGAACATCAAGGAGAAGGTGCTGCACATCTGAGCGTGATGTGTCTCACTCCATGTCACAGAGACACACCAAGACAATCTTTCAATTCAAGAAAGCTCCCAAGACAGACGTGACATAGAAACGCACTTCTGGGGGACATTTCCCTTCCTCCTCTGGACATGTTGGAAGAGGATACCATATGTGTGACCCCCCGTCTCAGGGTCAGTATGGCCAGGACATGCCGTTTCCCCCCATCCGGTTACCCTACATTCGACTCTGTCACCGTGACACCATATGCTGCCGAAACAACACATCCTCCTTCCTTGGAATAAAAAGGTCTTTTCATAAGACTTATTAAGTCTGAATATTAATCATATTCATCATTATTCAGTCTGCTTGCTGTCCACAATATTTAAATGAAGGGAAATGAAAAAATGGAAAAAGACAAGTTTAGGATTTTCAAGACACTGATGAGTAAGTAATGATGGGGAAGAAAGCAACAGTGACCATAAAAAAAGAGTGAAAAAAAAGAATCCACAAATAGACTCAACTTTCAATATTAGTCTTTATTTCAAAAATAAGGGGAAGGGTGATTAAAGAGATGAATTCACATTTGAATAGAGTCCAAATGACTTAAGAATTATTTGGATTCAAGTATTTCAGTTGGACAAGGAGTGATATTAGAGTTATGTGATACATTAGGGGCTAAAATGAAATGGAAATATCTCTTCCATTTAAAAGCAATTTTCTGGCCTTGGTGGTCCTTGAGAATTTCCTAGGTTGTGAGTGCCAACCACCATCGTCCAGCTTTGTTTTGGACACATGGACTCCTATTTCAGACCCATTCTGTTTGGGGGGGAAATGGAGTTTGTATTCGTGAGAGCTCCTTTTTAAAATCATGTGGCTGTGAGGGAAGGCTTTCCACGAAGAGCTGAGAGATCAGTACTTTTGAATCCAAATTAGAAAGTTTAGGTAATAACGATATAGCAGAATCACATCTGAAGTTGATGCTGGCTTCAGAACCTGCCCCTCCTGGAAGATACCCACATGAGGTCCATCACTGATTAGTGGGGCAAACGTGCAACTGCCGGCTTGGGAAGACGGGAAGCAGGTGGCCCAGCATGTCTCCACCACGTCTCAAAAACTGAATGTATGTGATGGGACCCATCAAGCAAGATTTAACTATAAACCCAGCAAATATTTATTCAGCACCTACTTTGCGCCAGGCCCTGTACTAAGGACCCTTACATATGGCATCTCATTCATCTCCCCACCCCACCTCAACCTCCAGCCTTGACAAGCAGAACCATCCAGGCAGACTCCTTCATCTCTCCTTCCTAAATGTGGATTTGATAGTTACCTCACAGCAGGGTTTCTCAACCTCAGCACTATTGGCATTTTAGGCTGGATAATTCTGTGTTTTGGGAGATTGTCCTGTGCATTGTAGGACATTTAGCAGCATCCCTGGCCACTACCCACTAGATGCCAATAGCACACCCCATCCTAGTTATGACAACCAAAAACGCCTTCTAGACATTGCCAAACGTTCTCTGGGAGAGCAAAATTGCCCCCAGTTGAGACCCTCTTCCTTAGAGACAGAATGATTTGAATCCTCAGGCAGCTGTAGATAAGCATTCCTTTTATTCCCTCCTATGGTCTGACTCAGTGGTTTTCAAACCTTAGTGGTTTATACACAATACCATATATGCCCAACTTTATGGGCAGGGCATTTTCAAGGCTAACTTGACTGCATCCTTTTTTGCCTTATGTGCTGACATGAGAACCTAAAACCTCCTTTAAATTTAACACCACTGGTCTCCTGAAGAGCCCTGCAGTGATCACAAAGATCTTTCCAGCACAGAATCTCCCTCATGCCCAGGCCTTTCCCATGAAGCCAAAGGTGACAACTGCCATTATTGAACACTTCCCCTGGTGTCCCACCATCTCACTAAATCCTCACGTCGACACCATGAGGTAGGTACTTTTTCTGCCCCATTTCAAGAGGAGACACTGAGGCTCACACAGGTTAAATAACTTGTCACAAATTACACAGCTAGTAGATGGTGGAACCCACTTGATGCCAAGCTGTATGGCTTTTCAAAAGAAAATATGCACAGCATACACTCAATAACCATTAGTGACTGTTTACTAGTGGGAAACAAATCTGTCTAATTTGATCACGAGCAGTTATTCAAAATTCTTTCGCTGAACGGAAGAAGCCTGATTGGATTGCCCAATCCTCCTAACCTCATGGCTAGCAAGGACAGGGATATTCAGGATATATACGTATATATACCCCAAACTGTGTTTCTCTTCTAAAACACAAAACAGAAGCTACCGAAACATGTATTAACTAACTGTCAAAATAAAATAGATCATTTCCTTTGGAACTATGGGAAGACTGGGTATTGGCAGGTACTATAAAATAATCACCATCATACTTGTCACATCGTAGTATCATTACACATTTGCTACTACGTTTTCCCACATGGCTGAGTGCTTCTTGAGGTCAGGGACCAACTTACTCATCGTCACTAGACCCTGGTCCCACACTATAATTGTTGAGTTAGTGAATAATACATGAATACACTTTTTAACCTAACACGCATACTTTATCTCCGTTCTCTCAGTAATCGTGGGCGGCATATATTTTCAAGAGCCTCTTTTTCACAGGAAGAGACTGAAGTTGAGAAAGATAAAGTGACCAGTGACGAGGTCACCTTGTGGAAAACTGTGGACTCAAGTCTCAGGCTTTGAACCCCAGATCTCATGCTTTTTTACAATAAGGGCTTCCAAGGTAAAGGTGGGTTGGGAACCCCAGGTGCTGGCATTGCCCCTGACATCTAACGTTTCTGAACTGTCTTACTATGAAGCAAATTAAACATAGGGAAATTGCTTCCTACAAGCCTTTAGTGTTCATGGATTCAGCCTCACATTGCTTGTGGAGAGAAAGAGAGAACAATGTAAGAAGTACAGGTAGTTCTCATAGCAAGCTATGGGATGTGGGCATGTCCGTGGTGACTTTTGGGTGGGACAGGAGGATGGCTGATCCCTTGATTCCCAGTCTCAGGAATTATCAGCCTCTTCTCATATGTGGCCTTTGGCTGCCCTGAGTGGGAGTCCAGTGTTTATAAATGCTTTAAAGTATTTAAGGGTCATCATTTCTCATCCAATCTGACCCGTAGATACAAGGATATTGCTTCTTCTGGTACTAAACCAAAGAATAATGTGGGATAAACTGGCTGGACAGAACTTACTGTATTGAGAGATGGTCTGTGGATGACCAACGTGGCTGCTTCCTAAGGGATTTTTGAGGGATGCGTGTGACTATCACCAAATATGCCGATTTCTGATCCCAAGATATACCTGAGAATTATTGGGAAAACATCAAAACCAGACCTTATGCAAGAGATCTATGAAGACATAAAACAAGAAAGAAAGAAAACTTTGATATTTTTTTGAGTGCTAGGCATTGTTCTATGAAGTTTATATATACTAACTCATTTAATCATCAAACATGCCTATTTGGTAGGTACTATCATTATTATTCCCATTTCACAGATGAAAAACTGAGGTATGGAGAGATTCCATAATTTGAGCAAGAACTTAGCTAGGAAGTGACAGAACCAGTATTTGAACCCCAAGAGACTGGGCCATCTACACTAAACCACATTCCTTTCTCCCCAGCTAGGCAGTGATCCCCAGGAGACTTAGATTAGAGTTCTTCATCTTTCTGTTTCCCCCAAACCTGACCCTAAGAATTCAATAAAGCTTGTTTTGACGTGAATCAACCTCTTAGATTGTTGACTGTCCTTTAAAACATTTTGACAAGGCAAAAAGAACAATTACGCAGGAGCTCAACATTTCAAGCAATCTATAGCTTGGTAAACACACCAAAAGGAGTGGAAACAGGGTGGTGAAATGAAATATAAATAGCCTTACCATTATCTGCAGAGCACATTATAATGCATAACAGTGGCTGGTCTGCTCTCTATAGAAAACACAACCTCTTTGCAATGTTTTGTTTGTGTTACTGTTTCTGTTAGTGTGAAAGGATTACAAATAAAGAGTTAAATATTTTAGTGAGAATTCTATTAATTGGGCCAGGAGTTGAATGTGGGCCTATATTTGTCCTAACTCTGAAAAATGCATTGCAAAGCCCAATCGTGTATGCAAGGTAGCAGGGGAAAGGCTTAGACTACTCAAGACAGCTGTTTTCAAGCAAGTTGACAACCACTTTGCCAGGGTTCCTTTAATGAGCTAATTGCAAAGGGCTCTTAGGTGTTCACTGCAGCCAGTCCTGGAGGAGCTCTACTTAAGAAACACTGAATGAGTCATTAGCACCTGAAATACTATAAACACTATAGACTCTTAGAACTTAAAATGAAATGAATGTATCTGCCACTTCAGACTGATCTTCTGGAGCGGTCAGGACTTTTTCAATTGCAAGCAGCAGAAAACCAACTCAAATTGGCTTAAACAGAAAGGAATGTTTGTTAGCATTAGGCAGGGCTGAATCCCTGTGCTTAAAGGATGTCAGCAGGAATCTGACTTTGTCGTTTCCTGGCTTTTCTTCCTTTGTGTTTGCTCCATTCTCAAGCAGGCTTCCCCTAAATGATGTTAAAGCCATTCCTGGCAGTTCCAGCTTTACATTCTACCAGCTTAGCATCCCAGTGGAAAGAGAGCACTCTTGTTATCAATACTTCCACCAAAAAAAATCACAGGGCTAAGATTCTTTGGCTCTTATTGGCCCAGCTTGGGTCACATGTCCATCCCTGAGCCAATCCCAGTGGCCAGAACAACACTGTATTCTTATTAGTCAGGACTGGATCAGCCTACCTCTAAAGCCAAGACATGGTCAGGCCCACTTGGAGCCACAAGGATCAAGGGAGACAGGAGCATTTTCCCAGAGAAGTATCCAAATTCTGATTCCAGACAATGGGGGCAGGGGTACAGAGAGGGTGGGTGGTGGGCAGGCAAAACCAATGAATGTCCTTGGAAACTTCTCTCTAAATTATCTCCAACAAGCAAGGTGTTATCAAGCAGGGAAACTTTACAAGCATAATTTAGATATTTGCTTAGATATCTGAGGTTTAAAATGTGACCTGTATTGGCTGCAACATTTTGGAAATGGTTTTCTGCAAATTGCACTCACCCACATGACTTGAAGTTTGGGGGGGTTTCTTTCTATCTTTCTTTCTTTCTTTTCTTTTTTTTTTTTCTAATTCTTGGAACTAGTCCTTAAAAAAAGAGGAACAGAAATGCCACAGAATGATTCAAAACAGACAACTCTGAGAGCAGACAGAGATGGCAAATTAACACACTGTTGACATTCCTCTGGTCCTGATGACACTTCTTATGTTGAATAATATTCTCAGGGTTCCTTTCTGCCTCTCCATTTTTATGTTATCGACTTTGCTCCTAATTACAAAAGCAATATCGACCTAATTCAGAAAGAATTGAACACATCCAGAAAGCACCACAGTGAGCATACTCACACATATACACCATTTTAGTTAGAAATACCATCATCCACCATTTTAGTTAGAAATATCTATTTAATGAGTACCTTGCCCTAGGTATAGTCCAGGAACCATCCTAGCCCCATTTCACAGATGAGGAAACTGAGGCTTACAGCATTCCAGCTGATAAGTAGAACTGGAAACTGAATCTGATCTCCAAGCCTTCATCCTTATCCCCTCTATTACTCCTCCACTCTATCCTATTACCCAAAGAGTTCCAAAATTAACCTTACAAAAAGGACATAGTGTTCATAATGTTTTATGGCCTGCTTTTTCATATACCACTTTTGCCCATGTTATTTAATATGCTTCTATGCAATTTTTTTGGACTGATTGAATCTGTCATATGGATGTGCCATAATTTACTCAACTAATTGCTGATTATTGGACACTTAGGTTACTTCTAATTTTTCAGGATTATATTAAATGTTAGAGTGAGCCACCTCGGAGGAACTTTTTCAAATACATCTCTGATTACGTCCTTAGGATAAATTCCTATAATTGTTGGATCAAAGGGATTGGGTATTTTTAGTGTTTTAGTGTATTGCCAAGTTGCTCTTCAGGAAGGCAGGCCCAGTGTACAATCCCACAGAAACACATGAGTTTCTGTTTTTCCACTCTGTCCCATTATGCCTCTTCCTCAGAGATTACTAGTCCTTAGCTAATTGTGCCTCCCACCCCCTGTAATGGGGAGTGGGGACCTTTTCAAAGTATAAATTGTTTAATAGTATTCAAATGGTTTAATGAAAATGCAGCAGTAAAAATCTGTCAGTAACAATTTGCATCCCTATCATCATTACTGCTTGCGCTGGGAGAGTTCATAACCCATTTTCCCCCAGCCTGTGGGGCTGGATCCACAGTCTTGGCACAGGACTCTGGCCAATACCATTAAGGTAACTCTGGTTACGAGTCAGGAGTTACGCACTGGCTTCAGTAAAGGAGGAGATGAGGCTGACCTGCTACAATGATCCTAGCTTATGACTGTGAGCGTTATGCTGACATGGCGCCCATCCACCCAACTTCCCTTTGTATGGAAACAGCCATGCTTTGAGGAGCCACTGTCGGCTATTTTGTGTCCCATGGTGGGTCCTGTAATGTAGGCTGTAGCCCAAGATTCCACGGCTCTATGTCAAGCCCAGGCTTGGAACATCAGAGTAGGTGCTCAGTATGTGTTTGTTGTTGAATGAATGAATGGATTTGCTTACAACGGATCTCTTTTTATACTGTGTTCAGTACTCCTTCCTCCTTTTTCTGGTAGCAGCACCCCCAATGGGTAATTCTAAAATGTAGTTTTAGCAGGAGGAAGGTAGATTCCACTTTGTATGAGTTGGTGCTGTCCCCTAGACCCACCTGAACTGGGAGGTAAAGTATAAACACTTCAGCCCTTTGGGCCTCTCCATGGTGTGAGGCCAACATTCTTTTTCTTCTTCTACACACTCCTCCTTGGCTTATTCCCATTTCCAGGTTGTGCCCTGTACTTTCCATCCTTTGTGTGTTTACTCTATTTCTCAAGTCCAGCATGTTCCTCCCTCTGTCCCTCCCTATGGAAATCCTACAAGCCTGTCACGAAGGCCACCTTTTCCAGGAACCCTTTCCTGATCTGCCTTATTTTATTTTCTTCAAAGCACCGGTCAGGACCTAAGGCTCCCTTACTTGTTTATGTGATTATGGTCTGTCTTCCCTACCATGAGGCTCCTGGGGTGAGATCTTGTCTGTCTTGTTCACAGCTGCATCCCCAGCTCCTAGAACAGAGCCTCAGATATTGTAGGGGCTCAAAAAACCTGTCTCAACTGACCCAGTCTTGGGGATGTCACGTAAGCAAGGCCAGTGAAAGATTTCACCCAGGAGTTGGGTGCCTGCCCAGTCATCTGGTGGTCATTGGTCATGGCTGAGGGCTGCAGGTCTGCTTTGGTCCACCCTCTTCCTGGGACCCAGGGGCTCATCTCTTCTTTAATTCCAGAACTACCCTACAACCTTCTAATCAATTATTTCTTGTCCATGTGACTGTTTCTGCTCCTCCATCACAGAACCCTAACCATATACTGATCTTCATAACTGAGGCTCATTTGCAGAGGAGGAAACTGAGGCATGGGCTTGCCCCACATCCCAGAGCCAGTATCACTTGTGGGCTTTGAGGAGCTTTTCCTGAGTTCCTGTTGAGCTTGGCTGGTCAATAGCCAACTCAGAACAAGACGCAGCCCTTTTACTCTGTTTTCCAAGTGCCCACCCTTTTGTTGGCAGCCTGACCTCCACCTGGTAGTACGGAAGTGAGTGTAATCCTTGGGAAGCAAAGGACCAGGTAGGAGGTGCTGCATGCCATCTGGAAAGGTGAGGACTGAATTTGTTCCTTGGTGGCTTCCATAACTGAAGGAGACACAAAACCAAGCCCCTCTCTTCTTGGGCTTGGGTTCCTCCTGGCTCCTACACCTATCAATCAAGGTCCATTTGATGTTCTGGGTCCACATGCCCTTAGCCCCCTTCCATGCTCCTGTCAACTCTGATTGGACTCTACAGAATTTATGACACAATGTTGTGATGATTTCTTGACCTGCCATCCGTCAAGACTCATGTCTTAGCATCATTCATTTATCAAATATTTATTGAGCACCTACTACGCATGGCCTCGTTCTGGAAAGTTGGGATATATCAGATTCCTGCCCTTGTCAAGCTTACAGCAGGAGGAATAAATAATAAGTAACAGATCATAATAAATGAGCAAATAATCTAGTATATTAAAAGGTTATAAATCCTCTAGGAGAAAAAGTCGGACAAGGTAAGGAGATTAGGAAGAAGTAGAGGGGCAGGTTACAGTTTTAAACAGATTATAGGCATTCCTTGAGATGTTGTGGGTTCAGTTCCAGTCCACCACAATAAAGCAAATACTGCAATAAAGCGAGTCACATGAATTTTTTGGTTTCCCAGTGCATATAAAAGTTATGTTTACACTATACTGTAGTCTATTAAGTATTCAATAGCATGATGTCAAAAAACAATGCACATTCCTTAATTTAAGAATACTTTAGGGCTTCCCTGGTGGCACAGTGGTTGAGAGTCTGCCTGCCGATGCAGGGGACATGGGTTTGTGCCCCGGTCTGGGAAGATCCCACACGCCGTGGAGCGGCTGGGCCCGTGAGCCATGGCCACTCAGCTTGCACGTCCGGAGCCTGTGCTCCGCAACGGGAGAGGCCACAACAGTGAGAGGCCCGCGTACCGCAAAAAAAAAAAGAATATTTTACTGCTAAAAAATGATAACAATCATTTGAGCCTTCCATGAGTCGTGATCTTTTTGCCAGAGTCACATAAAAGATCCCTGGTCACAGATCACCATCACACACACAGTGATGAAAATGTCTGAAGTATTGTGAGAATTATCCAAATGTGACACAGAGACATGAAGTGAGCCAAAGCTATTGGGAAAAATGGCGACTACAGACTTGCTTGAGGCAGAGTTGCCACAAACCTTGAATTTGTTAAAAAAAAAAAAATGCAGTATCTGTGCAGCACAATAAAGCAAAGCACAGTGAATGAGGTCTACCTGTACTCAGCCAGCAGTGGCCTCCCTACGGAGAAACTGGAGGAAAGAACAGCTGCTGCGCCACACGGGTGCCTGGAGTAAGGGTGTTGCGGGCCCATAAGTGCAATGTCCCTAAGTGAAGAGCTTTAGAATCCCGCAGATCGGGGTTCCAATTGCTAATGCTCTACTTTCTGTCTGTGTGAGCTTGGGAAAGTTAATTAACCTCTCTGAGCCTCAGTTTCCTTATATGGGAAACGGATAAAAATTAGATAATACCCACAAAGCAGGTGGAACAGAGCTAATACTCAGTAAGTGTTAAAAACAGGCCCTGCCCAATCCCAGAGATACGGGAAATAACTACAGGGAAGTCCGAGGTAGCAGCGGGCAGTAAAGCGTGATGATTAAGAGCATCAGCTGTCATTTAGTAGCCCTGTGACCTTGGGCTAGTTTATGTAACCTCAGTCTCCTGGCTTTTAAGTGGGATAATAATAGCAACGACATCAGACAGTCATTGTGAGGAATCAGTGAGCGAATCCTGGAACGTGCTCAGGAGGTGGGCTTGGCTCTGAAGAAGCACTCAATGAATGGCAGCTAATTTTTGGCCAAAACCATGGGGAGAGAGGCTTTCTTTTCTCCGTAGGATTGCTAAACTGGTAGGATGTGAGCCGGGAGCTGCTGGGGGCCAGCTGTGGGAGGTCCCGCCTGCAAAGGAAGCCAACCCAGAGAAGGCAGAGCTGAGAGGTGGACAGAAAGTGACGACGTTTTAAAAAATGTAACTTTAAAAATGACCCCCCACCCCCAAATTAACCCAAAAAACTTACTACCAGGGGCTTGCACCATACACGCATTTAACTTATGCAAATCCAATTCTACGCCCTCGCCTTGGTGATGTGGAAGTGAGTGCAGTCCTCAGGAAGCAAAGGGCCAGGTACGAGGTGCTGGGTGCCCGCTGGAAAGGTGAGGACTGAATTTGTCCCTCAGTGGCTTCCGTAGCCGAGGGAGGCTCCAAGCCAAACCCCTCCCTTCTGCCCTCTGGTTCCCAACCATCCCAATGTTCAGCACCTTCGGATGCCCTTTTTAAAACCTCTCAAGATCTCACCGACCTGCTCATGAAACAATTGCTTGAAAGAAGTGATAACAACAGAAAGCCACTATGAATTATTCTCTGCTTTTAAAGGAATTTTTTTTTTCATTTCACTAGTGCTGAAAATCTAGTCATATGTCTTTGTGTGGGAGGTATTGTGTATTCATTCTATGGACAACTCCAGCTGCACTTCGGAGGTGCAGGCCCTCGCTGTGACTCTGGAGCCCACCCCCGCAGACTCTGCCGCCTGGAGGTCACAATGGAGCCGCTCTCAGTTTGTGGCCTGCAGCCCACTGAGAGGGTCTGCCGCTGCCTCCTGAAGGCCATGACCTGGTCCCGAAAGGCCATCTCTTCTTCTAGTTCTTCCGAGAAAGTAACAAGGACATCCATGGATTGCCAGCTTTAGGAATGACTAAGTGCCACTTTCTAGGAAACTACTAACTGAGTTACTACAATTTACTACTCCTAACTAAAATTAGTCTGTTACTAGGCTTTACTAAGAACTCAGCTGCAGCGTTCTTCTTGGAAGCCTGGCCCCTGCTCCATGTTTGCCAACATTGTAAAACTCCTACTGCACAAATCAGAAAGTGGGAACTGGTGATGGAGACGGGATGAAGGGTCTTTGGCCATGCCTAAGTGAGCCAAAGGTCAGAAGAACTTGAGAGCCACTCTTCCAGGATCTGGAAATTCAGAAAGCCCCTCTCTGGGGTGCTTTAGTGCTCCCACAACACATTTCAGTAGCCCTGACATTTCCAGCTGCTCCTACATCATACTGACTACACACATTTAAACCAGGAGTTACCCATACAACACGTTTTAGGCAACAAGTATCCATAAATAACATTAAAATTCCAGTTCTGACCTCCAGATACCTAAGACCTCCTTCATACATTTAATAAATACTCATTAAGACTTTAAAACGTATAAGGCATGTGTTAGTTCTGGGGCATTACAGGGATAATTGTCTGTCACATTCCCTGTCTGCATTAAGCTTACAGTCTGGTGTCAGAAAAAGACATGACGCAAGTGAACGGCAAAGCAGTTATACAATTCTAGGGGCTTAAAATACTAAACGAGGTATTGAAGTAGAGAATAGCAGGGGAGGCCCTATTTAAACACCGCGTGTCAAGGAAGCTGTTATCAGCCAGGCTTCTGTGGTTGCAGGCAACAGAAAATGATGCTGGAATTTGGTTGGAAGGATGTGAGGTGGCTCACAGAAGCAATGAAAAAACTAGACAAGGTGCAGGAAGAACAGGAACCAGGGAAATGCTGGGGATCTAGGGTGCAAGAGGAATGGAGTGTCTTAAATGTCTCATAGACAGGATTTATCAGGGCTGACCATTTCCCACTCCTGGTTCATTTGAGTCAAGGGCCCCTCCCTTGCTGGAGAAGTAGTGAAAGGGCAGGACACCTTGACTGACAGTTGTTCCAAGACCACATGGAACAGGGGGAGGGAAATAGGGGTTCTATGGCAGATCCCATTGGCTGGCCAGACCAATATACGTCTCCACCTCCTTCCCTTCTGCGTGTTTCCACTGTCAAAGGTAATGCAAGCTACTTCCTTGCCTTCCCAGCCTCCCTTGCAGGAAGGGGTGGCCACATGACACAGGTCTGGCCAATGAAACAAGCTGCTGGGGGTCAGGTAGAGGGTTCTGGAAAAGCTTTTGTTTCGGAATAAAAAGGGACAGAAGTTGCCAGTACCACCACTTCCCACTTCTTCCTGGTTGGAATGTAGAAAAAAAGCTTGGAATGGCAGCCATTAGCCTTCTTAACAACCATGAGAGATAGCCCAAGAGGATTACAGACATACTGGTCTGGATATTGCTGTGTCGCCAAACAAACTCTGGAATCACCTGAGACCTTGTTTTGTGAGAAAAATAAACCACTTTTTTTTTTTTTTTTTGCGGTATGCGGGCCTCTCACTGTTGTGGCCTCTCCCGTTGCGGAGCACAGGCTCTGGACGCACAGGCTCAGCGGCCATGGCTCACGGGCCCAGCCGCTCCGCAGCATGTGGGATCCTCCCGGACTGGGGCACGAACCCGTGTCCCCTGCATCAGCAGGTAGACTCTCAACCACTGCACCACCAGGGAAGCCCCTAAACCACTTTTTTTAAGCTATTGTTTGCCAGGCATTCTCCTGTTACTTGCAGCCAACTATATTTTCAGAAAATTGTGGTAGATTGTATCACTGTTCCCAACCATTTGCTCCCTTCCCTATAGCAAGATTATACATCCCTGTCCACTGCCACATGAATTGCAGTCCCTCCCAGAGGTGTTCTATCCTTTCCCATCCTGACAGACTTGGACATGTGACTTATTTTGGCCAATGGAATGTCAGCAGATAAGACTGTCTTTCACATGCCAAATCCAAACTAAAAGCTTTAAGAGAGATTGTGCATTTCAGTTGTTACCTGCTGTTTCTGTCAACCGCAAGGCAACTTGTCCCAAATGCAGGCTGCTTCTTCAGCCTCTGTCCCAGAATGAGAGATGCATGGAGCTGAGCTGCAGCAGCTGAAATGGGCCAAACCTGAAATAAATCTGTTGTTGTAAGCCACAAAATTTGGGGCTGTTTGTTACTGCAACAAAACTGACCAATACACTGAAAATGATGCTGGTACCCCAAAATTGGTATGGATGTTGGGCAGGCAAAATTAATGGGTATCAACTATTGAAAACCTTGCTGAGAAAGTGACCAAAAATGCTGAGGCCTAAAGCTTGCAAAGTAATCAGCCAAAGAATCAGGTGAAGTGTTCTAGGTCCGAGAATCACATGCTCAAAGATCTGAGGTAGGAAAGCAACTGGCAGTTTTTAGGAATTGAAAGAAGGTCAGCATGGCTGGAACATCCTCATTCTTATTACTTACTCTGTTTCCATTTTCTCTATTTTCAAGCTTTTAGCTTGGACTCATGTTTCTGGTGCCACTCTCATGTCCTTGGACTTGCTGACCCAACTCAGATTCACTCTCCTTGACCATCCACTTCTCTAAGGACTCAGCTTTCAGTTGTCTCTGGCTCATCCCACTCTTAGTTACTTGGAATATCATACTTGCCCATTCCAGTTCTGACCCCATGAACAAAACCCCAGCCTGAACCCAGTGGAGACCCTCTGAAAACACAAGGCCAGGCATCAGACAAGGTGGACTTTCTCCCCATCTCACTACCCAGGCTCATTTTGTGGAGCTCCAATTCAGCACCAGGGAAGGAGAAATCCTTCCACATATCTCTTAATTAGTGGCCACACACAGCTCGTTAAGCTTAATTAATGAGCCTTTATCAACTTATTTCTGATGCCTTGGTGTAAAGTTGAATTCTATGTGCAGGCTGGGAAAACAGATGGGTGGGTGTGTCTGCATGGTTCTCAGCCTTAAGTTGAATTCCTGGTGGGCACTCATTGGATCTTCAGTTTAAAACAGTCAAAATCCCAAGCTTATTAAACTGAATGAAAAATCTGCGCCTAAATCCTATGAAACTGATTTGTTTTAAGATACCTGCCTGCCCAGAGGTCCCATTGCTGAGGTCCTGCCTCCACCCTGCCCTGGAATGCTTCCCAGTGGCTTTCTGTTTCTCAGGAGGCTTCTCAGTTCTTTATTGATTCCTGAGAGAATTGTGTCTTTACAATAAATCTTGTATTGCTCGGGGGAGACTGAGTGGGTCTCTGTTTCTTACGTTCAGACTAGACCACCTGCTTTCAATTTTGCCCTCAGTTGTGTTATCCAGTAGAGCCCAGAGTGTCATTATCTGGAGAAGTGCTGTCTGCCCACCCTAAGCTGATCCCTTGGGAGAGTGTTCAGATTGAAGCTGGCTTTTTATCATGGTGGAGTCAAGGTAAGCCTAGTAGAGAAGAGCTGAGGAAGGATAGGGAAGTGGAGACATGAAATGGAAACATGACAATGGAGGCTGCTGGATGGATGGAAGAGGCTGGCAGTGCTTCTAGAATTCAGAAACTGGGGTGACTGGGGGCCCAACTTCAGCCTTGCAAACATGTTTGTTTGGACTGGAACTATGATTTTCAAACATTTGAGTGTAAATGCTTTGGGATAGGAAAGCACTTTTGTTCACCATAGTCCTCACCACACCCTATAATCTTCCATCCAATGCTTCCTTCCCTTGTCTGGCTTCTGCAGCCAGCTGAGATTACCATCTGTGCTTTATGTAAAAAAAAAATCTGGTAAGAAAGGGTTAGAAGGACTCTATCATTAAGTTCAACCCTGACTTCACACTTGAAATCTTTCTACCAGAGTCCCTCCCACCTTATCAACCTCTGTTCATCATTTTCATGCATCTAACGTGCTAAAGAGTTAGATGCAAACCTGCATTGAAAGCAAAAGGAGCATCTCACATTGTTTTGGACTCAAGCACAGATGGAGAACTAATACTTCTCACCAGTTGCTGAAGCTCGAGGAGGAAAATAACCTCAGGTGTTCCCTTTGGAAGGGAGTAGGTTCTCAGTGGGAATCATTTCTGCCTCTGGGACCACCTGACTTCTCATGGGAGGAAAAGCCAAAAAGTGCTTCTCTAAAGAGCGGGCAAAAGAAAATACACTTTGGGACTGCCATGATGGGGAAGCCTGGTCCAGGGACAGTGCAGAGGGCCGGGGGCAATGCGTCCAAGGCTGGTAAGAGACTCTTCAGCTGCATTCCCCAGCTCAGCCTGAACTTTCGACCCCATTGTCTACTCTAATTACTGGAACCAGCAGGATTAATTCCTCGACCTACTTTCCAGTCCTTTTTGCTGCCACAGAGGGATAAGGCCTCACTGGGTTTCTCTCTGTCATTTTAATGCGGCAGAACTCACTGAGAAGTTACATGCAAACTCAGATTTGAACCAGAGGAGCATCTCATCTCTTGAACTGAAGAAAGGGCTGGGGGGATAGTTCCTTTTTAGCTGATTCTAACGTTCGGCTTCTCTAAAGTTACTCAACAAAGAGCAATCAAACACATGCAAAAAATCCCCTACTTTGAGAACAATGGGATATGGAGATAAAAACAAGGTATCATTTTATATCTACTAAATTAGCATAAGATTTAACCTGATAATAACAAGTTTTGGTGAGGTTGTAAGAAACCTATATGTTCACAAGTTGCTGGTTGGCACAGTTTTACAATACGGCAATATATACCAGGGGCCTTTAAAAACAGTGCTGTCCATTGATCCAGTAATCTCATTCCTGGGAAGTTATCCAAAGGAAGTGGTTCAAAAGAAGGAAAAAGCTGTATACATAGAGACCTTCCCGGCAGCACAGAGACAGGGGTGGCAAAATAACCTGTAGGCTGGCAAATCTACGGACAAAGTTCAGCCAGAGACCTGTTTTTATATGGCCAACAAGCTAAAAAGAAATTTTTTTAAAGCATTCTGAAAAGATTGTTAAAACAAGCAAGCAAAGGATATGTGAAGTGCAGACCCTGGAGGAAGAGAAAACTGGATGAAGACTGTAAAACAACACGGGGAAATGTTTATAATAAGCTTGGCAAAATATAAATGGAGTGCTTGCTATGATATCAACCATGTAAAAATATGTCATGCCATACAGAGGGGAAGATAAGGCAAAAAATGAAACCTGTTGCTCGGGAGTAATTTTAAATGATTTATTTTTCTTAAAAGAATTCCTTCTTATTGGAAACAGCCCAGATGCTCAAGGGTAGGGGGTTTATCGTGTAAATGCTGTGTCCTTATGATGGAGTACTATGCAGCCATCAAGAATGGATGCTGTGGGCCTGTACTTACTGAGATGGAAAGACACCCATGACATATGTCAAGTGAGAAGGCACGTTACACAGCAGTATGTGCAGTGTGATATCATTTATATCCACGCACACCTCGTTTTATTGCACTTTGGTTTATTGTGCTTTGCAGACATTACATTTTTTACAAATTCGAGGTTTGTAGCAACAGTACCCTTTTTCCAATAGCATTTGCTCACTTTGTGTCTGTGTCACAGGTTGGTAATTCTAGCAATATTTTCAGCTTTTTTGTTATTATATTTGTTGTGGTGATCAGTGAACTCTGATGTCACTGTTGCAAAAAGATTGACTTGCTGAAGCCTCAGATGGTGGTTAGCATTTTTTAGAAACAAAGTATTCTGCCACACACCCCAGCCCCTCCTCACCACACCGTAGGGCACCGCATGCGGGATTTAGTTCCCTGACCAGGGATGGAACCTGTGCCCCCTGCAGTGGAAGCACGGAGTCTTAACCGCTGGACTGCCAGGGAAGTCCCAATAAAGTATTCTTAAATTAAGGTTTGTACATTATTTTTTTAGACATCATGCTATTGCACAGTTAATAGACTACAGTATACTATAAACATAACTTCTATATGCACCGGGAAACCAAAAATTGTGTGTGACTCGCTTTATGGCGATACTCGCTCTAGCACAGTGATCTTAGAACTGAACCCAAAGTATCTCGCCTTTACATTGAATACGGATCCATCTCTATGTATGAGGATGGAGAACAATCTGGAAGGAGAGACATCGACTATGTTTACAGCAGGTATCTCTGGGTGATGGAATTTGGGGTGAATTTTTTTCTTTTTGCTATTTGAAGATTTAGGGTGTTTTCTTGCAAGGACCATTTATTATTTTTAGAATAAGAAAGTATTCTCATAAAAACTTTTTTTAATGTTGTTAAAATGTTTTTCCAGTAAAAAAGAAAAATGTGCCATTTACAACGCAGCCAAAGTCACAGGAATCTGAGTAAAAATGTCCCCTCCCAGCTGCTGGCCGCCTTGCAACACTGCCTCCACCTTAAATGCTACATCCTCCAGCCTGAGGCTCTCTGACACAGGCTTGAGGTCACGAGAGGACTGAGGCTCTTGCTTTGGGTTCAAAATTTAAGGTGACACCAAAAAACTCAGTGGTCACGATAAATATTTTAATACTGTATTTTTCAAAAATTAAAATTAATGGGAAAAATTCATAATGAACGAAATATTAACATTTTAAATAAAGACAGGATCAGTATGACTGATTTTTCCTTTTGCCTCAGGGCACAATATGGCTTGGCACTGCACTGTGACTATCCTTATTTAGAATGCTGATATGGGCTTCCCTGGTGGCGCAGTGGTTGAGAGTCCGCCTGCCAATGCAGGGGACACGGGTTCGTGCCCTGGTCCGGGAAGATCCCACATGCCGCGGAGCGGCTGGGACTGTGAGCCATGGCCGCTGAGCCTGCGCGTCCGGAGCCTGTGCTCCGCAACGGGAGAGGCCACAACAGTGAGAGGCCCGCGTACCGCAAAAAGAAAACAAAAACAAAAACAAAAATAAAATGCTGATATTGGGGAGGGGGAAGGGTAAGCTGGGACGAAGTGAGAGAGAGGCATGGACATATATACACTACCAAATGTAAAACAGATAGCTAGTGGGAAGCAGCTGGATAGCACAGGGAGATCAGCTCGGTGCTTTGTGATCACCTAGAGGGGTGGAGTAGGCCGGGTGGGAGGGAGACGCAAGAGGGAGGGGATATGGGGATGTATGTATATGTATAGCTGATTCACTTTGTTGTACAGCAGAAATTAACACACCATTGTAAAGCAATTAGACTCCAATAAAGATGTTTAAAAATAAATAAATAAATGAAATGCTAATATTTTATTCATTATAGATTTGGAAGCATCGATTTTTATTTTTTAAAAATATCATATTAAAATATTACTTACCTTGACCCCAATTTTTTTGGCACCCCCTTAATTGTATTGAAAAGCATTGAAATGTGCACTTTCAAAAGACCTTTAAAATATAAAAATTATATCTCAGTGGAGCTGTTTAAAAACTGTGGCTGCAATTTGAATTTTATGTGATTTTCACATATCACAAAAGTATTCTTCTTTTGATTTCACTCCTCCAATTTATAGGTGTATAAACATTCTTAGCTCATGGGTGATACAAAATGGATGACAGTCCCAATTTGGTCCACGGGCCATACTTTGCTGACTCCTGAGTTAAAATGTGGGAAACACTTGACACGAAACCTGACCAGCAATGGTTTAAGCTTAAAGGAGTCCACTGGCCTCTCTGAGGCTGTTTCCTTGAACAGATGATGGGCTACCTGCCCCTGCCCATTGTATTAATACCTATAATACTTGGGCATAAGTTGGGGGAATACGGGCTATGCACCTAGAACAGAATTTCCCTTTGGGGTGTCAAGATTGAGTTTCCCCACATAATCAGGAGCAGGGGTGCTGAGCCAGGCCCCAGGCAGCTCGCTCTGGAGGCCCAGGGGCTGCTGGACCAGCTCCGATCACGACTTCTGTTCTCATCACCCCTTTGTCTCATCTGCCATCCATAGTCCCCACTTCTCACTCGTATTTCTCAGCAGGACTTGCAATGACTGTCCGAGCAGCCGCCACCTAGCAGCTTATCTGCTTCACTACTGTGTGACAGGGCCATAAAACTGCAGATAACTCTGGCTCTCGGGGTGGGAGGGAGGCTGCCTTATCACACACTGGCTACAATAATTAACCACGTGGGGAAATAAAAACAAATATTAGACAGCGGATGCCTCATATGTGACCGAAAGCCCCTGACTCAACAGAGCCTGCGGGGTCTGCTGTTTCCTTATCGCTCTGCCTCTGTTCTCACTGCAGTTTTCCCGAAATTCTCACCATCCAACCTCCGGTATCACCCACCTGTGCCCTTGGAGTAGAAAACCCCATGTCTTAACCTTCCAGTTTTATTCAGCTTCACCTAGTTTTTCATGCCCCCCAATTCTTCCACTTCAATCTTGTCACAGCAGACCACCAAAAAGTAAAATGGATTAATGATGCCTCCATCATAGGCTTTTTGGGTGGATTAAACGAGGCAAAGTACATGAAGGGCCTGGCTTGGTGCCTGGTCCGTGGTGGGTCCTGGTGGACAGCTGTTAGTATCATTTCAGTAGATGTGTTAAATAGCAGTGCCTACGATTTGCAGGCTTGTCCTTATTCCCAGGGGGTATGGACTGTCTATTGGTCAAACTTCCTCACCCCAAATGCAATCAGTATCTTGCTGTACCAAAATGGTTCATAATCTATTTCATTCATTCATTCATTCATTCATTCAACAGTGAGGGGCTTCCGTACCATGTTAAGTAATTTGGACTCTTCTATAGGCACTGGAGGCATTGACATTTTTTAAAAGTAATAAGAAACAAAAAGAGGGCTTCCCTGGTGGCGCAGTGGTTGAGAGTCCACCTGCCGATGCAGGGGACACGGGTTCGTGCCCTGGTCTGGGAAGATCCCACATGCCGCGGAACGGCTGGGCCCGTGAGCCATGGCCGCTGAGCCTGCGCGTCCGGAGCCTGTGCTCCGCAACGGGAGAGGCCACAACAGTGAGAGGCCCACGCAAAAAAAAAAAAAAAAAAAAGAACAGACTTAGCAAAACTGTGTAACTGAACATCTAAGCAACAAAGCACTGTTCTATACAAGAGTGACATGGTTCCTGTCCTCAAGGAGCTTAAAGGTGAGAGGCGCAGCCAGGCACACATTTCAGGGGGCTCGCCGGAAAGAGGAATCAGTTCACCCTAAAGGTTCAGCCCTAGGGGCTTCTTAGAGGGGAAGGAGTGTGAGTTGCCCTTGAAGGATAAATGGGGGGGTGGCCCAGATGTGAAGGGGGCTCAGGCATCCAAATCCCAGCACAAGGGAAAAGTAGAGACGGTCCTTGCGATCTTGGCATATTGTTACACCGGTAGCTCCTTCTTCAATGTAGTTTGAAAGGCTTGCTAGGTCCCCGCCTTTTTTTGGTTAGACCCACAATGTCTAATTGGCTGCTGTGGGAGGCCGGGAGAGATGCTGAAGCTTTTCTGTGCTTCAGTTTCCAGATCTAAACGGTGGAGGTGATGAGAGAGCTCCACAGGGCTGTCATCGGGCTAAAATGTAACGAGGCAGCAAAACATTTAGGGGCTAAAAAGCTAGATATTGTTATGTATATTTATCTTTACCAACTGCTCCCTCCTGCCTACTCCCCACCCACAGGCAAGAGAAGGGGAGATGGGCTTCCCTGGTGGTGCAGTGGTTGAGAATCTGCCTGCCAATGCAGGGGACATGGGTTCGAGCCCTGGTCTGGGAAGATCCCACATGCCGCGGAGCGACTGGGCCCCTGAGCCACAACTACTGAGCCTGCGCATCTGGAGCCTGTGCTCCGCAACAAGAGAGGCCGCGACAGTGAGAGGCCCGCGCACCGCGATGAAGAGTGGCCCCCGCTCACCGCAACTAGAGAAAGCCCTCGCACAGAAACGAAGACCCAACACAGCCAAAAATAAATAAATAATTTATTAAAAAAAAAAAAGAGAGAAGGGGAGATGGATGCTAGATACTGACAGTTATCATTTCTTAATGAAATGATACTGACAGTTATCATTTCTTAATGAATATCTCTTGGGGAGGAATCTGACTCCAGCCTTTTAGCAGCTTTGACAGCTGTGTAGAGCCTGTTAGTTGTTTACCCAACATCCATTCCCTCATTCTCCCTTGCTAACAGAATACAATTTTGTTTGGGTTAGCAACGTGCCAGCCTCTGAAGTTGGGTGGTGATGGGTCTAAGCCAGTCCGGCCATGTGACCCAGTTTTGGCCAATGAGACCTAAGCAGAAGGCTTTTGCTTTCTTGACAAATGAGGTCCCAGCTGGCATTGCCTCTGCCATCGTCTTCCTGCATTGAATTGGGAAAGTGATGGCTGGAGCTGTGGCAGCCTCCATGTGGTCATGAGCAAGTGGTCAAGAGACCCTCAGAGACTAGTCCTGACATGACTGAGCCACTCAACCAACACCACAATTTTTTGGTGAAAAGATAGACCCTCACGTGTTTAGCCATTGTAATGGTTTTGGTTACAGTCAGTGCCAAAGGTGATCCTGACTGGTTGAGCAGGGTTGCTGAGGGACAGGCTTTCTGTTCAGAGCCAAGAACACCAAACCAAAGAACCAAAGTCATGGGAGTCTGGGGCCTAGAGCCAGGTTACCAGGCAAGCTCAGCAACTTAGAACTCCGGTCCTGGCAGTAAGGCCAAGACTGGAACACAGAGAAGCTGACTGCCCCTTTCCTAAGCCAGAAACTCGGCAGCGGATTAATCGGAGGAGGAAGAAGTACCTCCACCCAACCTGGCAGGTTGGGGCGCGTCGAGGCCAGAAGAATGGGTCTCCGGCTGGGACAAGAGGGGCTCAAACACCCTGACACCTGACTGGCTCTGAGGTTCCCACTCTACCACATGCCCTGTTTCCTCAATAGACCTGGCATTTTGTTTCTCTGATTGCCTCTCATGAGGTCTTATTTTTACAGCCTCTCCCTTTATTCACTTGCTGCTCAGAATAAGGTAGAAAGATGATAGGGCAGTAGGCTTAAAACGCCAAGGGGCTGTAGTTCCTTCTCCCCACTGCATCCCCCCCCCATGCATAAACATTTGCTGAGTGAGTGACTGAATGCATGAATGAGCAGGTCCTGCAGATTCCATCCTGCTACTGTCTGTGCTAATCCACAGTAATTTCTATTTGACTTTGGAATGCATTATATAATTTGAATTCTGCAAATTTACCTTCCTAATTAGGTTCTTCTTTGGCTAACACAGAACTTACTTTGCACAGATTGAGTGATGGCGGAGGGAAGTTTGCTAGGTGCTGGGATCATTAGGTAGATAATCCATATATTGGCAGTCAAGAGCTGTCTGTATCAAGAAGGTCAACTAGACTGCTATTTGAAGCATGAGGAGTGTGTGTGCATATGTGTGTGTCTGTGTGTGCCTGGTGTCCTCTTTCTGCATTAGCCAATCCATGGAAACTGGGTCTACTTAAAACCCTACCTTCCAGCTCAGTCTTGGTCTAGACTTTCTGACCTATCCTGTCACTGTTCTGAGAGTCACAAGAGAGTCTACAGCTTCAAAGATCCAGAAAGGAGTGTGATTACACCTGGTCCTGCTCAGGCTTCAGGACCTCAACGCCAGGGACTAGGTTCCCAGGTTAGTATACCAGATACAGGGATACTACACTATCCTCCTGCTTGCCCAATACATACAAGAATGAGTGAATGAATGAATGAATGAATGGTTGGATGGAGGGATGGGTGGGTGGATGAACTCTATACAATATGTCCTGACAGGGAGATCAGCTCGGTGCTTTGTGACCACCTAGAGGGGTGGGATAGGGAGGGTGGGAGGGAGGGAGACGCAAGAGGGAGGGGATATGGGGATATATGTATATGTATAACTGATTCACTTTGTTATAAAGCAGAAACTAACACACCATTGTAAAGCAATTATACTCCAATAAAGATGTTAAAAAAAAAAAAATGTCCCGAATCTCAAATCTTGGTTCTTCAGAGATAACTGCTGATGTATTGACTCCATCCACCTGGATCTCCACTGACTGACCCTTCTGTCTGGGCTGGGACCGGGCGGATCTTGATTAATAGGCTCTACTCTCCCCTGGAGAGAATCCCAAGTGCCCAACTCGGCTGGGGATTCTTGGCCCTGTGTGCCTGAGCCTAGGATGCCTGGTTCCTGGGCTTGTTTCAATGTTTAGACATTTGATGGGGCCTGGCCTGGCCATGTGCCTTTGAGCTGGCAGGTCTCACCCTAGCCACATGGCTAGCGTTCAATCCAGATGAACCACTGACATGGTCAACTCATTCACAGTCTTTGTCAAGGATCATTCACCTTGACCTGGTTAGCTTGGCTTTTGTTCCTAATATCTTCTAGGTATCTTGGCTCCAGCCCCTATATTAACCCCCAGATTGATTTATGTTTCCATATTGGCAGTGATCTCATAGCTCCCTCCGGGACAATGGGTCACACTTGACTTCCTACACCAAAACTGCGTCACTGAGCTCTGCCTTCTCTCCTCAATGAGGGTGCAAGCCAATCCCTTTGACTACATCACCCTTGGCAGCCTTGGGTTAACATTCAGCCAGATCCAGGACCCTACACCCATAGCATCTTGTAGCCTTCTCTCTCCTGGGTCCATCTGGCCTTAGGAATGAGAGGAGGATGTCTACACCTGTGGGTCTGCTTAGGTCCCCAACACCGGCCTTTCCTGATCTCTCTTGGCAGTGTTCCTTCATCAAACATTTATCAAATATCTACTATGTGTCAGGCACTGTACCAGGCCTGAGGGATTTAATTGCAGCCTGGACATATACAGTCATTACATGAAAACCTCTTGGAGAGACAGATATGTAAACAGGCAACTGCATTGCAGCTTGCTAAGAGCCAAAACACAAGGATGAGAGCTCTGTGAACCATCACAGCACCTCCCAACAAGGAGAAGTCAGAATTAGAATAAAGGAGATGAAAATGGTGCCAGACGCCAAATGGGTTCCAAATGGAAACCCCAGGGAATTACTGCCCCAGAGTTCCCTGCCCTGGAAACCAGAGCCACTTCCTCCTCTTGGGGGGAAGTACTGATGGTCCAAGAATGGCGACCACCAAGGCCACGTGAGCTGGTCTGATAAACAGGCTCTGGAGGGCCAGCCAGGCACTGTCCGCACGGAGGGAGACTTTATCGAGCCCCCCCTCTCCAAAGAAATATTGCTCTAAAGCAAACATGGTGTTTCTGCCTAAAAGGAAAGAGTTGGAGAAATTACTGAAAACACAATGATGTTAAATTCTGCCCTGAGATAATGGGGACAGGGCTTTGAAAGAGCTCCTTGATTCTAAGAAAAAAATTAGAAGGAAGCTGAGCTCTTGTCTCCATGAGATGAGAAACCAAGAAACAATGCAGTATGGAAGTCCTGGGGTCAGACCAAGTCAAAGAAAAGAGCAAAATAAATGCCACAAAAGTAAGGTTTGTTCCCCTCTCCCACATGCCTATTCTTAGCTAATACTCACAGCATGGCACCTGGAAATCTGAACTCACTAATATGACCTGTGTGAGGAGAGAAAGTCTAAACGAGTAAGTAGTTCAAATGCTAGAATTTATTTGGAAAGAAACGATTTAATTACCTGGAAGAGAGTATAGTTGCAAAAGAAGGAATGTTAGGAAGTGGGGGAGAGATCTCCTCAAATGAATGTAGGAAGCTTATTTGGTAATAGAACATAATTGTGTTCATGAAATGATGCCTGAAGTCCTCAAGAAAGTGCTTGCCCTTCCTATTCCTGTCTGGATGGGCTTCCCCTACATCATATGGTCTGCTTTCTTGAGATGACATTCACTCTGCTCTTCCTCTTAGAACATAAGGTAGACAAGGTGCAGGGGGAGAAGCTTCTCAATAAAGGAAGGTCCAAAAATGCCATCCCAGTTATACTTGTTACACTATTAATTTCTGTCAAAACCTTGCCGGATTTAAAGCAGAAGGATTTTATTAGGGGGAAGGTCCGTGTGAGACAAAACAGGGAGGGAGCCAGGGAAGTTAGGAGGACCATCAAACCCCCAGTGAAGAGGAACGGGAAGAAAGGTCTTGTGGGAAGCATCCTAGACCACCGTGCAGTCTGAGGAAGGTGCAGCAAGGCCCATGGAGCACAGCTGCTGTGCTCCATCGCTGGAACGTCAGAGCCAGCCCTGGGGCCCTTGATCAGTTACAAGCCCTGCGGTAAGAGGTCCTCAAGGCACATTGTCATGGTTGGTCCACCTCTCTTCATAGTTAGGGTGGCTCCAGTTTCAAGTTCAGATCTGTGAATGTCTGGATTAGGGGTTTCTGCATAGCTTTTGGGTATGAGAGGCAACTGAAGAGATAAAGACTGCATGCAAAAATATTACAGTTGCTGAGATATTTCAACAGTTTCTGAAGACCATTGGGGTAAATATTAAAAAAATCAAGGCAGAGCCTCTCAAGGGTAGTCCTCTTCTGGCAGAAAACACTTGGGACATCTGTTTAAATGTCTTTCTTTCTGCCCAGACCTGTTGAATCAAAACCTTGGGGGGGTTGAGAACCAGAGCTCTAGTAGATGCCATATTTATTGATTGTACAAAGTAAAGAAAAGCTTGTTTGAGTTTATTTACACCAGACCCAAATTAAATGACACCTAAGTGAAATCTGACTGTATTTTAATATCACAGTCTTCCTGCTTTTTTTCCTTGCCACTAGTAGCTACATACACCCTTCTGTTTCAAATTCCTTGTTTTCCAAGCCCTCCTTTCAGACAGCTGGAAAAAAAAAAAAAAGTTACAACATTCTCAGAAAACTGGGCTTCTGCGAAAGCAGTAAGATTACAATTGCTTCCCTCTTGTTAATTTGAGGATCTTAAATTATGCATGTTGTTGTGCTCACATTTGCATACGTTCAATTCACATGCCTGAGCTACCAGTCAGCAAGATAAAATCAAGCATAATAATTTAAGTAACCTGTGTCTGACTTCTCCTCACCCAAATTTCAGGGCTGACCGCCCTTGAGCCAAAGAATAGATAATTAAATCACTTGGGAAATGCAGGGGGAGTGCTGGTAGGGTCAAGAAAATAAAGACGGGTTCACCGAGCCAACTCCTGCCTCCAACCCTTCTGGATTGCCAACACTTTCTCCTTCCACGCCCCGCTGGATTTCATAACCACGAGGCCCCTTTCCCAGAAGCGACTGACTGCCTTGATTCCAATCCTTAAATCTAACCAGGCAGGAAGGCCAGAAGCGGAGTTTCTCTTCTGCCTGACGTGGGTAACCTTGAACATAAAGAAACCACCACAATACAGATGGTCCTGAAATTTGAACCAATGCGAGGCAATATGCAGATTAGGAAGTCGGAGCCACCCGTCCATTGGCTGATTGCTAGTGTGACGTCACAAAGGCCCAGCCCAAACGTGGTCAGAATTGCCCTGGGCAAGTTTCTGGATAAGTTGAAAAGCTTTTATTATTATTAATTATTATTATCATTATTATATGTGTGAGCCCCTTTAAAAAAATCAGCTGGTGCTGGGTTCCTGAATTTCCTGTTAGGGGAAAAGAAAAGTACTCTTGTACAGCCAGAGCTGAAAGACGCAGGGCCGAAGAGCATTTTGTTCTCTGTGTGGCGGCTCTATCCCTTTACTTAGGGTTGACTGGTGTTTTGAACAAAAACGACATGAGGGAAAGCGGTGAATTCCAAATGAGCCATGGGGACTTCACGAACCTCTGCAGCTTAGTGGTTTCTGAGAAGCCCCAGCCTGACCCAAACTCTGTGAGCCAGCTAGCTAGTAGAAGTCTTTGGCTGTGATCTTGACTCCAAAGCGAAAGAAATGCAAGCATAGGAGGTTGGGGCCTCCCTGACTTTTTCCTACCTCTCTTTGCCAGGTTCAAGGCAAAGAGAGAATCAAGTTCCCTGACTTGTGAGCTTCTGGCAATTGGCCCCTCAGTGTGAAGTTCCCAATTTCAATACCTCTGAAGAGTTGAAATCTATTAGAAACGAGAGAGAGAGAGCTTATGTAGAGGTAACAAAATAGATAACTTCAGGGCTTCCCTGGTGGCGCAGTGGTTGAGAGTCCGCCTGCCAATGCAGGGGACACAGGTTCGTGCCCCGGTCCGGGAGGATCCCACAAGCCGCGCGGAAAGGCTGGGCCCGTGAGCCATGGCCGCTGGGCCTGCGCGTCCGGAGCCTGTGCTCCGCAACGGGAGAGGCCACAACAGTGAGAGGCCGCGTACCGCAAAAAAAAAAAAAAAAAAAAAAAAAAGATAACTTCAAGCTTCACACACCCTAAAAGCTTGTCCTTCTCAAACAATTGCCCTTGAAATGTCTGGCAGTTCCTATGATACTGCCTATTTGGTCTCCTAAAGCCACTAGGAATTTTTCCAACGTCTCTCACCACAGGGAACACCCTCCTCCCCAAACTGGCACAGGCAGAGATGTGACACAGTTGAAATGTTTCATGGGAAATTGGGGGCAGGGGGACACTCTACGTTGTTTGTTTGGTTTGGCCAGATACCATTTTATCTCCTGAGAATAGCATCCATTTTTTTCCTTTGGGGAATCATCCCATCATCACTGTCAGTCTTTGTTTGAATGGAGGGGGAGCCCCCCACCAACTCAAGAGATGGGCATGTGTCCCATGCCTGGCGATCGGCATGTCCCATTCTCCTGGCTACACAGTGACTGATCAGGACTGGGCATGTCATGCATGTGTGGTCCAGTGATGGTCAATCCTGGGACACTGATGGGAACTCTGAGAATAGGTGCTCTCTTTCTCATTGAGATTGCTAAACTGATAGAAAGCAGCCATGGAGCTGATGGTGACCATCTTTGCCCCTACAAAGAAGCTACAGCAATCCCACTACTGGGCATATACCCTGAGAAAACCATAATTCAAGAAGACTCATGTACCACAATGCTCATTGCAGCTTTACTTACAATAGCCAGGACATGGAAGCAACCTAAGTGTCCATCGATAGATGAATGGATAAAGAAGATGTGGCACATATATACAATGGAATATTACTCAGCCATAAAAAGAAACGAAATTGAGTTATTTGTAGTGAGGTGGATGGACCTAGAGTCTGTCATACAGAGTGAAGTAAGTCAGAAAGAGAAAAACAAATACCGTATGCTAACACATATATATGGAATCTAAAAAAAAAAAAAGTTCTGAGGAACCTAGGTGCAGGACAGCAATAAATACACAGATGTAGAGAATGGACTTGAGGACATGGGGAGGGGGAAGGGTAAGCTGAGACGAAGTAAGAGAGTGGCATGGACTTATATACACTACCAAATGTAAAATAGATAGCTAGTGGGAAGTAGCCGCAGAGCACAGGGAGATCAGCTCAGTGCTTTGTGACCACCTAGAGGGGTGGGATAGGGAGGGTGGGAGGGAGAGGCAAGAGGGAGGAGATATGGGGATATATGTATATGTATAGCTGATTCACTTTGTTATAAAGCAGAAACTAACACAGCATTGTAAAGCAATTATACTCCAGTAAAGATGTTAAAAAAAAAAGCATCCTCAAAAAGTTAAACAGAATTACCATATAACCCAACCGTTCTGAAAACAAGAATAGATGAATAGATAAAATGTGAGATGATAGATAGGTAGACAGACAGGAAGGAACATATAGATATGTCTGTATGTACTATTCAGCTATAAAAAGTAATGAAGTTCTGATATGTACTATAACATGAATGGACCTTGAATCATGCTAAGTGAAATACACCAGACACAAAAAGACAAAAAGAAAGAAAGAAAGAAGCTCTTCAACAATGAAGTCAATATTAAAAAAAAAAAAAGAGAGAGAGACAGATTTCTGATAATGTTTTTGGAGCACCTGGATCCATCTGTGCCCTGCACATTTTAGTCAATGGAGCCAATATATTTTCATTTTGGTGTAAGTCAGATCAGGTTGAGTATCTGTTAACTTGGTAAAAAGAGTCCTCACTTATATATCCAACCACCAGGCAAGGCTTACTCTTACTCTCAAGGATGGATTTAAGGATACATTAGACCCTTCCTGTGTGGTTTCTTTTATTTATTTATTTATATATTTTTTGTGGTACGCAGGCCTCTCACTGTTGTGGCCTCTCCTGTTGCGGAGCACAGACTCTGGACGCGCAGGCTCAGCGGCCATGGCTCACGGGCCCAGCCGCTCCGCGGCATGTGGGATCCTCCCGGACCGGGGCACGAACCCATGTCCCCTGCATCGGCAGGCAGACTCTCTACCACTGTGCCACCAGGGAAGCCCCTGTGTGGTTTCTTACTGGTTCCTTATGCTTAGTTGGTGGAGGCAGGGAAGTGTTGGTGTGATGGCATATAGGTGACAGAGGAGACTGGTTATTCTGGAGTGGTATAGCAAAAGGATCAAATGAAGGGTACTGGGGTTAGATAGGACTGGGCAACTAACATCACTTCTCTGAGCCTCACTTCTCTCATCTGTAACATGGGAAGAATGAAAGTCTCTCCCCGTTGTATGGATGTTTTATGCTCAGTGTCTGGTGCATAGTAAATGCTCAAGAAAGAGCAGCCATTAGCTAATTCTAGACAACCCACGGTAGAAGAGATGGATTCTCTTCCCCGGCCTCCGGTGCGATGTGGGGACAATGGAGGGGAGGGCTCTGAAAGCCTTCACTGTGGTTCTAACCAACAATTCTGAGCCTCTGTTGACACTGCCAGCCACAAGCACCTGCTAAGCGGGCAGCGTGCACCTGCCACCTGCCACTCCAAGAAGGGATTCCAGTCCAGCCAGAGCAGGCGGCCTCCAGCCTAGGCTAGGTCCTGGCTGTGTGCTGAGTACGTGAGCCCACCCACCTGTTCTGAAACCCCAGCTGGGCTCCGTTCTTTGCCTGTCCCATCTCCCACCCCCAGCTTCCTTCCTTGATCCCACACCTTCCACGCCATAGGCACTATGCTAGTGCCTATGCTAGATCCACAGGGGGTGCAAGGAAAGAAATCTGCATTAGTAAAGCACCTATCACCTGCCACACAATTGCCTTTGCTTATATGCTGGCCTCAGGAACCCTGAGAGTTGTGTTAAACACACCCATTTTACAGAGGCACAAACTGAGCACTGCCCACCGTGGGTGATGGAGTCAAGATCTGAATCCTGGTGTGTTTCTTCAAAGCCCGTATTCTTCCCTCTCCTCTCACATGCTGTTTACCACAATAGAGAGAATATAGTGGAATGATGTCACATGAAAAAACGTAGTGCACAGTCGCACTTGTGGGCCTTTATCCCAGAGAAATAAAAACCAATGTTCACACAAAAAACTGTACATGAATGTCTACTGTGGCTTTATTCATAATTATCCAAAACTAGAAACAACCTAAATGTCCCTCAATTAGAGGATGGATAAAAAATCTGTGGTACATCCATACAATGGAATATTATTCAGTAATGGGAACGAGTGAGCTATTGACACACACAATGGCTCGGATATATCTCCAGTGAGTGAAAAAAGCCAATCTCAAAAGTTTGCATACTGTATGATTTCATTTATGTAACATTTTCAAAATAAAACAATGGAGAATAGATGAATGGTTGTCAGGGACTGGGGGAGGGGAATAGTAGCTATAAAAGGTAGTATGAGGGAGCTTTGTGGTGATGGAATGGTCTGTATCTTGATTGTGCTGATGTTTACACAGATCTGCATGTGCTAAAACCGCATAGAAATGTCCACATACACACAAATGAGTACACCTGAAGCCGGCAGAATCTGAGTAATTGGTCAATTGTATCAATGCCAATTCCTGGTTTGGATATTATACTATAGTTATGCAAGATGTTCTCACTGGGGGAAACTGGGTGAAGGGTACATGGGACCTCCCTGTCCTTTTTTTTGAAACTTTCCTGTGAATCTACAATTATTTAAAATGTTTTTAAGTTTAAAAAAAAAAAAAAAGCATAGTTTCTAGCACAGAAAGAGTGCTCAGTAAGTAGCTGCTATAAATCCTACTAGGATTCCAGCTCTTATGTAGCCATGTACATGGAGGAGGGAGACTGCTATATTAATAACTGACAGAAAATAGAAAGAAATACAGAAAATAGAAAGCAGAGATGTGAAGTAGAAATATATTCAGAGCCACATATATAATTAAAATTTTTCTAGTAGCCACATCCAAAAGGTAAAATGGAACAGATGCAATTATATTTTTTCAGATGCAATATTTTAATAGGATATTTTATCTAACCTGATATACCCCAAACAGTATCATTTCAACATGTAATCAATATAAAAATTAATGAGATATTTTACGTTCTTCTTTGTTTTTTGGTACTACGTCTTTGAAATCTGTGTGTAAATATAACACATCTCAATTCAGATGTTAAAGTTTCCTTGAAAATACTTGATCTGTATTTAGATTATATAATTTATGGTTGAAAAGCTAGATTTGCATACCCAAGTTGTTCCAAACATACTTAAAGTTTTCCAATAACTGAATGCAATATTAGTTTTTTAAACTTAGATTTAAATTAATTAAAATTAAGTCATTTAAATTAAAAATTCCATTATTCAGTTGCACTAGCCACATTTCATTGCTCAGTGGCTGCTACTGTGTTGAGCAATGCAGGTAGAAAGGGGTGTGTGCTAGACAGAGGATTCTAGGTAAGACTTTAGGGAAGTGATGCATTTGAGCCAAGCCTCAAAGGATCAGTATGATTTTAACAGGGAGGGAATATGTCAAGTACACAAACCACCATGGACAAAAAGAGGCAAAGTCTGCTGGTTGCCCACGCAATATCTATATCCCCCTTCCTCAGCAGCCTAACTTTGATTTTTGTTAAGTGGCAACAGACCAACTAAAATAACTACATTTCCCAGCTTCCTCTGCAGATACACAAGCCATTTCCAGTCAATAGTATGTGGAAAGTAATTGGGTAGAGCTTTCAGGAAAGCTCCTTAAAGATGGGTTGACTCAGCCACTGCACCCTTTTGCTTTTCTCTCTTCCTCTTTCTGCATGCCTGGAATGAAGACATGATGGCTGGAGTTGCAGCAGTGATTTTGTGACCTTGATAATGGAAACCATGCACCAAGGATAATGGAAAAAAAAATGAACATGGGACATTGATGATTTTGAGGACATAGTATGCCATCCCTGGACTTCTTTCTAAGTGAGAAGAAATTAAACCCCTACCTTGTTTAAACCACTGTTATTTTAGGTCTCTGTTACCAGCAGCCAGGCACAAGTCCTAACCAATACAAGTTGTGAAAGTGACAGGAGAAAAGCAAATAGTTTGGTATGACTGGTGTTTCATAAAAGCATCCTGGGAAAATTATTTATTTATTGAGTACTACTCACAGGGCTTAAAAAGTACAATTTATGTCATCGTTGCTGCAATAAAATTTTGTAGATGAAGAATGTGAAACACAGAGAGATTAAGCAACTCAGTCAAGGTTGCAGAGCTTACAGGTAATGAATCTGGGCTTATGGCCAGGCAGTTTGACCAAAGGGCTGCCGTCTTGGATCGAAGTAAAGGAATTATGGCTGAATAATGTGAAGGAACCCAGACTGGGTTCAGAGACATGGACCTTGGCCTAGATGTTCAGGCCTCACTTGCTTTGGTGGCTTCAGGCCCCTGTGGGTCTCTGAACATCAACCTCAGCTCCTCTACTTGGATTTGCCAGGCCGTGTCCCTCCACTTGACTGCACCCAGACTCTGGGCCATGCTTCTGGGATTTGCCTCCTACTTCAAACTGTGCTAAGTGGTCTCAGGGAGATGACGTCTTGTCTGGATATCATATTCTCTACACCCTGGTGCTGGGGCCAGCTCTCTAGTCCTCTCCCAAACTGTCTGACCCAGCAGGGAGCTTCCTCATTTTTACCCCAAGTGCACTGGCTTCCCCGGGGGGCCCCACGGCATCATGGGTTGCAGTCGGCCTCATGGGAGCTGATGTTCATAGGTATGCCAGGCCAGGTTTGCAAAGCTGATGTCTCTTCTGATTGGCCAGTGGTCATGCTGTGCCAGTTATTAAAGACCTGTAACATTACCCCTGCTTGGGTTATGAACTCTGTGTCTTCACAGCTAGGGGATCTTGTACAAGTCCCTTCACCTCTGAGTTTTAACGTGCTCATTTATAAAATGGGACTATAATCCCTCCTGTGATTACTGAGACTGCAGAATCAGATCATGTCTGTAAAGAACTTAGAAGCACACCTAGCTCCTTGACAGCGCTTGGTAACTGGTAGTTACTGTATCCTGCTGGCGATGTCTCAGCTCAGGAGTGGGCAGGTCAGCATTATTACTCCCTGGGTCTTGAACCTGACGGAGGGAGCATCCTTGGTAGTGAACAACTACAACGTCCCGGCTCTGAACCTCAGGCTGGTACAATGGAAGGAACGCTGGTCTTGGATTTAGATGATCTGGGGTCTGATCCCAGCTCAGCTCTGATGTGGGACAAGCTGTCACTGCCATCTCTGAGCAGCCTTCAGTGAGGGGATTGTAGACGAAGGCCCGTGGGGGGCCAGGCGGGCTTTACAGATGGAAGAAGCGGGGGTGGAGGTAGGGGAAGGCTTGGGATTCAATACAAGGAGGGGGCAAAGGTAGCAGGCATGAGGGATGGGGGTGGAGAGGGTCCTGTCTTAAAGGAGGCCAATCCTAGGAGCCTGGGGTGTCTCCTAGCAACCTCGTGAAGGGCAGAGAGGTAGAAATGAACATCTATTAAGCTCCAACTGTGTACCAAACTCTCTCTCTATATTATCTTATGTAATTTTAGTAACAGTTCAAGGAAGGCATTTTTTTTTTTTTTTTTTTTTCCGGCGCGCGGGCCTCTCACTGCTGTGGCCTCTCCTATTGCGGAGCACAGGCTCCGGACATGCAGGCTCAGTGGCCATGGCTCACGGGCCCAGCCGCTCCGCGGCATGTGGGATCTTCCCAGACCGGGGCACGAACCCGTGTCCCCTGCATCGGCAGGCGGACTCTCAACCACTGCACCACCAGGGAAGCCCCCAAGGAAGGCATTTTAATCCCCATTTTATAAAGATAGAGATTAATGCCAAGAGAGGGAGGTGACTTGCCCGAGGGTCATACAGCTGGAGGTAGCCGAGCCGAAATTCAAACCCAGGCCTGACTGTCCAGAGAGGTGTCTTTTTCGGTTCCTTGAAAAATGTCAACTAAAAAATGCCATCTTGGGGTTTTCTCCTGCAGGCGCCGCTCCTCGGCTGAACCCGCCCCAGCCCCCATCTGCTTTCCACTTTGGCTGCTTCTTGTACTGCAGGCTTCAGTTTAAACAGCGCCTTTTGGGGAGGCCTTTCCTGACCACCCCCATCCCCCAAGCCCTGAACAGGCCACACCTGTCCACGTTATCCTCTCTCACTGAGGTGCTCACTGCGTCACAAGCACAATCACTTATTAACTTTTTGTTTGCTTCCTTTATCTAGGCAAAGGCTTTACTTCCAAGGAGCTCACATTTACATGGAGAAGAAAGACATGGAACCCAGAAACCAATAGTTATCCAGGATGGTGATAAGTGTTGAGAAGAAAATAAAACTAGGCAACGGACTGCAAAGTGACAGAGAGAGAAAGGGAAATTTAGATGTGTGTGGTTAGGGAAGGCTTCTTGGGGAGGTGATGTTTTTGATGAGATCTGAGAAGTGAGAAGGAAAGTCATATGAAAATCCAGGGAAGCAAGCTCCAAGCAGAAGGAAAAGCACGTGCCAAGGCCCTGGGGTGGGAATGAGTTTGGTGTGTTCAAGAAGTAAAAGAAAGCCAAATGGCTAGAGCTTGGCAGTCCCGAGGAGGGTGACAGGAGATGAGACAAGGCTGGGGCCAGATCATAAAAGGCCTTAGAGGCTGAGATAAGGAGTTGGTTCATTGTGGTTTGTCTCCCAGCTAGACTGTGAGCTCCATGAGAGCAGGGCCCTTGTCCGTCTTGTTCACCACTGTAACCCTAGCCTCTAGCCCAGTGCTCGGCACATGGCAGGTACTCAGTAAATATTGGCTGAATCCATGGACGAATGTGTTCCCACACTGCCTCCTACACTCTCGACATGTTCCCTGTACGTATTTTAGCATCTCCTTCCCCCCCCACAGGCTTCCTGTCTTCCCTTTGGTGTCCCATGCATCCCAAACCCTAGCTTTGAGAATGTCCCCCAACCATGTGAGATTATTTACCCACAAAGGCTCAGGGACCCCCCTTTCAAAGAGACCTGCATTTGCCTAGTGCATTGCAGAAAGCTCCCCACACGCTTAATGACATCAAATGTGGGATTTCAGGCCCGTATGTTCCTGTGCTCACATGCACGTGTGTATAGCTCGAGGTCCTCAGTTCCCCCCTCAGATCAGTGCAAGAAGGTGACCCCAACCCACCAGCTACTAGGAAACTCGGTCACATCAATAATTCCTATGCCTTGCTCTACACCGGTGACCGGGGGGAGTGGGAAGTTAATTAGCTTTGCTAGAAAGGGCCTGTGAAATGTTTGGAACTCTGCAGCCGGAGAAGGCTGCACACTCAAGGCACAATTCTGCATTCCAGCCCCAGCCTGGGCTCACTCAGCCGGATCTTACACCTGTTCACAGCGCTGGGTGGTATTTACAGACAGTAGACGCTCGTGGGTCAGCGGGAGGACAGGAATGGGGACACCCCTGTGCTGCGTCTGAGTTGTCGCAGAGTTAACTTAATGATGAAACAATCACCATTCATTCTCCCTTCTCCTGCGAGTGCAAATGGCTTTATAAACACCAGGCCTAGGGCGAGCGAGGAAGGCGGAGTAAACGGTTTACCTTGGGTCAGGAGTGAGCCTTCAGTCCATTAAGGGGAGTCTGAGAGCAGACGTTAATGGTCCCTCCAGGCCTGGAAGTTAATTCGGCCTTGAAACTAGTTCTCAAAATCCACTTGCTGACCACTTCGGCCCACACTGATCTCCACACCCTGCCCATGCCTCCCTGGAACATCTCCATTCACTGTTCCTTGGTCTGATTTACTCCAAGGCACCGGCCCAGGAAGTCACTGACCTTGGACTGGGTTTCTCAAAGTGGGGAGCACGTTCCTTCTGTATGCAACACAGGTGACATAACACAAGTGAGGCACTCACCTCTGGTCCAAAATTTAAGGGGTTGACAAAAAACTCAGTCATTAAGATAAAATAAATACAGGCAATATATTAAAAAAATAAGATTAATGAAAAACATCCCTGATGAACAAAATAACAAAATTTATAATAAAGACAGGGATCTTATCCTTACTCATTCTACTTGGATCCTCACTCAAATGACCTTGACCCTCATTGACATGACCTTGACACTCACTCACATGGCCTTGACCCTCACTTGCATGATCTTGACCCTCACTCAAATGACCTTGACCCTCATTGACATGACCTTGACACTCACTCACATGGCCTTGACCCTCACTTGCATGATCTTGATCCTCACTCATCTCTCTATATTTCCAACCCTAATGCAAGATGATTTTAAGTGGTCTACATGTGAACATTTAAAATTTTAATACTTAAGTATTTTTTAAAAATTATGGCAAGCGATCCCAGCTTTCTATTCGTGGTAGAGATATACCATTTTTCTTTTAAAAATACATTAATTTCAATAAATAATTTAAAGAAATTTATTTAGTGAATAATAGAGCCAGTGGTATGTGCATGGCGCCAAGATCCTGGTGGGGGGATACTTGGGCAAAGGCTCCACCCGTGACCCCTCCGAAGGCAGGGCCAAGCTAACTTTCTCTTCTATTCCTTGTTGTATGAAGGTGACTTCTGATTTAAAGCAGGAGCTTAAGAAGAAGAGAACGGGGCTTATCAGAAGTGTGGCCTTGACAGTCACCAAACCTCTCTGAGTCCCACACTCTTTACCTCTAGAATGCGGCTCACAATATTTGCCACCGTGGGCTGTGAGGTTTACAGGAGATGATTATAATGTGCTCGGTGGGGCTCAACAGGGCCACATCTTGATTTTTGTGGGCTCCTTTCCCCATTAAAAATACTAAAAATTATTTTTTATCCCTACATAGTTATAAAGATGAATGCAATCCGCTTCAATTATATTCACCTTTATTCCAATGCACTCAAGGTATGCATCTTGCTTATTTCAAGAAGCAAAGTATTTGGTGTGGGGGGGGGGGGCTCCTGAAAGTACCATGGCCGCGGCACTCTGCTTGCTGTGCCCGTTGGAGAGGTCAGAGCTGGGCACTACAGGCAAGCACTTAATCTTTTAATCTTCACAACGTCACAAGGCAGACATTATTAGCTCCACCTTATAGATGATGAAAAGAAGGCCCAGAGAGGCTGAGCAACTTGCTCAAGGTCACACAGCCACTGAGTAGCAGGGCAGATTTGAATCCAGATCCCCTGATTCTGGAGTCTGCCCTGCTGTCATGCCCCAGGAAGTGAGATAATCTGGAGGGCTGCCAACCCTGAGTGATCGTGTCCCTCAGTTATGGAAACTATGATTATATTCAGAGCCAGCTCCTGCGAGGCCCATACTGTGGAAGCAACCTGCAGGAGGACCCCAGTGTCCTGGCCTCTTGGTTGCCTGCTAATTTGGGTGGGAGCTGGGTGACATGCTCAAGTTGGTCGTTTGAGAGTCTCTGGACATTTAAGCTGCCACCCCCAAGCAGCAAGATGTCCTCAGGGCCTCTGAGACACCGAGTACCAAACTCCAGCAGACCGGGCTGCTATTTGCTTCATGCTTCTGTGTTCTTCAAAAGGACAAAGAAAAAGAGAGAAAAAGAACTTTGGATGCAGACCAAAGCCACTCAGGTTTTCCGCTGTGTGTCCTCTTGTAGCCTCCTCAATGAGGAGGTCCTGACAAGTGTCACCCGAACAAGGGGTCAGAGCCATTCCCTTCCACGCACGCGACACTGCAATTTTAAACAATTGTGGCTTGAGACGAAGATCCGCCCGGGGAAGGAAAATCTAACCGAGTTTGCAGTTTCCAGCTTTGGCGCTTCTTGAATTATACATGGGCAAAACCCCCTTGAAGGCTGCTTTTTAAGCCGTGAGGGGAAGGCATATAATTTTGGTCTCTGGCATTCTGCTAAAACACTTGCTGAAAATGGGGCCCCTCCCCAGCCAAGTGGCGTTTGCCTCGAAACCAAATGGGGGACGTTTGACGCCTCAAATAGCTTCAAGCTGCCAGCAGAAAGGATGCTGAGAGGATTGGTTCTTTTTCTCTTTGCCATAGTCTTGTCTCTGTAGGGCTTCTGTCCCTCGGAGGCCCTTCCCTTGCGGTAGCAGCTGTGACACAGACCACAGACATTCTCCTCCTTCCTGGATGGGAAGAGGGAAAAGTGCTATACCCTTCCAGAAGGGGAGGCAGGGGACTGGGTCGGGGCTCAGTAGGGTCCAGCCAGGCCCATCTCAGCCTCCTCTGAGAGATGGCAGCTCCGGGTCCAGACTGCCCCAACCCCACGCTGGGTCCAGAAAGGTCAGCGCCATTCCTGGCCCCTGTGATCGGGCAAACTGTCTCGAGTGGTCTGGAGCTGCAAAATGCTACCCAGAAGCAGGGGCCCCCGGCACTCTTCTCCCACTGGGATTTGCCCCAGGACAGTGGTCAAGGGCATTTGAAGGATCTGAGTCGGCTGGGGTCATTTGGGTCATTGGTGGCTTAAGAGTGTGGGCCCTGGTGACAGTCACGGGGGTTGGGATGGCGCTTTGTAACTTATTAGCTGTGTGAACCTGAGAAGGTTACTGCACCTCTGGGACCCTCAGTTTCCCTGTCTGTAGAATGGGCTGATTCTCTACTTCAAAGTGTTGCTATAAAAACGAAACGCATGCTGAGTGCCTTTAGCGCAGCAACTGGGCCGAAGCGCTCCAGCAATGGTGGCTATCATGATTATGTGCATGTTGAAGATAAGGAAATGACAAGTGGTATTAGCTCCCGTTGGTAACTCAGAGGGTGTGTGTGTGTTTGTATGTGCGTGCGCATGTGTGTTCCAGTGCACGTACGCATGTGTGCCTGTGCCCGTGAGTGTGAATGTGTGTGTCTGTGCACTCGCGCACAGGCTCCAGCCAAAGGTCAGGGGAAGAGCGTTCTCGTTCCTAGACATGGAAACTTGAGAAGGGCAAATACTTCATTATTTAGATCCAAAAGCTACTCATTAGGCGAGACTCGGGCACTTAGAAAGAAAAGCTGACCTACAAGTGTAAAATGTTATTATAAGTAATGACAATGATTATAGGATGAGGGTTGAGCTGGAGAGGTTAATGTCCATTAACTACCACGAATTAGGAGACGGTGCTTCTGCAGACACTTCTGGGCGAAACCTAACGGTCTGTTTATTTACCTCACGGGGAGCTCTTAGCACATCAAAAAGGTATTTAAAACACAACCCCCCAACAATTAGCTTTAGGAAGAAGAGTAAATATGGACGCAGTTCATCACTCCAAGAGAGCCCTGCTATCAGAGACAGATGCCGTCAGTTAAATAAAACAGACACTAAGACCCACCGGAAAGATCAACCCAGAAGCAATTCGCTAATTTGCTGATCAGCAGTGGACAGTAGGATTTTGGTGGCACGCCAAAAATTCACGTCTTTCTGCTAGTTTTTATAACCTGAGTTACAGGTTCCTTTTTGCATCCACCGGGGGAAAGATGACTCAGGAATGGGCTGAGGTGATTTCACTGGCTTTGTCCATCTTTGATTTTAAAAGGTAATAGAAGGAAGTTGAACACTGAAAGAGCCAATGGCATTGGGACTTGACTGTAGGGGGACCAGTCATCCCAGTTTGCCTGGGACTGAGGGGTTTCAGTGCGAGAGCTGGGACAGTCCCGGGCAAACAGGGATGGTTGGTCACCCTGCTTATGTCCCCTCCCTGAGGCCCCAAGTATGAGTATCAGTCAATCCTGGTCGGGGTAATAGTGGGCAGAAGCTGGCTTGTGGCTTCCCCGTTAGAAATTCTACCTCCCCCCATATGGCGAAACAGACTGTGAACCCATTAGCAGCAGGAATGTGGGGTCACGTGGGACTAGTGCAGGAGAGCTGCACACACCGAGGTAAACGTCCAGGGAGACCTCTGATAGGCAAAGGCGCGGGGGTCCGAAAGCTGATCTTGTACAGACTGCTTTTAACTTCCCGGAGAACTCTTGATGGAAAATTGCAGAGCCCGGTGACACTCTGCAGAGTCCAGAATCTCTGCACCCCGCCTCCCCAATATGTACCTGATCGTGTTATATAAACCGGGGCAAGAACGCACACTATGTACTCGAAATGCACATCATTCTACCATTTCAGCTGTTTCCACTGCTTCTGAGATTTCTTATATAAATATCTCTGTGTGTGCGTTTGTGTGTACATTTCTTGACATATTTACGAAGTCCCAGTTTGCCAACCTTCGGGGCATAATGCAAGAACTATTTTTCATCCTAATCTGCTGTAATGACATGTTTTATTATACTATTTCAGCTGTTTCCATTGCTTTTGCTGTTTCATGTTTTATGTATTTTAACTAATGCTTTAATTTTAGGATGTTGTGCCCTTTGGTGATTTCACAAAAGTTCACTTTGGAAAATCGACAGGGATTCACAGTGGCAGCCATTGGAGGCTCTACCCACACACAGCACAGCACAGAGGAAAGAGGGTCCGAATACAGGGCAGGAAGCAGACACACTTGAAGGCAGACTGGGGAGGCCAATGGCTTATGGGCCTGGTGTCCATAGCACCAAGATGTAGGGGGAAGCTGTGTTCACCTAAAACTTCTGCTCCGTTTAGCCCTGAAAGTCTGGCACCCGGGAACCCCCTCAGTTCTGGACAAAGCAGGATGGTTGGTCACCCTACCAAGATGGCAGGTTTGATGCTTGAATAGGCTGGTTCTTAGCAGGTGGAGGAGCTCTTGGTGTGACATAGAAAGAGCCCAGAGTTTGGAATACCCTCTTCTTTTTTTTTTTTTTTTTTTTTTTGCGGTACGTGGGCCTCTCACTGTTGTGGTCTCTCCCGTTGCGGAGCACAGGCTCCGGACGCGCAGGCTCAGCGGCCATGGCTCACAGGCCCAGCCGCTCCGCAGCATGTGGGATCTTCCCGGATCAGGGCACGAACCCGTGTCCCCTGCATCGGCAGGTGGACTCTCAACCACTGCGCCACCAGGGAAGCCCTGGAATGCCCTCTTCTTAGTTTCAAACCCCAGCTCTGCCAATGCTATAACAGTCATTTGAATCTGAGGAAGTCACTTAAGCCCTCACTAAACCTCAGTTTCCTCATCTGGAAAATGGAGCTGAGAAAGTATATTGTGCAGAAGTGCTGTAATTGATGGAGGAAGCGATGTGTGTTCTACACCTACTACATAGTCTCCTGGTTCCCTGAACTAATAATGAGGGAGTCCCACCGGATGCATTTGAAGTGCTCAAAATCCATGTCCTGTGGCAGAGTGAAGGGCTGAGGCCACCACCCAGACCTCCCAGTCTTGGGCACCAACGTGTCCCCATGCTCATTTAGACCCTTTGGCAGTGGGGGCTGAGGAGCACAAGAGGTATTATAATAATAATAATGGTAATACATTATAATTATAAAGCAGTATATTTGCATTATAAAATATTGTATAATTATAAAATATTATAGTAATCATGGTAATACTAATGATGGCTTCTGTGTATTAAGTGCTTACTATGTGCCAGGAAACACTGTCCTTCCTCATCCCATGTAACCCCCCAGCAGGACACCTGCTGGGTAAGTGAGATCAGAGCCCCTATTTTGCAGATGAGGAAATGGAGATCTGGAGAGGTGAAGACATTTACCAAAGACCACACAGCAAGCAAATGTTCAATGGGACATTTGAAACCACATCAGTGTTACTCCAATGTCCATGCTTTTTAGCACAATGCCCTGTAGCCTCCTTTGGATGGAAGGAGTGGAGCGTCACTTGGGGCTGTAAGGCATTACAGAAGGAATGGAGAGGGAAGGTCAGTGGGCAGAGCTGAGAAGCCCTTTTGTTGTCGGGCCTTGAACACTGGCTCCAGCCTGGAACAATCCCAAGGTAGGGCATGGGGAGGGGCCTGATATTTGAGACCTGCCTTTCTCCCTCCCCTTTCTCTCCCACACCCACTGCCCATCCTGGACCCTCCTGCCTCTGTGTCTATGTATGCACGTATTTTCCCTACTCAAGGGAACATAGTGACTTTCCCTTAACACCCTACATCCTCTCTCTCTGAAAACTATTCACCCTGCAAAGCCCAGCTCGTTAATGTCCAGGCCCTTGTCCCTTTAGACTCCCATTAGTGGCTTCTTTACTGACTTAATCATAGCATCTGCCCGTGCCTGCCATGAAATGATGGAAAGTTGGCGGAAAGTCTGTTGGTCAGGGAAGTCTCAGCTGTCTTGCTCACCCCATCTGGATGACAATCAGCCATCGCGTTTCAGACCCTGACAATGTGCTAACACACTGCGTTTAATTAATGGGTCCCCAGAAGCATCACCATTTCTATTTTCTAGATTACGGGAAAGCAAACTACAGCCTGTGGGCCAGCTGCCTGTTTTTGTAAATAAAGTTGTATTGGACACAGCTATGCTTGTTCATTTGTGTATGTCCACAGCTGCTTTCATGCTACAGAGACAGAGTTGAATAGTTGCCACAGAAACTGCATGGCCTGCAAAGATATTTACTATCCAATCCTTTGTAGAAAAAGTATGGTGGCCTCTGTAAATCAAAGTAAAGACCTGAAGTTCAGAGAGGCTTAGCAACTTGCCCCGGTTAACTCAGCCAGCCAAGGACAGCCTTGGGGTTCAAACCTGGAACCCCAGGCTTCAAAGTGGTGCCCTTTCTATGCCCCAAATGCCATTCTGGCTTTCTTCCAAGTCCCCTTCCACAGATGTACCCCAGTGCTCGGCATCAAGCCACACAGAGGAGGCTCCCTCCCACCTGGCTTGGGGGCCAAGTGCAGTAGCTGACAACAGGGCCACCTGGGCTCAGGTGTGAGCATTTAAGGCACACTGGGGCCCAGAAAAAAAGGGAGTGGGCTGGAGAAGATTTTTGTTTTTTTACAGAATGAAAATGCATTTGATAAAGAATCTCACCTAGCCTGCCGATCTCATCTTCCAAGCACTTTACAGATAAACCCGTGGTGTAAAGCGAATCAATCCTTGCTTAGCTGCTCTGCTGTTTCCAGTTTCAGAGGGGCCAGACTCAGCACGGCTTGCCAGGGGCAGGGCCTTCCTTGGGTCTGGAGACCGCCCCTCAATGCAGGAGACAAAACTCCTTCCCACATCCCACAGCCAGGCTCCTCTGGTGTCCCCCGCCCCTGCCCCCAACCAGCACCCACCTTCCCCATTTCAACCCTTCAGCCTCCCCCGCCCCAGCGTCTCCAGGGGTCTGCTTCCCCACCCAGCCCTGGGAGCTCTATTTCAATCTGAGATACAATTACAGATCATGTTCCTTTTCTTCCCCCCTTTTTCTTTTTAATAAAGCCGTTTTGTGTCTCCACCGCTCCCCCTTTCCTGCATTCCTCCCATCTTAGTCTTCCCTCTCCCCCTCCTGTAGGAAATGTCTTGGATTCTCTCACTGGGGTGTAATGGTTAAATTGCTACCAGCTGATTAAACAGCAGAAGTTGAAGCTGTAATCCTCGGCGTTCAGGAACCCGGGGAGGCAGAGACGAGGGCCCTGACCCCTGACGAGGGCTTAGCCCCCGTTGACCCCCCTGCGGTGTGCCCGCCCTAGCTTCGCTCTCTGCATTTGTCCCAGGCTGCCCGACAGAATCCTCGGGGAATGGGCCAGGGGAGGAAAAGGAGAGGAGAGGCGGAGAGAGGGGAGGGAGGGGGGAGGTGGGTACCTCCCCAGCCCTGGCCCAACCTCCCAGGAATGTCTGTTCCCACCCTTGTCCCTTCCCTGCCCCCCACCCAAGCCACACACACACACACACACACACACACACACACACACTCACACACAGAGACATTCTCACATACACACTCAGGCTCACACACACACAGACCCCCAGTCACACACATTCACACACTCACACACCCAGGCGCTTTCTCGCTCTCTGCAGAAAGCGGACCAGATGAAGGAGCAGGCCCGCCCCCTCCTCAGGGAGCCGCTCCTCCCTCACCTGCCCCACCTGGGGAAGGATCAGGAAGGTAGAGAAGTGTGAGCTGGGAAGGGGTGGGGAGAGGGAGGAGGAGGGCTTCGGGGATGCGCGGACTCAGGCTGGACCCTGGCGCTGACAGCTGCAGAGCCCGGAGTCAGGAGAGCCCTTCTTCGAGCCTCTCTGAGCCCTGTTCGCAGGCGGAGGGTGACAGCCACCTCGCAAGGCGGCTATGAGGATGAAGCAGGTGGACGCAAGTCATCGTGCCCAGCCCGGCGCAAAGCGTGTCTCATCTCGAACGGCCTGGGCTCAGGGCTGGGGTGGAGTGCAATCGTCGTAACTTTCAAACCACACCCCGCATCCCGGAAATAAAAGCTGTGTGCCCCTGGGCTCCTTACTGGACTCCTCTGACCCGCAGCTCTCCCCCTGCAAACTGCCATCGTCATGCTTCCCCGACGGGCCTGTGACAACTGGATGTGACACTCCACAAGCCGGGACCTCGCGAGGGTGTTCCTGTTCTGACTCACATGGGTGTCAACTCAGCCTCTGGGCGAAGAATAGCAGGGGGCAGCGAGCCTCCTTGGGAAAGTTCATTTCCATGGAAAGTACAGTTCAGATGAGGGGAGGATCTGGCCTGGATTCACCCTCCTCCACACTTACTCAGAAACCAGAGAGGAAAGCTGGGATGAGGAGGGAACTGGCTGCCCGCACAGGGAACGTCTGCCACCCGTCCAAGTACAGGGCTCTTGGAAGCATCCTTTCTCTTTCCATGGGGGAAAGAAAAGCCTCTGTCTTAGGGTTCTCCAGAGAAACAAGCAGAGCTATCCATATGGAGACATGCGTTTCTCTATAACCGTATCTATATAGATAGTTCTGTATGTAGAGATATAGATATGAGATAGATATCCTATATGTAGGATAGATATGATATAGATAAATCCATATATATATTTAGATGTACAGTCGGCCCTCCTCATCTGTGGGCTTCTCATCTGCGGATACAGGCGGCTGGCTGTATTCTCTGTGCTATGCCATTGTATGTAAGGGACTTGAGCATCTTTTTTTCGTTGTTTCATTTGTTTGTTTGTTTGTTTTTGGCCACACCGCAGCTTGTGGGATCTCAGTTCCCCAAACAGGGATTGAACCAGGGCCACGGCAGTGAAAGCGCAGAGTCCTAACCACTAGGCCACCAGGAAACTCACATCTTTGAATTTTGGTATCTGCTGGGGCTCTGCAACCAATCCCCCACGAATACCAAGGGACAACTGTAAAGATATATATGATACAGATGTCACATATACCTATACATCTATCTATATCTACCTATCTGTCTATCTACCTATCTATTGAGAGGGAGAGGGAGAGAAAGAGATTTACTATAAGAAATTGGCTTGCACAATTATAGGGGCTGAGCTGTCCCACAGTCTGCTGTCTGTAAGCTGGAGACCCGGGAGAGCCAGTGGTGTAAGTTTCAGTCTGAGGGCAGGAAAAGACTGCCTCCCAGCTCAAAAATCATCAGGCAGAGAGTGAATTCTCTTTTTCTCCACCTTTTTGTTCTATTCAGGCCCTCAAGGGATTGAATGTGGGAGGGCCATCAGCTTTACTCAGTCTACCCATCCAGATGATAATCTCATCCTTAAACACCCTCATAGACGTACCCAGAAAATGTTTAACCAAATAACTGGACACCCTGTGGCTTTATCAAGTTGACACAGGAAATTGAACATCACAGCCTCCAACTGGGGTAGGAGAGAGCAGAGGGGAAGGCTGCTTGAGGGCTGAGGGTCAGGCCCATTTCTGTACAGTAGGGTTGACTAGTGTCCCCCCCAAATCCATTTCTACCCAGAACCTCAGAATGTGACCTTCATTGGAAATAGGGTCTTTGCAGACACAGTTAAGCTAGAATTGAGATGAGACCATAGTGGATTAGGTTGGGCCCTATATCCAATGAGAATATCCTTATAAGAGACAGAAGAGGACAGACACAAGGAAGAAGGCCCTGTGAAGACAGAGGCGGAGACTGGAGTGATGCTCCACAAGCCCAAAGAACGCCTGGGGCCACAAGAAGGTGGAAGAAGCAAGGAAGGATCCTGCCCTAGAGCCTTGAGAGGGAGTGCGGCCCTGCTCAGACCTTGATTTTCAGCTTCTGGCCTCCGGAACTGCGAGACAGTAAAAATTGCTGTTTTCACCCACCCAGTTGGTAGTAATTTGTTACAGCAGCCACAGGAAACTAATACATCCTGCCAATCATGCATCACTGGTCCTATTTTACGGATGGGGAAATCGAGGCACAGAGAGGGGAAAGTCCTTTGTCCAAAATCACACAGCTGGTTGGAAGTGAAGGCAGGATTCAAACCCAGGTCTAACTCTGGTGCCTGAGCCTGTACTGCTGAGTTCACCCAGGAGGGACATTTCTGCAGGGGACAGATGTTGTGAAAGACGGAAGGGAAGGCAAGCGCTGGCTTCCTTTGCCCCCAGCTAACAGGCTGTCAAGGTAGCTGTGCTGAGGGGTCTGAGAGATGGGATCTCAGGGATCCTTTCCTAGGCTGAGTCCCTAGGCGGGGGCGGGGGCGGGAGGAGGGGTGGGGTCTGAAAATTCCACCAGTGTAATTGTGAGAGAAAGAAATTCTGGTCACAGCTGGTCTTCCCGTCCAGGAGCTGCCCTGACCTTGCTACTAAACCTGGGTATTTACCTAGAGGCAGGGCTGGGGCAGGTGCCCAGGACCTAGAATGCAAGGAGGCACTCACTCTCGGGGTCGTGCCAGGGCCCAGTCCCGGCTGGCATGAACCTGAGAGCGAGCGCCTCCTTATATTTTGCTTGCCTCACCCCAGTCCTGGCCTGCCCTGGGCGTAACTTATCAGAGGAACAGAGGGCATTCTGGGCTACTGGCAGCAAGTGGGCTGTGGAGCCACACAGATCTGGGTGTAAATCCTGGCTTTAGCCGCTTACTAGCTGGATGACCGTGGATGGGTCTGTTCTCTTATTTGAACTCAGTTTTCTCATCTATAAAATGGGGATAATAGATTAAAACCTACCTCATCGGTTGTGGTGGGGATTAAATGAGTTGACACAAGAAATGCCTGGCACTTGGTTAAAGCTATTGTTACCATATTTGCAGCTCGGAAAGAGGAAGTTGGGGGGTAGCAACGTGAGTAATGGCTGCATCTGTTGGCAGATCAGAGGTGGCCAGCCAAGTGGACGAGCCGGTTGGGTGTAGCTTCAGAGTGAACGATAACTGGTAATTTCTTGTTTAAGAAAAACCCAGGCTCAGACTGGAAGGGCGAGGCAGCTGGTGCACACAGCTCTTTAGGAATCTTCACAGCCCTTTGCAGGGAGTCACACTTGCCAGCCAATTCCTCCTGTCTGGACGGCAGCCACGAAGTTCCTGTGGGCACCGCCCAGACCATCTCCAGGTAGGGGAGCTCTGGAGAGAGAGTCCCAGGTACCCCAGTTTTAGCTCTGCGGATGTGAGCTGGTCACCTCCCAGTGTCCTGGCATTTCTGAGCCAGAGGGGACATTGGGCTGGGTCCCTGGCGACAAGGACAGGTTGGGTTGAGCAGCGCAATCTGTTCCTTATCAGAGCGACAGATCTTTTCTCAAGTTCAGCTCTGGCTGATGCCCTGCCGGTGGTGGAGGCTCCTGTCCTCACCACCATGAGTTCACAGTTCTCCAGGCTGACGGCGGTGGGCTGCCAGGCCCCACAACTGCCGCCCACCCGGTGAGGAAGGCAGACAGGGCCTCACATTGTTTACCTGCTCTTACTTTTTAAGCTCATTGATTTGCCCTCCTGACCCTTGTTCCCAGACAGAGAACATCCAAAGCAAGGGGCAGGCTCCAAGTTCCTATCTGGGTATTTTTTTCTTTTAAGGGTGTGGCTGCCCATTAGCCCAAGGCAACCCCCTCCCAATCTTCCAGCTCAAACTACAGCCCTTGCCTGCTTGCTCACGCCTGGCTTGAACCCAGCTCCTTGATCTGTCCCTCTGTCAAGCTCCCGATGTGAAGTTCACACTTTTCCATTAGCACATGATCGCATTCTTAATGAGTGCATCTATCGTTTATTGAGCTGTTACTATGTGCCAGGCACTGTGCTAAAAGGTTACCTCATTTAGACCTGGCAGTAACCCCAAGAGAAGAGGATTATTTTACAGATGAGCGTAAAATAATTATTTTATGCGACAGGATTATTTTAGAGAGAATGAGCTACTTGCCCAAGCTCACCCACCCAGTGAGGCAGGGTTTGAAGACAATTCTGTTCGACTTCACATTCTGGGTCCTAAATTTCCCAGTAAGCCATCCTGTACTTCGGTTACCTGCAGACTTCTCCCCCTCTCTCAGCCTTGGGTCCCCATGTCCCCTAGGGTATAGACTCTGAGAGAGCAGAGAAGCACAGCTATCATTTTTTAAAAGAAATTATATAAATTTACAATTAAATAAATTCTATTAAAAACAAAGGAAATAAGTATTCAAAACTCCTCACTTAATCAATTGACTGCATTATTCTATTATCTATGCTCTTGAGATTTTTTTTATGTCTATTATGTCTGTATGGTGAAAATACTATATGGTATTTGCTATTGTACATCTACACATCTTTTCCCAACTCTGTATTCAGTGACTTCATTTTGGGAGCTTGAAACTGGCCATGGCGGAATTATTTACACCATTGTAATTGGCAAATGCTGCAAATCAGGGGTTTCCTCTGGGAAGTCAGTTATCGAAATTTTACCTGCATACCACTGATCACAACCTTTGTGGTAGGTGCTAATCATCCCCTTTGAACAGATGAAGCAGTTGAGGCTCAGAGATGCTAAGTGATTTGCCCAAGGTCAACTTCTAGAAAGTGATGGGGCTGGGATAAGATCCCAGTTCATGCCATTTCCACTGCACTGATACACCTTCATGTCTACTGAAGATAGGAAAAAAATCCAGAAGCTCACTCCTTTCCAACCTACCCCAGCCTCCAGGTACTGCCTTGTGTTTGGTGAGTAAAATCTGAAGGTCGTTGGAGATGCCAGCCATGCAGAAGGTCTCTGATTCAGAGAGAAGAGTGGTAGGTAAATCCTTGGCCTGGAAAGGAGGGAGAGGAAGCGACAAAAAATGACAAGGTCAAGTTTTCAACAGACTGAAATCACATTCCACTCACCTGAGCCTTCAAGAACTAGTACTAAGTTGGCCAATTAAAGGTAATTTCATCTCTAGCGTCTCTTTGAGGGTTACTTAAAGAAGCCTTAAAAATTAATCTTTCCTTTATCCCAAGAACAAAACAAAATTCCCACCCACTATCTTCAAATGATGAGGTGTGGTGTTAAATTAATGTTATTTATTTTTTGCGGTACGTGGGCCCCTCACTGTTGTCGCCTCTCCCGTCGCGGAGCACAGGCTCCAGACGTGCTGGCTCAGCGGCCATGGCTCACGGGCCCAGCCGCTCCATGGCATGTGGGATCTTCCCAGACCGGTGCACGAACCCGTGTCCCCTACATCAGCAGGCGGACTCTCAACCACTGCGCCACCAGGGAAGCCCTAAATTAATGTTATTAATCGCAGACTGCAACTGCAGTTCTTCTGAACTCTGTGGACCCCGCACAGTTTGTTGCTTCTTTCAGTTACACATGTATTTTTATGTAGATTCAAGGTCCCTCTTGTGAAAGAATCATGAGCTCAGCAAATATCAGAAAAGCCTGAAACTCATCGGTTGGTAAATATCATTTGTTCTGTGTCTAGGAGGGCAGAGACCTTGGCTTGGGTGCCCTTGGAGAGACCAGATGCTTGCTCCTGGGAATTTTATAATCTTGTTGGGGCTTCGAAGGCAACCCTATACTAAATGGTTGAGGAAAAGTGAGAGAGGAAATGCAGGTATTTAACAATCTGGAGGGCAATTCAACAACTATTATTCAAGAGAGGCAACCTCAAACAACACTTGGAAATCATTTGTATAGACTTTTTTTGTTGTTTTTAAGATTTTTTCTTTTGATGCAGACCTTTTTTTTTTTTTGCGGGGGGTACGCAGGCCTCTCACTGCTGTGGCCTCTCCTGTTGCGGAGCACAGGCTCCGGACGCGCAGGCCCAGCGGCCACGGCTCACGGGCCCAGCCGCTCTGCGGCATGTGGGATCTTCCCGGGCCGGGGCACGAACCCGTGCCCCCTGCAGCGGCAGGCGGACTCTCAACCACTGCGCCACCAGGGAAACCCGATGCGGACCATTTTTAAAGTCTTTATTGAATTTGTTACAATATTGCTTCCGTTTTATGTTCTGGTTTTTTGGCCGCAAGGCATGTGGGATCTTAGCTCCCCAACCAGGGATCGAACCCACACCCCTTGCATTGGAAGGTGAAGTCTTAACCACTGGACCACCAGGGAAGTCCCTAGACTTTCAAGCTAGCAAAGTTAAGGGGGAAAAAGAAAACCCAGTAGTAGTCAATGCTGATGAGGATGTGGTGAGCCAGACATTTTTCATTCAGGGTAAACGGTACAACCTTTCAGAAACAAGCCAGGTAGATAACGCTTATCCTGATCTTGGTGTTCACCACACATGTCCTCAGTTGCTTTGCAGAGGCCTTTGCTGTTGTGTCCATCTTGGACCCCTTCTCCCTTCTTCTGGTAAAAGCACCCCAATATTCCTTGGGGGGATTACTCCCTCCACTCTCCAGCCCCATAGTTCAGGAGGAACTGATTTCACCTCTGGCTTGTACAGGTGTGTGGTAGACAGACTTCCAAGATCCCCCCTTGCCCCCCACCCCATGGTCCCTGTCTCTTGGTGTTCACACCTTTGTATGATCCCCTCCTCCTGAGTGTCGGCTGACCTAATGACTGGCTTCTAATCAATAGAATACAGTGAAAGTAACGGATGTCATGTCTGTGATTAAGTTACAAACGGTTGTGATTTCTGTGATGCCAGCAGTCGATCTCTAGTTCCCTCTCAGATTGCATGCTTTGATGAATAAGCCACCGTGTGGTGAGGAACTAAGGGCAACCTCTAGCCAAGGCAACAGTCAGTGAAAGTCTGAGGCCCTCAGTCCAACATCCTATAAAAGACTGAGCCCTGACAACAACCACTGAGTAAGTTTGGAAGTGGATCCTTTCCCAGTTGAGCCTTCAGATGAGACTGTGGACCCAGGGCTGACACCTTCATAGCAGCCTTGTGAGATAATGTGAAGCAGAGGACCCAGCTGAGCTGTGCCCAGGTTCCTGACCCATGGAAACTATGAGATAATAAATGTGGGCTGTTTTAAATTGCTAAGTTTGGGGGTCATTTGTTATGTAGTAATAGATAACTAAGACAGGGTAGACATACTCTAATCAACCAGAGCATTGCATTCCCCCAGCTACAATGATTAGTTCAGGGCTGTCCATGTGATTTAGTGTGAGGGTTAGGATTAATCCTGGCACTATTATAAGATCAGAGGGGGAAGAGATGCTCTGTCCATTGGTCTCAGAGTTGGGAGCTGCCAAAGACTACCTTGTGAAGAGGATCTACTTGAGAATGAAATAATATTAGCACCATGAGATAGATATTCCAGGCCTGATGACACTGTGTGAGCCCCTAGATCCAGCCTTGCCTGAAACTTTCCCTGGGGAATTTTTAGTTGTATAATCTAATAAATACTGTTTACTACTTAACTCATTTTGTATTGGGTTTCTGTTATTTATTAAAGCCTCTTTTAGTCATTCATTTGATAGGTATTCACTGAGTTTTTACATGTGCTATTCTTAGGCAATTCTTTTTCCTTTGGGAAAGAAAATCTTTCCAAGACCACTCCCATAGAAGACTTCTTGTTATATCTATTTGGGCAGAACTAGGTCACCTGCCTACCTCTAAACAAATTACTGGCAAAGAGAAACACTGCCTTTTTTTTTTTTTTCTAATTTAGACATGACCCATTACTGGGCCTGGACCGTCTGCTATCTGAACAACATCAGGGGAATTTATCAAGAAAGAAAACAGAAGGGGTCATTGGGCAAGTGACCAAGAGTGTCCACGACCATAATGATGATTATCTTAGGTCACATTTTTGGGGGACACTTACAACCCCCCAGGCTCTGGGCTAAGCACTTCACATGCATAATCTCATTCACTCTTTGTAGCCACTCTATGAGATAGGTTCTACCTGCTACCCATTTTTTATGGGTTGAATTATGTCCTTCCCAAATTCATATGTTGAAGTCCTACTCCCCTGCCCGCCCCCCTGCCAAGTACCTCAGAATGTGATCTTATTTCGGTCATTGCAGATGTAATTAGGACTTCCCTGGTGGCACAGTGGTTAAGAATCCACCTGCCAATTCAGGGGGACACGGATTCGAGCCCTGGTCCAGGAAGATCCCACATGCCGTGGAGCAACTAAGCCCATGCACCACAACTACTGAAGCCTGCGCACCTGGAGCCTGTGCTCCATGACAAGAGAAGCCACCACAGTGAGAAGTCCGCGCACCGCAATGAAGAGTAGCCCCCACTGGCTGCAAGTAGAGAAAAGCCTGCGTGCAACAACGAAGACCCAACGCAGCCAAAAACAAATAAGTTAATTAATTTTTTAAAAAGAAGTAATTAGATAAGATGATGTAATTAGGGTGGGACCTTATCCAATGTGACTGGTGTCCTTATAAAAAGGGGAAATTTGGACACACATAGAAGGAAGGCAGTAGGAAGAGATACAAGGAGGAGATGGCCAACTACACACTAGGGAGAGAGGCCTGGGACAGATCCTTCCTTCCACAGCCCGCAGAAGGAAGCAAACCTGCCATCACTTTGATTTCCAACTTCTAGCTTCCAGAACTGTGAGACAATGCATTTCTGTTGTTTAAGCCACCCAGTTTGTGGTACTTTGTTACGGCAGCCCTAGCAAAAGAAGACACCATTTTACAGAGTAATGGCTGGGAAAGTTAAGTGAATTTCCCAAGCACTGATTGCAGCCAAGGTCTCTCTGACCCCAAAGCCCATGGTCTTAACCACAAGTCTAAAATGGATTGTGTACTGCAGGCAGCTGGGAGCTGGAGAAAGTTCGAGTGGCCCGTCCGAGCCACGTTTCAGGTAGAATGTCATCACTGCAGAGATCAAAAAGTTCCTTTTTGTGTCTGTCGTCAATCTCTTTTATCCTAGGCTTGCTGCCTCTGGCCTGGTTTCTAGGAGACAGGCAGAACCCCTCCTAGAGGCCTCCTCATAACCCCGCCTTGGACGAGAAGCAGGTAATTAAGTCCCTTCTCTTCTAGGACCTGTGGTCTCAGTCTTTGATCTTTCGTCCCTCTGCCCTAAAGCTTCCCCAGCCACTGAGGGAGGCGTGAGCAGGGTGTGAGAATAGCAGGGTGTGAGAATGACTGGGCAAGGGCAAGTGTCCGAGGAGACCCAGGACTCACCCAGAGCCACTGGGATAAGGAAGGAACACTGGCTGGAGGCCTGTCCTGGCCACACACGATGTAGCCATGGTGATCCCTGGACCCTCAACCACCCAGCAAGGGGTTGACGACGCTGTATCTAAGCCCCCTTCTTTGCTCCTGAGATCCAAAGCCACTCGATAGCTGGGAGCCTCTACGTCCCCCACTTCAAAAGGTTAAACGTACACATTTATATATTGATAATATGTTTTTGGTTAAAAAGGAAGAGAGAGGGAGAGCGAGAGAACGAAAAGCTGCTTCTTCTATCTTGAGTCATCACAGAGCTCCTATTCCCATCCCACCCTCGGCCCTGTGGCCTCCCCCCCTCCACTCTCTATTCGGTTTGCACGGCTGTTATTCCTGCCAAATGAGTCATTGATGTGGGAAAGTTCATTCATTTGGGCAGACTTCACCATTGCTCTGAGAAATGGAGACTGTGCACCTACTGCCGCAGAAGACAGGTTATCGTGGTGATTCGTTCATTCCTCCTTGCATTCATTCATTTATTCCCAGAGCACATAATCGTCTCTCACAGACACACATGGGCAGACTCACTGATTGTTTTCTATCTCAGGGAGTAGATGTGAGGCTTAAATGAGGTAATATATGTAAAAAGGCTTCAATAATAATAATAATGACAATAATAATGATAATAGCTAATCCTCATTGAGCACTTGTTATGCGTCAAGCTGGTGCTAAGCTTTTTTAAAAATAAATAAGGCAATAAATTAAGCAGGCTTTATTTAATGCCTTTAATCCTGACGCTGTTTTCTGGGGCAGGGATGATTATTATCTTCGTTTTGGAGATTCAGAGACTGAAGCTCAAAGGGGTCAAGGTGGTCTGGCCACAGTCATTACACACCTCATAAGTGGCAGAGGGAAGTCAAGCCCAGCTTCCTCTTATCATGACCCATATTTATAAGGTGTTGACCACGTGGCAGACACTGGACTTACAACCTGCTTCTCCACTCCCAGCCCACTTGGCTCTTCACAGGAACCTGTGACGTCGGGACTGCAATTAGCATCTGTTTTCCAGCTGAGCAAACTACATTTTGGAGAAGCAGGGCAACTTGCCCAAGGAGGCATGGCTATTACCCAGAAGAGCTGGGTGGAGAGCAGGCAGTCTGGGCTCGGAAGACACTCTGTCCCCATTGTGAGCAGAGAGCCTGGCACTTAGCATGTGTGTCCCGTTCTTGTTGGCCACACTCACCATCAGCACCATGGACACTCCTTCTGGGACCCGTACATTGTCGTGGGCACATAGATCCTGTGACAGAGACAGTGCCGTGTGCTCACCAAACCCCATGTCCTCATTCTCTGAGACACACAGATGAACTCTGGCAGTTAGGCAGGTTCATGCCACTGAATTCTGACCAATGGAATGTGGGGTAAGTGATGAGGGTCACTTCCAAGCCTGGCCCTGAAAAAAGCCCATGAGCCTCTATCTGCTGCTTAGATGCAGAGGATCCCATGGAAGATTCTGAGACCCTAGGGGAGGGTGGAACCACTGAACTGGAAGATGTCTGAGTGACTGCTCTCCCACTGAGCCATACTGGACTTTAATGTGCACCTCAACCGTTATTGGGGTACCCACTGAGATGGGGGTTTGTTACAGCAGCTAGACTATCCTCACTCATACAGATATTACTGGAAGGGTTTTTGATACAATGAGATTCTGGTCTAGGGTTTCCTTGGGAAAGGACTCATCTACGCCAGAACTCAAGCTTCATAAAAGTAGAGTCCCCTGTGTCAAGTGCAGGGCTTGGCACACAGTAGGTCTTCAGGAAATATTTGTGGAAGTGACCAAATGAATCTCCCATCTCTGAGGTCCTTGGACCACTGGGAAGCTTCCTGGATGGTGATGCAGGAAGGAGGTCTTAATCATGCCACCTAATCCTCCATCCTTTCCCAATACTCATGCTAACTAACCCTCATCTACCTCCCTGCATGTCCCCAGTATGGTGCTGGGGGACAACCCCAGCAGTAACATCTAGAACCTGCTTGTCAAGGCTGATGTCATTCTACAAATATCAAGCTGACTTCATTCCATCCTAACTGGCCGTCAAGTCTGGGAAAAGCCAGGCAGCCTGGCCTCCAAGATGCACACACTACATTCAGATGTTTACAGAAAACCAGTGCACGAGGATTTGCTCGAAAGCTAAATTTCCTCTTAGCCAAAGCCCAGAAATACCTTTTAAACCCTGAGCAAATAAGCCAGAGAAGAAGGCATTCTCCCTCTGACAGAGTCCTTAGAGCCTGGGAGATCTTCAACTTTGCAAGGAAGCAAGCTTGCTGCAAAAGGTGTGCGGCACAGCGGAGCCCCTCACCACTCACAGCCAGCCCCTTTGAGAACCTTCCCTTTAGTCCCAGAGCACAGGGGCACAGACAGCCACAAGCACCAACCCTGACTTCAGGCTGTGAACAGAAAACCTGAAATGCACATCTAGGTCCACTCGGAGAGATAACGTTGGCTCGGACTAAAATTAAAAGGAGCCATTGTTTTTTAAAAATTAACCAACCAAACAAAACCATTTCCCCACGGAGTGTTGAACTGAGTAAAATGTATGCTGACCAAAAGTTTGCTAGAGCCATCACTGACATTGAGAATACTGTTTGACATTTATCAAGTACTTCTTAGGTGCCAAGTGATGGCTTTCTACAGAAACCTCGTTTAATCCTCACAACAAACTTCTGAGACAGAAATGACCACTATTACCTCTTTTACACATGCAGAGATGGAGCAGCAGAGACGTTCAGTAACAGGTTTGATTTCACAGCGCCAGCAAGCAGCTGTGCCAGGATGCTCACCCAGCATGTCTGCAATTAGCCAGGTCCCAGTTCAAAGCCCAGCTCAGCTTGGCTATAGGATCTTGGGCAACTTATTTAACTTCTCTGAGCATCTGAAGACACGAAGAGTAATAGTACCTAGTTTATAAATTTAAGTGAGATGATATATGTGAACATAGCTAAATGATCATTTGCTCTTATTGCATTTCATCTTGCATGTTGTTTTAATTGTAAGGCATTATTCGGGCTGCTGGCAGCTGGAAGCAGAGGTCTGCTACCGTGTCCGGGTGTGTCAGAGACTCTGGGGTGCTGAGGCCAGGAAGCAGCCGAGCAGAAGGGGCCCGAGAGCGTTGGCAGGGGTTGGAGGAAGTAGGAAGCAGCCATAGAAGGGTGAAGAGAGCTTGGCGGGATGAGCGATGAGACCTCCAAATCCATCAGCAAAACCAGTGAACGTGGTCCCCTAGATCACATGTGATGTGGCCCCACTGGGTATAGCCACAAAGGCACCCCTCCTTTCTACTTGCAGCGGGGAAGATGATTTGGCTGAGCAAGAGGGAAACTGAGGAGAGAGGAAAGGCTGTGGACTTCCGGGACGGTGGGGGCAGTGCCTGGGAGAAGGAGGGGTCAGCTGAGCAGGAAGAAACGGGCAGTGTATGAGCTTCCAGTGGCTGCTGTAACAAATGGCCACAAACTTGTCTCTGTCTTCACATGGCCTTCTCCTCTATGTGCGTCTCCCCGCCTTCTCTTTTCTTCTCTTCTAAGGACGCTTGTCTTCAGATTTACGCACCTCCCCCCCAATCCAGGATAATCTCATCTTGAGATCCTTAACTTTATTACATCTACAAAGACCTGTTTTTCAAATAAGGTCACATCCACAAGTGGAAATATCTTTTGGGGGCCACCATTCAACCTGCTACAGGCTTAGGAAATAGAAGGGTTCATTTGCCCCCTAAAACTTACAATCATTAATGCTTCTAAACATTAAAAAGTACAGAACATAAAATAACCGACATCCATCTACCCAGAACCCCAATTTAAAAGATGTTAACGTTTTCCCGTAATTGCTCAGATGTGTCTCAGAAAAAAAAAAAAATATATATATAAAACATAACAAACACATCCCTTCCCTTCCTTCTCTCCTTAGAGAGAACCACAGGCCTGAATTTGGTCTTTCACTCTCGTGCATGTTGTCATACTTTCACTGCATTTGTATGTAACTTTAAACAATTGACAGTTCCTGTATGTTTTTAAAATTTTACATAAATGGTATTACATGGTATTTATCCCTTTTAAAATCTGCAGCTTAAAAAAAAATCTGCAGCTTTATAAAGATATAATTCACACATCATAAAACTCATCCTTCTAAAGTGTACAACTCAGTGGCTTTTAGTATATTGACAGAATTGTAAAACCACCAACAGTATCTAATTCCAGACCATTTTCATTACCCCGGAAAGAAGCCCGTACCTATTAACAACCACACCCCTGCTCCCACCTTTCCTTTCCCTCCTACCTCTGGCAAGCACTAGTCTACCTCCTGTCTCTATGGATTTGTCTATTCGGGACACTCCATACAAATGAAATATATGTGGTCATTGGGGATCTTTAGTTTAGCATAATGTTTTCAAGTTTCACCTATGTTGTAGCATGCATGTATCAATATTTCATTCCTTTTTATGGCTGAATTATATTCCATTGTACGGATAGACCACATTTTGTTTATCCCATCATCAGTTGATGGACATTTGGGTTGTTTCCACTTTTTGGTTATTATGAGTAATGCTGCTGTGAACATTCGTGTACATGTTTTTGTGTGAACATGTGTTTCAATTCTCTTCAGTATATACTTAGGAGTGGAATTACTAGGTCACATGGTAACTCTACGTTTAACTTTTTGAGGAATTGCTCAACTGTTTTCCAAAGTGTCTGCATCATTTTACTTTGCTACCAGCAATGGTAAGGGTTCTAATTTCTCCCCATCCTTGCCAATACTTGTTACTGGCTATCTTTTTTTTTTTTTTTTTTTTTGCGATACGCGGGCCTCTCACCGCTGTGGCCCCTCCCACCGCGGAGCACAGGCCCCGGACGCGCAGGCTCAGCGGCCATGGCCCACAGGCCCAGCCGCTTCGCGACAAGTGGGATCCTCCCGGACCAGGGCACGAACCCGTGTCCCCTGCATCGGCAGGCGGACTCTCAACCACTGCGCCACCAGGGAAGCCCTGTCACTTTAGCTTTTACTTTCATGTCATTTCTAAGAAACCATTGCCTAGTCCAGGGTCATGAAGATTTATGCTTATGTTTTCTTCTAAGAATTTTACAGTTTTAGCTCTTATGTTGAGACCTTTGATCCATTTTGAGTTAATTTTTGTAGATGGTATAAAGTAGGGTTCCAGCTTCATTCTTACATGTGTCCCGGCACAATTTGTGGAAAAGATTGTCCTTTGTCCACTGAATTGTCTTGGGACCCTTGTTGAAAATCAGTTGAACAAAATGTAAAGGTTAATTTCTGGACTCTTAATTCTATTTCATTGATCTGTATGTCTCTTCTTATACTAGTGCCACTCTGTCCTGATTATTTTAGCTTTGCAGTAAGTTTTGAAATCGGGAAATGTCAGTCCTCCAACTTTGTTCTTCTTTTTCTTTTTTCTTTTGGCCGTGCTGCACAGCATCTTAGTTCCCCGACCAGGGATCAAATCTGAGCCCTCTGCACTGGAAGTGCGGAGCCTCAACCACTGGACAGCCAGGGAAGTCCTCTGTTCTTCTTTTCCAAGAGTTTTGGCTCTTCTAGATCTCTTGCATTTCCATCTAAATAGTAACATCAGTTCGTCAATTTCTATGGAAAAGGCAGCTGGAATTTTGGTAGAGATTGCATTGAATATGTAGATTAATTTGGGTGGTATCGCCATCGTAATAATATTATGGCTTTCGACTTATAATCATGGGATTTCTTTCAATTTACTTAGGTCTTTAATTTTTCAATGGCATTTTATAGTTTTTAATATTCAAGTCTTCTACTTCTTTTGTTAAATGTATCCTTAAGTATTTTATCCTTTTTTTGCCATTGTAAGTGGAATCGTTTTCTTAATTTTATTTTCAGACTATTTATTGCTAATGTATAGAAATACAATTGATTATTGTATATTGATCTTGTATCCTACAACCTTGCTTAACTCATTTTAAAGTTCTAATAGTTTTTTGCCTTTGCTTTTTGCATTTGTGGATTCCTTAGGATTTTCTATGTACAAGATCATGCCATCTGCAAACAGAGATAGTTTTACATCTTCCTTTCTAATCTGGTTTCCTTTTATTTCTTCCTCTTGCTTAATTGCCCTAGCTGAAACCTCCAGTACAATGTTGAATAGAAGTGGTGACAGTGGATATCCTTGTCTTGCTTCTGATCTTAGAGAGAAATTATTCAGTCTTTCATCATTAAGTATGAGGTAGCTGTGGGGTTTTTCATAGATGCCCTGTATCAGATTGAAGAAGTTCCCTTCTATTCCTAGTTTCTGAGTGTTTTTTTTAATCATGAAAGGATGTTGGATTTTGTCAAATACTCTTTCTGCACCTATTGAAATGATTGTATGGCTTTTCCCCTTTTTTCTATTAATACGGCACATTACATTGATTAGTTTTTTAATATGTTAAACCGATCTTGCATTCCTGGAATAAATCCCACTTGGTCATGGTATATAATCCGCTTTATATGTTGCTGGATTTAGTTTGCTTTGTTGAGAAGTCCTGCATCCATATTCACAAGAGATATTGGTCTATACTTTTCTTTTGATGTCTTTGGTTTGGGTATCTTGGTAATACTGGCCACATAGAATGATTTGGGAAGTATTCTCTCTTCTTCTATTTTTTGGGAGAGTGTATGAAGGACCAGTGTTAATTATTCTTTAAATGTTAGGTAGAATTCACCAGTGAAGCCACCTGTGCCTGGGCTTTTCTTCATAGGAAGTTTATTTAGTTACATATCAAATCCTTTAAAATTTAATGAGAACTTTTCAAAGGCCTAGCTTATGGTCTAGCCTAGAGAACGTTCCATGTGCACTTGAGAAGAATGGTTTCTGATGTTTTGGGGTGAAGTGTTCTACGGACATCTAAGAGGTCTGGTTGGTTTATAGTACTGTTCAAGTCTTCTATTTCTTTGTTTATCTTCTCCCTTTTGGATAGTACAGTACTGACGTCTCCAGCTTTTATTGCTGAGTAGTCTAGTTCTCCTCACATTTCTGTCAGTTTTTGCTTCATGCATTTCAGGGCTCTGTTGCCTCCGTGATTGATTATCATTATGTTTTTGTTTTTGTTTTTTGTTTTTGCAGTACGCGGGCCTCTCACTGCTGTGGCCTCTCCCGTTGCGGAGCACAGGCTCCGGACACGCAGGCTCAGCGGCCATGGCTCACGGGCCCAGGCGCTCCATGGCACGTGGGATCCTCCCGGACCGGGGCACGAACCCGTGTCCCCTGCATCGGCAGGCGGACTCCCAACCACTGCGCCACCAGGGAAGCTCTCATCTTCATTTTTGAAGGATAGATATACTGTGTATGGAATTCTTTGTTGGCAGTCTTCCTTTTGGTATCCTGAATATGTCATCCCACTGCTTCCCAAACTTCATGATTTCTGATGAGAAATCCACTGTTAATCTTATTGAGGTGATGGGCCACTTTTCTCTGCTTTCGAGACTTTCTCTTGGTCTTCCCTTTTGACAGTTTGTCTATCTGTAACATATCTGTGTCTAGATATGGATTCTTTGAGTTTACCCTACTTGGAGTTTGTTAAGCTTCTTGGATGTGAGATTAGTTTGTTTTAAATCAAATTTGCGATATTATTATTCAGATATTCCTTCTGCCCGTTTCTCACTTTTCCTTTGGGGACTCCCATTATGCACAGTGAGTATGTTTGATGGTATACCACAGGTCTCTGGGGCTCTGTTCATTTATCTTCATTTTTCTTTCTGTTGCTCAAACTGGATACTCTCAACTCACCTGTCTTCATGTTTGCTAATTCTTTCTTCTGCCAACTCAGATCTGCTCTTGAGTCCCTCCACTGAATTTTTCATTCTGATTATGGCACTGCAATTTTCAACACCAGAATATCTATGTGGATCTTTAAAAAATAATTTCTATCCCTTTACTGATATCTCTATTTGGCAATACCTCATCTGATACTTTCCTTTTATGATTTAGACATGGTTTATTTTAGTTCTTTGAACAAATTTAAAACATCTGATTTAAAATCTTTGTCTAGTAAGTCAAATGTCTTGGTTTTCCAAGGGACTAATTCCTGTGTATGAACCATATATTCCTGGTTTTTTTGTTTTTGTTGTTGTTTTTGTTTTGCGGTATGCGGGCCTCTCACTGTTGTGGCCTCTCGTTGCGGAGCACAGGCTCTGGATGCGCAGGCTCAGCGGCCATGGCTCACGGTCCCAGCTGCTCCGCCGCATGTGGGATCTTCCTGGACCGGGGCACAAACCCGTGTCCCCTGCATCGGCAGGCGGACTCTCAACCACTGCGCCAACAGGGAAGCCCTATTCCTGGTTTTTTGAATGTCTAATATTTTTTATAGAAAACTGGACATTTTTAGTAACATAATATGGCAACTCTAGAAATCAGATTTCCTCCCGCTTTTGCTGCTCGTTGTTGTTACTGTTTGTTTAGTGACTTTCCTGTACTTACTCTGTGAAGTCTTTAATTTTTGTTGTGCATGGTCACTGAAATCTCTACTTGGCTAGCTTAGTGGTCAGCTTTTTTTAAAAATAAATTTATTTATTTAATTTATTTTTGGCTGCATTGGTCTTTGTTGCTGTGCGTGGGCTTTCTCTAGTTGCAGCAAGTGGGGGCTACTCTTCATTGCAATGCACGGGTTTCTCATTGTGGTGGCTTCTCTTGTTGTGGAGCACGGGCTCTAGGTGCGCAGGCTTCAGTAGTTGTGGCACGTAGGCTCAGTAGTTGTGGCTCACGGGCTCTAGAGCACAGGCTCAGTAGTTGTGGTGCACGGGCTTAGTTGCTCCGTGGCACGTGGGATCTTCCTGGACCAGAGCTCAAACCCGTGTCCCCTGCATTGGCAGGCGGATTGTTAACAGCTGTGCCACCAGGGAAGCCCCAGTGGTCAGCTTTTTATTGAACAGAGATTTTCTTAAATGCCTTGAACTAGTTAGTCTCCCAATCTTTGCTGAAGGCTTATGTGTGTTGGGCTATAGGTTCCATGCTGTGGCAGGCAGTTTTTATAAATACCTTAACCTTCACTTCTGCTTGTAAAGCTCCTCAAGGTCAGCTAGAGTTGAGACATAAGGGCCTTCTAACGTATTTCTTGAGCATACACATAGTCTTGCATATGTGCATGGCCTTCTAGATTCCCAGGTTTATATCAGAGCTTTTCAAAGCCCCCGACAGACAGCTGATAGCTCTGTTTTCTTTTTTGTTTTTCTTTTTAGTCGTTTGGTGAGCCTCTTTTTTTTTTAAATGCCATTTAAAATATATATATATATATATATATATATATATATATATTTTTTTTTTTTTTTTTTTTTTTTTTTTTTTTTTTTGCCGTACGTGGGCCTCTCACTGTCGTGGCCTCTCCCGTTGTGGAGCACAGGCTCCGGACATGCAGGCTTAGCGGCCATGGCTCACGGGCCCAGCTGCTCTGCGGCATGTGGGATCTTCCCGGACCGGGGCACGAACCCGCGTCCCCTGCATCGGCAGGCGGACTCTCAACCACTGCGCCAACAGGGAAGCCCTATATGTGTATTTTTAATATTTCTTTATTTGGCTACATCAGTTTTTTTTAGTTGCGGCACACGGGATCTTCATTGTAGCATGTGGGATCTTCGTTGCGGCATGCAGGATCTTTCGTTGTGGCATGTGGGATCCTTCACTGCAGTGCATGGGCTCTCTAATTGTGGCACATGGGCTTAGTTGCCCCATGGCATGTGGGATCTTAGTTCCCCGACCAGGGATTGAACCCACGCCCCCTGCATTGGAAGGTGGATCCTTAACCATTGGACCACCAGGGAAGTCCCTGGTCAGCCTCTTTTAACCCTAAATGGTAAAACTGCCTTGGGTGACTGTGATGTTAAAAAATTGTCACTGACTGTTTTCGACAAATGCCATGGCTACAGAACTGGGTGAGTTCTGAGTCAGGTCAGATAAAGACAAGTCCTAAGCATGGAGCTTTCCAGCAAGCCACCAGACTGGTTAAATGATGACAGTTCTCTGGGGATGGGACTTTTGGGGAGCTCTAAACCCATCTGATCCCTCCAGCAGCTGCTAGGGGGAGGAGGATGGAATTAGGGTAAGTTAAAACATTGCGAAGCTCACTGTTGTCGCTGAAATTCAGCCATTAAAAAAATAATCTTTAGGTTGTTGTAAGCCTTTAGTTAATTTCCAGAGTCCACAAAAAGTTGATTTTGACAAATTTTTTTATAGTGTTCTCATTGCTTTTATGGAGAGGCAGGATTTCAGAGGTCCTTTCCCATTCTGGAAGTGCTCCCATACGTGTATAAAATTTAACAGTCCGCTTCTTCTCTTATGGTTTCCTTTTATATGTATGTTGAGACCAAATTTATTCACGCTAACTGCTGAACAGTATTTAATTTGTAAATAAACCACCATTTATTAATCTACCCTCTTAGTAAGAGACAGTTATTGTTTTCTAATTTTTTGTTCTTATCAATAATACTATAATAAACATCTTTGTGCACGTCTGTGTATACATGTGAGAGCTTCTCTAGGACATACATGTAGAAATGTATTTGCTGAGGCATAGGGTATATGTATCTTTAGTTCTGCTTGATATTTCCAAATTTCTAATCCGCTAGCAACTGCCAACCCACCAGCAACAAATAAGAATTCTAATTTCATCACATTCTTGCCAACACTTGAAATCATCAGATTTTGTTCATTTTTGATAATCTAATGGGTGTAAAATGGTATCTTAATTTGCATTTGGTGGAGGATATTTTGTAATGTTAAGTCAAGGCTACAAGGAAGATAGATACCCTTCCACCTTGGTAACTTGTAGAAAAGCCAATGGGGGTTAGTATTCCTAGCGATAAAGGTACCTTTTAGCTATTCCCGCTGAGGCAAGACCCTAATGGGTACCTTTGTCCCTCTCCTTCCACAGCTGTAGATCTTTTCCTGGTTGAGCTTCAGATGAGATCACAGCCCCAGCTGACCTCTTGACTGCAGTAAGGGATGTTAAGCAGAGGGCCAAGATAAACCTTGCCTGGACTCCAGATCCACAAAAACTGTGAGATAATAGATATGTGTTGTTTGAAGCCTCTGAGCCGTGGGAATATTTTTAGGCAGCTATAGATAACTAAAACAGGAGAAAAGGACAGATTGCCAAGCTCTGAGATTCTATGAGTCTCCTTTACTGGGTTTGGACTCCACCCTATGAGAGAGCAGGAGGGCCTTCGTCCCAAAGACCATCATCTGTTTTCTTTCTGTCCCCTGCAGGCAGGCACCATATCTATAATCTCAGTGCCCTGCATAGTGTATGGCATAGCATGACTGATCCATCATTATGTGTCAAATTTTAAATTGTTGAGTGAGCTCCAAGGCCCCCAGAGGATCAGGGAAACCCAGCTGCAAAACACAAAGAGTCAGACCTGACGACCCTCAGGCACAAGGTCAGAGTCTGGGGCTGAAATAGCCTGTTTTTCTCCTTTTATGAGGACCAACAAGGGAGCCCCATTGCAAGTGTGAGCATTACCCAGACCATGACAGTGTGACCATGGGTCCTGAGGGAGACGTAGGCATTAGGAGCAGTGCAGGGCAGTGGTTAGTACAAGTGCTCTGGAGCCCATCAGATTTGGCCCAAAATCCCAACTCAGCACCTTCTTGGTTCCCTTTCATTGCTAAGCCTCAGTTTCTCATCTGTAAAATGGGGTTAACAATAGTGCTCATCTTGCAGGTTTGTTGTGAGGATTCATGAACACACATAAAATTCTTAGCACATAGTAAATGCTCAGCTAACGATCTCTCGAGAAACGTATTGGAATAGCTCACCTAGTTGCGAGCTGGCAAACTCCAGGCACCTAAATTCGTGTAGACTGGAGCCCAGCTTTCCTTTCCTGGGGCCACAGGAAGCTGGCTCCACCCAACATATGCCAAGGAGGGAAGGAAGCTTGGAGGGGTGCCCTGGGAAGTGGGGTGGGATGATGCTATCTATGAAGTCACTAGTTCCTCTTTCTCCCTCTTAGGGAAGAACTGCTGCCCAGACCCAGAGAGGTATTAGAGACAGGACTAGTCTGACGTGTAAACAGAGTAGTAGTTTTGCCATGTAGATGATTGAAGGGGCAGAGAGGAATCCCTCCTCCCACCCCCCCACCCCCGAATCACCCACAGGCCAGTCACTGCACCTGAGATTTCCACCATTCAGTCTGCTCCTAAAGGTCTCAGGAAATGTGATGTGTCAACTTACACTCATCCAATATCTCTTTAGTGCCTATTGCGAACAGACCATTGTGGGAGAAAGATCCACTCACGTTTGGTAATTTACGTGGTATTTGAGTAGCTAATTTGATCATCGCAACAATGCTATAAAGCAGGTATTTATGATTCTCCCCATTTTGCAGAGGAGAAAACTGAGGCCCCATGAGGTTAAGCGTTAAGGGGCTTATTGCAATTCAAGCATGTAGTAAGTAGCAGAGCGAGCAGGCAAATTGGGTCTGGCTCCAAGTTCTTGCTGCTTTTTGTTTTGTTTTTTCATCCCTGCTGCTCTCAGGAAGTTTACAGAAAACAGACAAGTCAGCCAATTGAGAAAATGGTCGAGGGCTTTTCAAACTTGGTGCCCTAGGGGTCCCCTGGGTACTGGGAGGTGGGAGAGGGTTGACAGGTGGGTGGCACTAGTCCCCGGGCTCCCCAGACATGGCGACAAGATCTACTCCCTTTTCTTCTATCTCTGGAGGTACAAGCTGTTAGATTTTCCAGGAGAGATAATACAACAGGAAAACCAAACAAGAATTTCTTGAATACCTATTGTGCATTGCGCCTGGAGTGGCAGGGAGAGCCACTTCAGGGAGTGTAAGGGAAGCTTACAAAACAGCCCACTTGTGAAAACTTGAAGAACAATAAAAAAATTAAATAACGGCTCAATTTAGCAACAGATGAGCTGTCCCACGGCTGCACCTGGTTCCCTAATTAATTGCTTCAGCAGTGACTTGGGTGGTCAAGGGAGAGCGAGGATGTGTTTAGCTGAGTAACCCAGCACCACCCATGATCAGCACAGAAGCAGGAGCCTGGAGCCATGAAACCTGGGCCGGGCAGGTTTGGATGGGAGGGGACACAAGGGAAGGGACCCAGTGGGAGTTGGTAAGGACTGGCGAGGTGCAGCGTTACAGCAAGAAGCCTCTCTGAGCAAAAAGGGCAGAACCAAAGGCTGGTATAGCTCCACAATCACTGCAGGTCTGCACCCTGTTGATGAGGACTCACCCTTTAGAAAGCACTCCCCCCTTGCCTCCCCTGCCACTTGCTGGCATGCCAGACCCTGCTGGGCAGGGATCATACACTGGTAGGTCCTGCAGGCTGGGTGGAAACCCCAGCCCTGCCTCTCTGGAACTTAAATACATAGACGATAACAACACCCACCTTACGGAGCTGCCTGGATGGTGAACTGGATAATATGCACATAAAGGATCTGGCATCATGAGTTGCTGGCTCATGGCAAGTTCTCAGTAAATGTTATTGGCTACTCTCTGCAGCTACATTTAACATGGGCAGCTGGGGAACAAGCTCGTCTTGGTTTTTATTCACTCATTTAACAAGCATTTAATGGGCACCTACTCTGTGCCAGGCACTGCTCTGGAAGCAGAGGCCAGAGCTTGAAAAGTTCATTTTCCTAAAGTAGCTCCCAGTCCACTGGGGAGATGGAGAGCAGACAATTCCAGTTCGGTGTAAGTGCTGGAATGTCTGCTTGGTAACAAGGAGGCGAGTTCACATTTACTGAGTACTTGCCGTGTGCCAGTTATGATGCACTTTACGTGTATTATTATCTCATTTGATCTTTATGAGGTAGGACTTGATCCTTCCTTTTACAGATGGGGAAGCTGAGGCTCTGAAAGGCCATGTCTCTGGCCCAGGGGCTCGTGACTCACAGGTGGCATAAAGTCTTGGCTATTATTTATTATTACAGCAGTCCTCGCTTTTGCACGGTTGTGATATGCACGAACTTCAGTTACCAAGTTTAAAAAAATAGCACTGGCCACCCCCCCACCATATGGTTCAAATTTCACTGACCACAGCATATTAAGTGTGAGTGATTGCACGAAGTACAAACTTTGCTGCTAGCTCTTCAGTTCCCAGATCACTATGTAAATCATTGATGGGCGTCACGGTCAGTGACCCGTCACGTCACTTCTTTCCAAGTCTGTGGGTGACTGGTCACTGAGCATCTGCCATTCAGTCAACATACGGACAGCTGAGCGTGTAGCTGTGTTCCCTCCCTGTCTCTCAGACATTTTACACAAATAGATAATAAAAAGAAAGAATTGGCCAACAAAGATGAAAGTGCAGTGCAGCAAAGAAATGAAGAAGTGAAGCTGGAAATGAGATTTGAATCAAGCTTCAGTGGGGTTTGTCACTGGGGAACATCAGGGGTTGGGCTTCTCCAGAGAAACAGAAATAATAGATGATATATGAGGTATATATGTATATATATGAGACATATGTATATATACACATATATATCAGTTATGCACAGATATGATATACTCTCCATAGATAGATAGATAGATAGACAGATAAAGGAGGTAAGTACAAAATCTCCAGGGTAGGGCTTCCCTGGTGGCGCAGTGGTTAAGAACCCGCCTACCAATGCAGGGGACACGGGTTCAAGCCCTGGTCCGGGAAGATCCCACATACTGCGGAGCAACTAAGCCGGTGTGCCACAACTACTGAGCCTGTGCTCTAGAGCATGCAAGCCGCAACTACTGAGCCCATGCGCCTAGAGCCTGTGCTCCACAACAAGAGAAGCCACCGCAATGAGAAGCCCATGCACCGCAACGAAGAGTAGCCCCCGCTCGCCACAACTAGAGAAAGCCCGCGCGCAGTGACCAGAGACACAACACAGCCAAAATAAACAAAAAAAACAAAAAACAAACAAACAAACAAAAAATCTCCAGGGTAGGCTGGCAGATTAGAGAGACAGTTCATGCTGCAGCTTGAGTCTAAAAGCCATCTGCTGGCAGAATTCTCTCTTCCTTGGGGGAGGTCAGTCTTCTTCTATTAAGACCTTCAACTGACTGGATAAGGCCCACCTATATTAAGGAGGGTAATCTGCTTTACTCAAAGTCTGCCAATTTAAATGTTAATTGCATCTGGAAAATACCTTCACAGAAGTAGCCAGAATAATGTTTGACCAAATATCTGGGTACTGGGACCCAGCCAAATTGATATAAAATTAACCATGAGAGGATTACAGGCTTATAGAAGAAATAGATCGTCATGGGAATGTTGACACTGTCTCCATTTAAGAGCCTCTAGACCTGCTGCCAGAGGAAGACAGATTTACTGACATGAATGAGGGAAGTGGCTGTGACAGAAAGGATGAAGATATCCCAGAGGAAGTGAGGCCGGCAGGAACTCTGGGATATTTCACAACATTAAAGTACAAAGGATAAAATGTTGGAAACGGAGCCAGTCTTAGAAAGGAAGATGACAATTTGCCAAGGCATATAAAAGATGCTCCCTCTGTATTATTAAACAACCAGAAGAAGAAGGCAACTGCTGTTCAAACTATCCTTGATAATTTTTATACAAGGAAATACCACACTTTAGTTCTAAATGTTTGCAATGGTCTAAATTGAAGTATACTAAATACATGTTAGTTTTACATTTCCTTAAACATTTATAACTGACAGTAAGAGGGTATTCAATGTTTTGACAAAAAATGTTAAAGGTCACAGAATAATCTTATCGCATTGATTTTTAAGATCGTTTATGCACAATTTCAGCTGCATGTTCTTACGGTCTGCATGACTGTGTAAAGCAAGGACTATCTGCTTTATTTGTAACATCACCGCGATCATCATCATCATCTCCTCCACCAGACAGGTCTGGCAGACACCCAGGATGCCAGGCCAGGCGTCAAGTTCCTTTTGACACCTTTTCCTGACTCTGGACAGGGGGCCTCCTGCAAAATCCCAGGCCAGCTCTGGCCAACCCCATCCTCCCTCGGCAGGGGTTTCAGGATTCTCTACAGCCTCAGGAAGTTCCCAAAGAGGAGAGCTCGGTTTACACACCAATAAAAATAACTCAGGGGTGATAAACAGCTCTGTGTCTCCAGGGCGAGCCACCCTTGTGCAACCTGCCTTGATTTCAAAAGCCCCACATGGCACCAGGAGGCAACTTGGACTGCGATGTACACCCTGGCTGACAGTGCAGGGAGGGAACCCCCGTGGCCACAAGGTCTGGGGACAAGTGACTCTGGCTGTGACATGGGGTGGTTCATTCACAACAGAAGGCGCACGGAAATAGCACATCAATTGATTGGCTTCAATACTGATATTTCTTTTTTATTTTCTATTTTCGGTAAGGTATGTAAGTAGTGGATGGTCTTAGTAGAAAACTCAAAACACACATAGGCCAAAAGGAACAAAATCAAAACCACCTATGGTCCAATCACCAGAGAGCACTGCTCTTGCCTTTACCCTTTCAGAGTTTTCTAGAAGCTATGTGCCAAGCGCGTATGGTGCAGAGCTTCAGACCACAGGCTCTGGAGCCACTTTGTAAGTCTGTTGCACAGATAGAGGGTTTCTGTTTTCCCTCCACTGAGAAAGACGGCAAGAGGAAGCCGCTGATGGTTAAGTCTTTGGGTACATCCTTAATTGTTTCTTCAGGATAAATTCTTGGGAGTGCAACTTCAGTGTCAAAGAGGATGCACATTCTGATGGATTTGTTCATTCCTTCCCCACTCAGGAACTGTTTAAAATGGGCTACGTGGGATTTCTGCTGAAGTAGGAGTTGGCAGCCTAACCAACCATCAGAGAGGAGAGGCCCAGAAGGGCTGAGCCTCCCATCGAGGGCACACAAAAATCGTCACCATTGGAATGTCAGCTCCACGAGGGCAGGGATTGTGTCTGCCCTGCTCACTGCTGTGTCCCTGCTCCCCCAATGACTGAATCAACTCAGAAGAAGAACCAGAATTTTCTGGAACCAAGTGGAGCCCTGAGGTCTTCACATTGTACTGCTAACCACTGTCTTAGAGGTACCACACTGGATTCTTTCACCATGCAGCCTTTGTTAAATTCTATAATGAATAAAATATTAGCCAACGCACTTCAAAGAGAAAAGGAGGGCGCGAGAAACCCCCCAGAAGGAGAACGTGGGAACAAAGCAAGTCTGCTGCGAGAGGCGAAAATAAATAAATGCCTCATTTGTATTGTCATTTGATTGACACGTCTTGAATCATTTATGGCGAGCTCCACCTCTTTCTAATAATATGGAAATTGGGAACATGTTGCTTTCAGTCATGATTATGAGTGAGTTTCAGAGAATGTTCACAGGCGAGGGAGACAGATGTAGGTGGCGGCACAGCCGTTAAGGTATGCGGTGATTTATGGGTTTCAGTGGGCGGCCCCCGTGGGCTTCCTGCACTGTGGTGTCCTCTGACAGTGATCAGAGAGGGAAATGTCACCTGTCCTTGTAAAAACGATCACCCAGTCATCAAATATTTATCAAGCACCCACTAGGCACCAGGCGCTGTGCTGAATGCCAGGACTTTGCAGAACCCATCTTTCGCTTCCCTGGGACAAAATGCTGCACGAACGCCTACTGTGTGCTGGGTCCCATGTTGGACGCTGTGCCAACAGAAAGGCCACAGAAGAGTCTGGAGAGCAAGAGAGATGCACAAAAAAGTAGCCACCTCTCCCACCTGAGCGGGGCTTATTCTTTTAAAATCATGTTTCCTGTGCATCAAGTACTTTGATCCTCCCAGAAGTCTTCGTGGCCGCAGGCTTGAGGAGTCTTCTAGACTCAGACTGACCCAGCTTGGGCTCCTGGATCTGCCACTTACTGGGGAAAGTGACTCACCCTTCCCAGGCTCCTTTTCCTCCTCTGTAAAAGGGGTGCTGCCAGATAAAACACAAGCTGCCTTGTTAGTATAAGTATATCCCAACTACTGCATGGGATACGCTTATACTAAAAATACTATCCACTGCTCCTCTGGAACGCCAAACGAACTGGGTGCCAGGTGTTTTTGTTTTTCACTAAATCTGGCAGTCCTAGAAGGGGAGACGGTGATGGTGTCTGACGGATGCCTCTCGAGGACAGTCAACACTCCCAGTTCCTCCCAGAGTCGGGGGGGGGGCGGTGCACATCACCCCTCTAAAGGGATTCTAAGCAAGGCACCAAGAGTATCCCTTGAACAACTTCTCACTCTCCATCCCCGAACCTTCACATCAGGCAGACTCCCAGGTCCAGCAAAGTCACAGGTAGACAATCAAGTTTGCAGCTAAGAATCACAGACTGTCAGCTGAAAAGACCCTTAACGATCCCCTAATCCACCTTCTGATTTTGCTGAGGAGGCCTGGAGAGGTTCGGTCCTTTGCCTAAGGCTGGGGTCACAAAATCCAATGCCACAAGGGTCAGCCAGGAGCAACCAACACTGTCCAAGATGATGAGGAGTGGTGGGAACTGTGGCAAACTGGAGAGAAGGGCCCCTCTTAACGGGGCAGCAGCAGCGGCCTGTTTCCCACAGCCATGAGGGAAGGGGGCCCAGAGTGGTGAGCGCCTCTAAAATTCTCCTGAGAAGCTGGAAATATGCGGGTGTGTTTCATGTGAAATCTCTCGGTTTTGAAATGTTGGCACCTAACTGGAAATTCTTAAGAACGCTGTACAGGCCAAGGAAAATATATCAGCAGGCCAGATTGGGCCCTGGGGTCACCACGTGCAATCTCTGGCCTGTACCCCACAGGACATCGGAAGCACAGCCAGGATTCCTCGGCCAAGGTAATTTCTATCACTCCAGGAAAAGGCCACGACATGGGAGGAGGGAGGTGGGAGTGGAAGTATGGGGGGAACGGCCAGCAGCTCCTACCCAGAGCCTCCAGCGTGAGTTAGACAGGGAAGTCGCAGGCACCAGCGTTATTGTGTCTTAATTGAGACGGAATTCACAGAACATAACATTAACATTCACAAGGTCGTACGACCATCCTGATCTAGTTCCAAAACACTTTCATCACCCCCAAAAGGAAACTCCGTACCTGTTAAGTGGTCACTCCCTGCCCCCCCACCCAGCCCCTGTCAACCACTACTCTGCTTTCTATCTCTACCGATTTACCTATTCTGGGCCTTTCGGATAGATGGAATCCCACGGTACGTGGCCTTCTGCGACTGGCTCCTTTCACTTAGCATCATGTCTTCAAAGATCTTCCATGCTGTAGCATCCGTCATTATTTCATTTCTTTTTATGGCTGAATAATATTCCATTGTCTGGATGGACCACATTTTGTTTATCCATCCGTTGATGGATATCTGGGTATTTTCACTTTTCAGCTATGGTGAATAGTCCCAAGGCTCACTTTTTAAGGGGAGGTAACCCCACCTGGGTGTTTAGGGACACAGGGCCCCGATGGACCTGTTATGTACAGCAGCACAGTGCCTACGGCCCAGGAAAATGTCTTCATTTCTTTGAAAATCAGAAGTAAAAAAGAAAAAAATGTTTTAATTTTGAATTTGGCCTAGATTATATTTGTCTTTATACGAAAGAAGCCATAAAATATAATTATGGAGGAAGGGATCCACAAAGGCAAAAGTGACTAAGGCACCAGAGTGGCCCTGCAGGGACATAGAAAAACTAAGGATCTGGAGTTACAGAAACCAGAGGGCGGCTCTTTGTTCTCCGACTCACTGGTCTTGGAGCGTGTGCCCAGGGGCCAGGTTCTTTGTCCTGTTCAATGTGGCAGCCTCCACTGCCAGAACAGGGCCTGGCACATAGTAGGTACTCAAGAAATACGTTTTGAAAGAATTAATTAACCTAACACGAATCAGCAAGCTTCTCTGTGCCTTGACTTCCTCATCCAAGACATGGGAAAAATCATCTCGATCTCTGAGGGTGGATGGGAGGGAGAGAAGGCTGTGCCCGGTGCCAGGAAGGGAGAAGGCCTTCAAGAATCCACTTCCTTCCCTTTGTTTTTTTTCGGCAGGGTGGGGGCAGGGTGAAGTTGATAGCAGACTTAGGAGAAGCAAATTTCCATCAAACCCGAGTTGCATTTGCTCTTGTCTTTCTGAGCAAATACATCAGGTATTTCGACAGACTGGCTGAAGATCCCAGGGTCTGGGGAGAGGGGGTGATTAGCAGGCAAAACCACAAAGAAAACGGCAAGGAAAATGATGCCACAGAGAAACAAGTACTAACAGGGAAGGGCCAGGGAGTGAGTGAGTGTGTGTGTGTGTGTGTGTGTGTGTGTGAGAATGTCTGTAAGTGTGTTGTGTGTGTCCGTGTGAGAACTATGTTTGTGAGTGTACACACGTGCGTGTATATGTGAGGACGTGTGTGTGCACACATGGTGGGTAGGGTAGTGGGAGGGAAGGAGGGGAGGGAGAGAAAAGCAGCCCTGTGATCACAGACATGGGAATTCTGCTCTGACTTAAGTCAAGTCGAGGCTGCACATTCCTAGGGGCAGGCAGCGGGTGGGGTCTGAAAGCGGGAAAGGACCATATCTGGGTTTTGTCTTGACAAGAGGAAATTCTTTGCTGGAGGCAACAGTCCCCCCTGGGGTGTGCCCTCCTCTGTGGGTGACTGGGAACTCCAGAGAGGCTGGGATCCTCTTCAAACCCAATTTGCATTAGAAATCAATGTGGTTTTTTTTTTTCTTTTTCTTTTTCTTCAGGCCCTGAGATGCCAAGGCCCTCAAGGGAGTAATAATGATGCTTTTCAGACCAGGACTTCAAACTGCTTAGCTGTGATTAGTCTCCTTTTAAACACAGGAAAACTGGGCTGATTTGAAGGAATCCACTGACAGGTCAAAAGGAGGCTCAAGGAAACCTTGGCCCCATGCTGGGTCCCACTTACCTGGGGGCCATGGCACAAGGAGGCCCTGCTGGTTTCTGGACAGAAGTAAATTGAGTCTCTTATTGATGTCTCCAGGGCAAAACTCTGCAGGCCAAGGAGGCAGGCTACTGTTAGATCATTCTGGAAGACCCTTCTGTGGTCAGCTCTGTCCAGTGGCATCCGTGCGTCATCGAGTAAGAGGCAGCTTATTGGTTGGAATAAGGTTTGAATCCTGTGAGAGTGACCTCAGTGTTCTCGTCTGTGAAATGGGGACAGTGTCCTTTGGCACAGGATTCATTGAGGACTAAGTAGATGTGGAAGAGTTTAGCACCGTGTATGGCGCAGACCTAAGAAGTGGTAATCGTCAGTGTCATAATATCATCATCATCATCATCTCCCCATGAAAAGACTACTTCCCTAGCAATGGAGATCCTGAGAAACTCAAAGCTCAATGATCTGAGGGGGCTAAGAAAACTCACCCCACACTCCTGGACCCTCCAGGTCACTTTTGCTGCGGGACAAGATCAACTCCATAAAAATAGCGACAAGATGTCCTGGTAAGAGGTCGCCGTCCCCCCGCTTCCTGGGGGAATGTGTGGGCTGAAGAGTGTCTGAGAAACCCCGTATCAAGAACGTTTAACTTCAAGACGGAACTTTAAAAAACTTACTCTCTGAAAGATCTGGACTAAGGCTGTGTGTCCACAGACCCCAACTAGGTGACTGGCGTGAGGGGAGTAGGGGTCTTGGAAAGGGATTGGGGTTGGAGGGAACCCCAGAGCTCTACAGACCTGGGCTCAAATCCTGCCTCTGTTGCATCTCAGCTGTGTGGGCCTGAGCAAACAATGCCATAGTAATACACTCTCTTGGGATGACAAATATCAGACTGCAGGCCCGTAGTAGGAGGTCCAAAATGGCAGCTCTGTTGGTTGGATCAATTCAGTCAATGAATGGACTGGTTTGAGACAATCAAGATGATTATGGTGAGTTGGGGGTTTGTTCGGTCCACACATTTACAAAGAAACTGTTCTGTGTCAGATCTGGGGAACTCAATGGGAAATGAGACTGGACCACTGTCTAGGAGAGAAGGATGCCACTGAATGGTGGTAACATAGGTAGTCTGCTCGCCATGCCTCTCCTGAGAGACATTTGCTCAAGCAGAGGGTGACACGCTCCTTTCCAGTGCTTCCCTGGCAGACGGGCCCACCGGCAGGGTGGACCCAATCACAGGGTCTTGGAACTGCTGTGGTGGTCCCCAGAGACACAGGGTGACAGCAGAGGGCTTTTCAATCCCAGACAAACAAACAAGAACATAAGAAGAAGAACATTGCCGAGCTGTCACTTGGAGGGCGTCCCTGCCTGTAGGACCTCTTTTTGGAAGGCTGAGGTGCAGCCCGGTTCCTCAGGAGCCTCTCTGAGGTAAAATGACTCGCCCAGCATCACACCAAATTGACACGAGGCCCTCCAGGCCACCAGCTACCAGTCAAGAAGCCCCCAGAGGGCTGTTTACTGACAGAAATGGGTCTCCCTCCCCCACAACGTCCCTGCCTTACATCGAACCTGCAGCTGCAGAGGCTCACAGGGTTGGTTAAGGAAGGTTCCTGAGGAAAAGGAAAGGGAAGGGGTAGGGGCTAGTCATTTGGCCTTGGGTCTTCGGGCCCAGTGAGAGTTCTCTTGGGTTTCTCTCTGGTCAGGGACCGGGAAGCAGCCTGGTCCTACAGCTTCCCAGGTGTGGTCCTGGCAGAGAGGAGATGAGCACAGATGAAGGTAGGACAAAAGAGGACAGGGTGTGTGAGCAGTCTCCCCTGCCTCTCCCAGGCCCCCTGGCATGAAAGCCCATCTTCCCAAAGTAGCTGTTTTAGTCTCCTAGGGCTGCCGTAACAAAGTACCACAAACTGAATGGTTGAAGACACTAGAAATTTGTTCTCACAGTTGTGGAAGCCAGAATTCTATAATCAAGGCATCAGCAGGGCCACGCTCCCACCGAAGTCTCTAGGGGAGGATACTTCCTTGATCTTTCTAGCTTTTGTGGTTGCTTGCCATCCTTAGTGCTCCTTGGAGACACATCGCCCCAGTCTCAACCCCTCCATCTTCCCATCATTGCCTTCCCTGTGGTCTCTGTGTCGAAATCTCCCTCTTCTCACAAGGACACCACCCTACTCCAGCCTGAACTCATCTTAACTAATCACAAACTATTTCCAACTAAGGTCACATTCACAGGTTCAGGGTGGACATGAACTGGGGGGACACTGTTCAACCCTGTTCAATACCTAAGCACTGGAATCACATAGTCCTGGGTTCTGATCCTGCCTTTGCACTTACAGATTGTGGACTTGGTTATACTTCTTAATCTCGCCAGGCCTCTGTTTCAACATCAGAAAAATGGGGGTATAGTGCATGCCCAGCAGGGCTGTTGTAAAGATTTGAACTCATGTATGTAGAACACATAGTACGTCTCACAAAACAGAAGAGGCCTTTATCTTTATTACTGCAGGACTCTGTCTTGGAGGTGCCCACCCCCTGCAGCTGGCGTAAAGCTCTGGCTCTTGCCAATTTCTATGGTGGTTTCCAGCCTGACCCACAGCAGCGCCCCCAGGCACCTGCTGGGAGCGGCGGAACGCAGGCATGGGGTCATGCGCAGTCTCCTGTCGTCACCCCCAGCATCCCTGTGCACCTGTCCGTCTTCTGGGCAGAGGTCAGGATGTGGCATTCTTCACAATAGGCAAGCACGTGTCCAGGGGAAGCCAAAGGGACAAGGTGGTGTGATTCCATCAGGGAAACATCCACAGGATTCCTTCTGTTGTTCCCAAGTTCCAGACTCCAGGCTGAGCCGGCAGGAGTGAATTTGTGTCTTCAGACCGGAAGCTGCCCAGCACATGGTATCTGGCTAGAGCTGCGCTCCAACAGCTGTGTGGGCATTATAAATCTCTCCCCTGGAAATGAGCACCGAGGCTCTCTATGTCTCCTGCTAATGGTAAATCTGTCTGTGCCCACAGAGCAAGACCTGGACTCTGAGAGCATCAAGGTGAGACTGTCTGCCTCCCTCTAGCCTGTTTATTGCACCTGCAGTCTACTCCTCTCCAAATGTGGAAGGCTGTCTCCTTCATTGAGAGCATCAAGGGAGTTTTAACTGCAAAGCAGACTGTACTTCAGATCTATCTAATCGAAACGCCTCTGAACTCAGGCTCTCACCTGAAAACTTTCTGCCAGGAGGGATCCCTCTTCTGCAAGACCCTTGGTGATTTGGATGAGTTTAGGCCAGACAGTGTCCCTTGGGTATTGTGGAGGTTTGTGTGGTTTTTGTTGTTTGATTTTTGGTGCAGTCTATCTTTAAATCTTCACTTTCAAAAAAAAAGTGGTCATTAGCCTTATTTTGATTTAGAGGATGGGAAATCAGAAGTTCAGGTCCCTCATTTATCACCTCATAGACATATGACATTGAACAATCCCTTCATCTCTCTTGGATTGCTCATTGTAGAAAGATGATCGTAAAATCTTATTGGCAGGGGACTTCCCTGGTGGCACAGTGGTTAAGACTCTGTGCTCCCAATGCAGGGGGCCCGGGTTCGATCCCTGGTCAGGGAACTAGAAACCACATGCAAGCTGTAACTAAGACTTCACATCCCACAACTAAGGAGCCCATGTGCCGCAACTAAGAAGCTGGCAAGTCGCAACTAAGGAGCCCGCCTGCTGCAGCTAAGGAGCCGGCGAGCCACAACTAAGACCCAGCACAACCAAATAAACAAATAAATAAATATATATATTTTAAAAAAACCTTATTGGAGGGATACAAGGATGAAATGAGATGCTCCATGGCTATCAATCAGAGCTTTAGTTGGAAAGATCCTGTGGTACTGCTGCTGATAAATCAACTCCTTGAAAAATAAAAAGCTCTGATTGGTAGCACTTGCCAATTTCTATGGTGTAAATACTCCCATCGCTGCCAATTTTAAGCTACCAACATGACATTGCTGAATGAGGAGTTGGGAAGAGGAGTGAACCACTGGGTCTTCTGAGCTGAGATAAGCCCGCTTGAGTACAGCCTTGAAGACAACAGACACAAACTCTGGCTAATTTTATCACAAAAGAAAATGCACTCAGAGGATATGGGGTAGCTTGCAGAATTTCCAGCTGGTAAATTAAACTTGGAGTTTGTGCAGCCAGGAGCTATACCCTAAATCCCTGGAGAAGCAGTCTAATAGTGAAGATGCTGCTACTGTCCCCTCTGGCACAGTTACAGTAACATGCCTGTCATCACCAACAGTTCTGGACACTGGTCAATGCCACTAAAACTGCAGCCACTGATATCTCTGAAAACACCACAGAGCTGCTCCTAATGCCATTCTCGCCAGCATAGAGAAGGCACGGGACAGGTGTGGTCCCTGCTTCCTCTCATCATTAGCTAGCTTCCATTTAACCTAGGAAGGTGCATCTGATTGGTAGATTTGAGTCACATGTCTGTGCCTCACTGCAAGGGAAGCTGGGAAAGTGAGCGTATTAGTTTTCTGTGGCTGCTGTAACAAATAACCACCACCGAGGGGGTTTGAAACCACAGAAGTTTATTCTCTCACAGTTCTGCAGGCCTCAAGTCCAAATTCCAGGCGTTGGCAGGGCTGCCGTTCCTCTGGAGGTTCTAGGGAAGAATCCTTCCCTGCCTCTTCTGCCTCTGGTGGCTGTCACTATTCCTTGTGGCTATGTCACTCCATTCTATGCTTCTGTCTTCACATGGCCTTCTCCTCTTCTCTCTCTGTGTCTCTCCTCTGTGTGTCTCTTATAAGGATATCTGCCATTGGATTTAGGGCCCACTTGGATAATCCAGGAAGATCTCATCTCCAGACCCTTAACTTAATTGCTTCTGCAAAGACCCTTTTACCAAATAAGGTCACATTCACAGGTTCTGGGGTTTAGGATGTGGACATATCTTTTGGGGCCACTATTCAACCCGCTGCAGTGAGTATCTGTGTTTTCAGGTTCTAAGGTAGGCAGTGAGCCCCATCTCATTAGATGGGAGATTCCTTAATTATAAGAAGGGGGTTCAGAGGCTGGGAAGTCAGAAAAACATCCAATGTCTTCTAGAACTGAGGTCACAATATTTTTTTAAAGACTTCTTTTTAAAAAGTATTTATTTATTTATTTATTTTGGCTGCACTGGGTCTTGGCTGTGGCACTCGGGATATTCGTGCGGCATGCAGGATCCTTTGTTGTACCATGCAGGATCCTTTGTTGCGGCGTGTGGGATCTTTAGTTGCAGCATGCATGTGGGATCTAGTTCCCCCACCAGGGATCGAACCTGGGCCCCCTGCATTGGGAGCTCGGAGCCTTACCCACTGGACCACCATAGAAGTTCCAGTCACAATATTTTTTCAGTAAAGAGTCAGAGGGTAAATATTTTCAGCCTTGAGGGTCATACAGTTAACTATTCAACTCTGCCCTTGTAGCATGGAAACAGCCATAGACATTCTGTAAACAAATGGGGGGTGCCTGCGTTCCGATGAAACTTTATTTACAAAAACAGGTGTCTGTCTAGATTGGGCCCAAGGGCTATAGATCAATGACCCTTGTTCTAGAACATGGAGAAGTGCTTAGTAAGTGTTGATTGAGTCTTCAATCCTCAGTGTGTTTGAAATGTATTGAACACAGAGGATGGACTCAGGACAGAAATTAATAAACAACTAAGACTCATCACTAATGCTCTGTGACCCACACTCTTGAATACAAGGGTGAAGAATTGTGGTATCTAACTGCAAAAAAAAAAAATCCAGTTTGTGAGATTTACCTGTTTTAGAGCCTAGTGCTAATGTGGCCCACATTTTGAACCTGGTTTCATATCTAGTGACAGCACCCCTGACCCAGCCGGAGATCTGGGTGCCCGTGATCACAAGGAGGACGAGGGAAGAGTGTGGAGGGATTTACACAAATGAACCTCATTGGAGGAGCCCCGGGGGCAGGAGCCCAGCACGTCCTGCTGGCAACGGAGAGGAGCCAGCAATGCCTCACGAGTGGCGAATCACATGAAATCCAGATTTCTACCTCCTGGATGGTAAACCAGCACAGGAAACAGTGTCTGCAGGGTAAAAGGGCAATGCTGGTGCTTATAGTAAAACAAAACAACAACAACAAAAAACATTGGTTTGGAAGGCAGACAGATCCGGGTCCAAGTCTCAGCTCTGCAGTGACCCAGTACAGCACCTGGGAAGGTCACTTTACCTCTCCAAGCCTCAATTTCCTCATCTGTAAAATGGGCAGAGTTAGATCCATCCCACCCAATGGTTACAAAGATTAAAGGAGACAATTTTCATAAAAATTGTAGCACCCAGTGAATGCTCAGTAACTAACACTCGGTTAGTTCCTGACAAGGCTGTGAGATTAAAAGTGAATTTTTGAAGTCTGCACACCAGAACATACATGGCGAAGTAAGCATGCTCCTTCAGAGGAGGCCCCTGGGAAGCCCGACCCCTGGCCAGACAGGCTGCCCGGACGCAGCGGCCCTGGCACAGTATTTCGGGAGCTGGCTGCTCACTAGTCTTCAGCACCTCGGCAGTTTGTCCTGATGTTTCCTCAGAGACAGGCGGGTCCTTGCTCTTGGAGAGTGGACTTGCTTTCTGGATGGGGCCCAAAGTTAAATGGAGCCCGGTCTGATGAACAAGGTAGGAGATGAAGCTGGCTGGGATCGCTCTGGGTGAGAAAAGATCCGTGATTGCAAAATAATGAGCAGGGATGACTTGCATGGCTTGGAGCCTGGCTCTGAAGGAAATCCCTAGAGAGGAGTTCCAAAAGGGCTTTAAGCATTGAGAGCTTTCCTGGAATAAGAGAGTAAGTCCCTGGAGAGATGACTGTGGCAGGGGAAACACTTGTTTGGAAAGGCAAGTACTGGGATGTTTGTGGTCTCCGTACATTAGAGTTGTATCTTGTAAGATTCATTCATTCATCTATTCAACATTTGTTAAGCAGTAGGCCCTGTACTAGGCACTGGGTGTGGTGCCTATCACGACTTCATCCTTACCCTCAGATTTAGAGCCACAAACAGACATTATTACAACTCATATAAAGGAGCATCTAGACAATACCACTGTGATCTTTGCAAATGGTGCCTCTAGAGTTGTGCAGTGCACAACCTGTACAAAGGTACATGGAAGCCTTGCTTGAATGGGAGAAAAAATAAGGGTGTGAGTTATATGTGTAGGGTCAGGGAGACACTTGATCTGGATCATTAAGGAGGTAAAGGAGTTTTCAAGGCAAAAGGGGTGGGGAAAGGGAAAACCAGACTCAGGAACAGTGTGTACCAAAGCACCACGAGGAGTACAAGGTGGGTTCTGAGAATGCTGAGACATCTGGTGGATTTGGGGAGGAGGCAGGCTGGGGCTGAGGGGACTGACTTCCTGCACATGAGTCAAGATCCCCCAGGAGCTTCTGGGGGAGTCAGAGAGGCCCATGAATGTCAGACATTCCATTCCTCTGAGTTGGCCTCATGGCCTCTGCCTGAGGGAAAGATGCAAGAAAGCACACTGGCCTTGGTGTGGCACAGATCAGGTCTGGATCCCAGCTTTGCAGCCTGTAGGCTGTGTGTTCTCCAACCAGTCACTTAACCTCTCTGAGCAGGAGTTTCCTGAACTGCAAAGTGGAGGTCATACTGCTGGGAGTTGAGGGATTCGGCAAGATTCGAAGTCAGAGATGCAATAGGTGTCGTAAAAGTTATTTTCTTTCCTCTCCAAGTTCTGGTCTCTGTCAACTTTTGTTTAGGGGACAGAAACCAATACTTAGGGTGCTGACAGCACCAGCCCTCTGTAGGTTGAGCAGGTAGGAGATTATTCTCTTTAGGAAAGTCTCCCTCGATAGTTGGCCCATTAGCATTAGTGAGCACTTTCTCTGTGTTTAGCACTGCCCTTGCTCCTCAGTGGTTGTTTAAAATGCAGATCTGCCCCTTTGAGTCCCCAGTGCTTGGGGGTAAAAGACGTTTACCAGCGTGTTCCATCTACCCCTGAGTGGAAGGGTGGGGCACAGAGAAACGTGGGTTCCACATCTCACCAGAAAGGGAGGAGGTGGGGATTGCTTCCCCTCCTGCCCCCAGAGATAGCAAGGAAGCTCCTGGGATTGCAGTTTGAAGGAAGAAGGAGAAGATCCCCAAGGGCATATGTAACCCACCCCACAGCTCCCTGCACCATATTGTGTGGGGTGCATTGTGTGGAGTCCTGCAGACATCCCGCATTCCCTGGGTCGGCTCTGTGCACTGGGCTGGGACTGTAAACACCAGTGAGCCCTCAGGGAGTCACAGTCTGGCTGGGAAACCAAAGTAAACAGATAAGCAAGGCACAGGCCAAGGTGATGTTGTAACGGTAAGCGGTAAGCGTGACGGCTACCTGGTACTGAGCATTTACTGAGTCTGGCCCTGTGCGAAGAACCATGTTACCTATTATCTCCACCTTCAGGTGGCTATTAGGAACCACATTTTGTAGATGAGGAAACTGAGGCTCAGAGGGGTGAAAAATGCCTTGCCCAAGGTCAGAAAGCTAGCAGGTGGCAGAGACTACAAAACCCAAGTTCTCCACTGCTATGTTATTTGGCCGGAACAGGAAAATCGGTCCACATGTCTGAGTTCAAGTGAGGGATTTTCCTCTGTTACCTTTCATTGCCTTTCACTGTAGCATCTTGGAAACAAAACCTGCCAAGCCTCTATTGTCTCATTCATGATGAGGGAGGCACCAGAAACCCTCAGAGGTCCCCTCTTAACCACAGGATTCTTCCCAAGACACCCACCCTACTGCAATGTCTTCCCTTCTGTGTGAGTGAGTGTGTAACATGGGAGAGAGAGAATATGAAATAAGAAATACTGCAACATAAAAATATGTAGGAAATAAAGCCTCCCTTTAGGTGCAAAATGTGGAATCATGCAAATCTTCCCAGTTTAAAAAAAAGGCATCAGTAATTGCATCATTTCAAAGCCGAATGGCTTGAGTGAAATTTAACCGGTGGCGCATAGTGGCCATGTGTTAGAGACATTTTAATGGATATAAACAGACAGGCTCACCACCCCGTTCAGGGCTATGCTTGAATTCGTTGAGGTTTTAATTATGTAAAGATTTTCAAGAATACATTCCTTTTAAAACTGTGACCTCCCTCATGACTGTTGGTGCATGTATATAAAAATATGTAACCCATATAAATTATGGCTTCCCATATGGCTCCTTCTATGACTTAGCTGCATGCAAAGAACTGCCGTCTAGCTATCAAATAGTAATCAAATCCTTACTGTATGGAGTCCAAACCCCACAGCAGCGCCAAATGCAAGTTGTCCCCTCCTTTCCCCCGTTCTCTCATCCCCCATTCCAAACTCCAAGACTGCATTTGCTCTCTCATTTTCCCAGCTCTTAGTTATGTAGATGAAAGAAGTTTCTCTACAGAGTCTTCTCCCCCTTCCTCACTTGTCCCATCCCGTGTCTGTATTGAATGGAGATTCTACTGAGTCTACAGGGTTAAGGACTTAGACCTGGGCTGGCAAACGCTCTGACGGAAGAAAGGGAAGGAGGTAGAAACACCAGCATTGGAGGTTGTAGACTCCAGTCCGTGATCACCCCTTAGTCTTATCTCTTTGCACTCTCCCCTGGGCCCCACTATACCTTGCTGACAGCCATTCCTGGGTAGGGGTAATTCCCCAACACGCCCACCGCCCACCCTAGGCTGCCCCCTCTGCCTGGCCTGCCCATCTGCTCCTTCTTCACGAGTCAGCTCTTGCGTGGTCTCTTCTATGTCCCTTCCCCAGTGCCCCCAGCCACACTTAGCCCCTCCTTTCTCTGGAGTCCACCCTTCACACACCCACATTCTTGACAACCACCTGCAAAGGTTCGTTTATAGTTCAGTTTTATCTCTAGGTGATGAGCTCCCGGAGATCAAGGACTAACTCAGTTTCATGCCTCGATCCTCAGCACTGAGCCCTGCATACACAGTAGGTGCTCCGTATCTATCGCTACATAACAGATGCCCAAGAAAGGCTTTTGGAATTGCACAGAACTGAGAAGGAGAGTGAAAACGAAACATTCCAAGCGTGGGGACTGATATTCCCCTGGGAAAGGCATAGCCAAGGCGACTGCCCAGTTCCTCATTTGTAGCTCTCTTGTACATTCTGGGTGAGTAAGCAGGCACCCTTGGTGTGCTCTATCTCCAAAGATGGCTGAGCAAACAAATCCCATCTCACATGCTCTTTTGCAGTCAGCGTTGCCCCTGCTCCCATCCAAAGGCAGGGTTATCTCCCCTCTGATTGAATCAGGGCTGGCCTCAGAATAGAACACAGCAGAAGTTAGGCTGGTCAGCTTCCAGCCCTCGGCCCTCAGAGGCCTTGCAGCTTCTATTTTCACCATGTCAAGAAGCCCAAGCTATCCTGCTGGAAAGGCCACACGGAGGAAAACCAAGCACCCCAGCTGACAGCCAACACCAACTACCAAAGAGATGAGGGAGGACATCTTGGATCTTTTAGCCCCAGCCAAGATCCCAGCAGAGTGCAGCCACATAAGATGAAGAACTGGGCCCCATCTGAATTCCTGATCCACAGAATCATAAGCAATAAAATAGCTGTTATTTTAAGCCACTGTGCCATGGGATGGTTTCTTATGCAGCAATAGATAACTGATACGTTAAGTTTTTTCTGAGTAAGCAAACAAATTGGTGGTGGGGGGTTTTGTGGCTTCTGAGCTGGGAGTTAGAGAGGGTATGACTAGAATTCAAGCTTTTCTATTTGTTTTTAGCTTTAAAATATAGAGGCACCCCTTAACCCAGTGATCACAGTTAACCCCATCACCAGAATGGGGCAAATTGTTAAGGAGGCATTGAGAAGAATGCAGGACATTTCTGTGATCGTCCAGTTGAAAGTGTATAACCTGAAAGTAATCATGAAGAAATATCTGACAAACCAAAACTGAGGGGCATTCTACAACTAACTGACCACTTCTCTTAAAAATCGTCAATGTCTTCAAAGACAGAAAAACTAAGGAACTCTTCTAGATTGAAAGAGGCTGAGAGATATGACAACCGAATGCCATATGGGGTTCAGAGTTTCCTTTTGTTATAAAGGACATTCTAGGGACAAATGGCAAGATCTGAATAAAGTTTGTAGATTAGATTATAATGCTGTCTCAGTGTTAATTACCTGATTTTGGTAATTACATTGTAAGATATCATATTGTAAGAGAATGTCATTTGTTTTTAGGAAATACACGCTGAAGTATTTAGAGGTAAAAGAGGTGTTCTGTCTGCAGCTTACTGTGAAACGGTTCTGAAAAAAAATACATCTTTCTCTCCTATATATCTATCTAGAGAGAAACAGAAAAGAATAAAGCAAATGTGATGAAGCGTTTACATTTGGAGAATCCAGGTGAAGGGTATATGGGAATTCTTTGTACTGCTCTTGCAACTTTTTTGTAGGCCCCAAATTATATTCAAATAAAAAGTAATAAAGAAAAAGAAAGAAGCAAATTGTGGTGGGCGCATGGTTGCCCCCAAAGAGGAAAAAGTGATCCCCTCTGGGGGCAGAACTGTCCCTGGAAATGCCTGACTCCGAGCTGACTTCTGCTCCTTTCCCATCTCCCTCTCACGGCACGCAGGGGACAGGGAGCCAACGGCCAGCCTGGGCTACCGCTAAACTCACCCCCCCCACCCTCACTCACGCCCAGGGTTCTCTGAAGGCAGGGCTGGGTGTTGGACTGTTCACAGCGAGAATCCACAGGCTCTGAGGGGACTGCTAGGGAAAGCTTTCCCTGGGAGCTCCCGGGAGCCCACGGCCATGGAGTCACAGCTCCGCCCTCCTTGCCCATCTGGATTTGGAAGATTCCAGTCAGAGCCACAAAGTAGAGGATAATGGAGATGAGGGGCTAGAGCAGCCGCCCTCTGTCAGGAAGCGTTATTGAGAGCACCACCTGGGGTGGTCTCGCTGTTTTACCTGCCAGGGCCAGGCAGGGGTGAGAGGAGAGGATCTTTATGGCCCAGAAGAAGGGCAGCGTGGGTGGCACTGGGATTCGGGCCAACCGAGGCTCCCAGGCTGAGCAATGCCAACCGGGCATGTTTCTGGGCAGAGCTTCCTTCCGGAGGGGAGCTGGCTGAGCAGGAAAGAGCCAGGAGTTTGGAATCCGAGAGAGCCGGGAGGGCAGCGTCTGACTCACCCCTTCCTGGTTGGGTGACACTGGCGGGGAGACATCTCATAGCGCTGGGTGAAGGCCCCCATCTGCAAGGGAAATGATCAAACACACATTGAGATGTGAATGAAGTGTTAAGACAGTGCCTGGCACAAAGGAGCATCAGAGCTTCCATTCCACCCATGCTTACAGAGCGCAGACTCAGAGCCAGGCACAGTGCGGTGCTTGAGGGGCTGTGCTCTGCCCTCTGACCCCGAGAATGGACGCAAGGCCCTCCCCTCTTGCCCCTTCACACTGATCTTCCCCCTCTTCCATGGCAGCACCACCACCAAAGCCCAGGTGCTAGAGCGTTTCTGGGTTCAAATATGAGTCTCTCCTCTGAGTGACTGAGGTTAAGTTATCTAACCTGTATGTGCCTTGGTCTCCCCACTTGGAACTGGGCACAGTAATAGCATCCACCTTTTAGATTCTTCTGGCTATCAGCTGAATCCATCCTTGCAAACTAAATAATAGCAGTGAATGCTCGTATAGCAGTTACTACGCGCCAGACACAGACCCACACTTTTTATTAGTATCACCCCCATTTCAGAGATGAGGAAGGTGAGGCACTGAGATACTGCATAATTTGTCCACGATCACAGAGAGAAGAGGCAGAGCTGGGATCTGTGTTCCTAAGCCCTGCTGTCTCCTGCCATGGGCATACAGTAAGTGCTCAATTCACGCCTGCTGTTACTAATGCTCTGAGACGGGGCCAGCTTCACCGATGCACCACCCGCACAGTTCCACAGGGCCTGGCACTTAGAAGGGTGATGCCTGTTAATGCTCTGTCGCTGTCTTGAAATTCTCAATAACTTTAACAAGGGGCCCCACATCTTCATTTTGCACTGGACCCCGAAAACTCCGTAGCTGGTCTTGCTCAGAGTCTTACAGGAGGTGACCACCTCCTCCTCTTTCTTCCTCCCCCACCTAGACTGTGAGGTACCTTATCTCTCCATCCACCCTACTCCATGTCTGGCAGGTAGCAGGTGCTCCCCTTCTGGCCGAGAGGGACAGAGGTGGCCAGAGTCACAGCTGTTGTCCCCACCCCTACTTCCTCTCAACACCCCAAAAAGAGCTTCCAGCCCAGGGAACCTCAGGAACTGTCAGGGAAGAAACTTTTCTTGAAGCGTGCAGGGACTCTGGCCGGCGGCCACCAGAACCAGGTCTTTCCTGAATGGCAGGGGGAGGGAGGTGCAGCCAGAAAACACTGTAGCTCACTGCAGCTGGGGAATCCCAGCCGGCCCGAAAGACCCTAATAAACAGTTAATTATGATGCTGGCTCTGTAAACAGTGGCAGTGAGACCCAGCATAATGTGTAATTATGCCGGTTGGAGCTGGAGCTGGGCAGCGTTTTCTCCAGCAATGCTGGAGGGAACGCAGATCTCAGGGCAGGCTTGTGGTCAGGGCACAAAGGTAAACAAGACCTTCCCTAAAGGCAGACAGGACTCAGTCCAAATGTTCAAGTACAGCAATGAGGGTGGTTAAAAGAATTATTTTCCTTTTTATAAAGGGAGCAGGTAGTGGGGAGGGGGAGGGGAGGAACAGACATTTGTGCGGCACCTACTACGTGTGAGACTTGGTTTGGGGCCAGGCAGGAGGGGGCTTGGGCATTTCTGGAACTGGATGTCATGCCCCTCCCCTCCCTGCCTGCCTGCCCTCCCCTCCTCCACACACATTTCTAATAACTGATATTTTAAAAATTGAGGTGAAATTCACATAACATAAAATTAACCATGTTAAAAGTGTACAATTTGGCGGCCTTTAGTACATGCACAACTTCTTTTTCATTAAATTGAAACTAACACAGTTTAGTTAGTTTCAGATGTACAGCAAAGTGATTCAGTTATACATATATCCAGTTTTTCCTATTCTTTTCCATTATAGGTTATTACGAGACATTGAAAATAGTTCCCTGTGCTATACAGTAAGTCCTCATTGTTTATTTTATATACAGTAGTGTAGTACCTTCACAATCTTCTGCAACCATTATCTCTATCAAGTTCCAAAACATTTTCGTCACCCCAAAAGGAAACCCTGTACCTGTTACTCACTTACCCCCTGGGCGCCACTAATTTCCTTTCTGTCCCTATGGATTTGCCTACTCTGGACATTTTATATAAACGGGATCAGATCACACGTGACCTTTGGGGACTGGCTTCTTTCACGTTGCCTCATGCTTTCCAGGTTCACCCACGTGGGAGCATGCCTCAACACTTTATTACTTTTTATGGTCGAATAATATTCCATTGTCTGGATAGGCCACATTTTGTTTATCCATTGGTAGATAGTGGGTTGTTTCTACTTTTTGGCTTTTATAAATAATGCTATGAACATCTGTGGACAAGGTTTTGTATGGTCATGTTTTCAGTTCCCTTGGGTGTGTGTATATATATACGTATATCTCATGACCCAGGAGTGGGACTGCTGGGTCATAGGGTCCCCCCATATTGAGCTTTGTGCTGCTTTCTATGACACCTGTACCATTTTTCATTCCCATAAGTAATGCACAAATGTTCCGATACCTCCCCACCATTGCCAACACTTTTCTTTCTTTCATTTTTAAAATAATCACTGATTTCTCATGGGGGCTGAGGTAAGCTCCCATCTGCCACTGGGGCTGAAACACAGAGCCATGTCTTCTGGAATTACAGGAAAGCCCTATAAAGGCCAGAGTGCAGGACGAACAATTTGGGTCCCCCCAGAAATAATTCATCACAAGGAAAGAGACAGATAAAAACAGCAGCTCCAAGCTACACCAGTCCTACGGGGCCTGGTGAGGATTTCAACATGGCAAGCTGCCCCCAGGTGCCGTGTGGGTACCATGGGGGGAAACGGCTGTGTGTGGACTTGAGAGATAGCCTAGACCCTTGGAGCCCAGCCAGCTCTGCCACGGACACCTCTGCCTGACTGTCACTGAGGGAGGCGATGTTTTGCCAGCGCTGCCAGAGCACTGATGGCCTGAGGGACCTGGCACAGGGCAACACTGACAAAACGAGGGGCCACTCGGGTACTGGCAGGTGGTGGGAACAGGGCCAGCTTGTGTGAATAGTCACATGACTTCTCCCACCCGCGAAGGAACCAAGAACAGCCATGCCTTGCTTCATTGTGCGTCGCAGGTACTGCATTTTTTAACAAACGGAAGGTTTGTGGCAACCCTGTGTCAAGCAAGTCTATCGGCGCCATTTTTCCAACAGCATTTACTCACTTCCTGTCTCTGTCACATTTTGGTAATTCTCGTCATATTTCAAACTTTGTTATTATTATATATCTATTATGGTGATCTGTGATCAGTGATCTTTGATGTGACTAAAGGGAAAAGATTACAACTCACTGAAGGCTCAGATGATGGTTAGCATTTTTTAACAGTAAAGTATTTTTTAGTTCAGGTATAGACTACAGTATAGTGTAAATGTAATTTTTATATGCACTGGGAAACCAAAAGATTTATGTGCCTCGCTTTATTTCAATATTCACCTTATTGTGGTGCTCTGGAACGAAACCCACAATATCTCAGAGGTCTGTACTACTGCATCATGCTTGCAAGGGAAGAGAACCAGAAACCTTTGGCAAACAGCACTAGTGACTCCCATGTGTAACTGACTGCAAATAATGTGTTGTTTATAACGTATTGATATGTAAGTAATAATTACAGTGGTGTTTACGAGTGCTTTCTATGTACCATGGACTGAGCGAAATGCATCATTTCATGAATTCTCACAGCAATCCTGGGGTGTGGGCATTATGATCTCTAATGATTCTCGTCTGTTATTTAGGATGCTTTAGGCTGCAAGTTACAGACAACACAACTTAGGCTCAAATGGCCTTAAACACTCAAAGTCATTATTTCACATAATAAGAGATCCGAGGAAGGGCACACTCTGGGCGTGATGCTGGTGGCTGCATGATATCCTCAAGGTCACCATTTCTTCCCATCTCAGACTTGACATCCTCAGGCTTGACTTCGCCTCAGGCTGCAGGATTTGCAATGTCACCATGATTGTCCAGCATCACCTTCTTATGAGGGAGGAGTTTTCCCAGAAGCCCCAGCAGACTTTCCCGTGTGTCTCCTTGGCTGTCATTGGATCACATAACCACTGGGGAACCAATCACAGCAAGAGAAATGGGAGCCCCATGCCTGACATCCTCACTTGGGTAGAACAGACTCTGGGGAGGTGGGAGGGGTGGGGTTAAGCACGGTGAACAGATCCAGGGTTTGAACCCGGAGCTGCCTTCCTCTTGGCCTCCTGGATATTCAGGAAAGCAGCCCTGGCAAGGGTGGTCCTGAAACCTCCAGCCCAGTCACTCTCCACTCCTGATTTCCTTTTTAGCCATGGTTTCCAACACCTGGGCAACATCCTCCTTCAGTCCCCTCTGCCCCCCACGCGCCAGTGTCCAGCCAACCAGTGACCCCGCACGTCCATTCCAATCAGCCAGCCCAGCTCAGAGCCAGCCAGAGAACTTTCCGTCCTGCTCCTGATCATGTGTCCACCCGCATCAGCCTTTCCTGACTGCCCGCAGGGCTGAGGCCTCTCAGAACTGCTCCTGTGCAGTCAGACATATCTGGCTGATCAGCAGTTCTGGGCGGAGGCCAGCAGGGGCAAGGGCCTTTTGGATCCTGTCTGTCCACATGCATCAGCTGTTCCCAGCCAGCGGCTCCAGCACTGTCGGGCAACACGGCTGGGCCTGGCCCCATCAGTGGAGGGGGCCATGAGATTAGCACCCTGCCTCTCTCGTTTGGGAGGCTGAAGCCTGAGATTGGGCGAAGGCGATGGACAATGGCGGTAAGGGTTTGGGAGGAGTGAGAGGAAGGAAGTCAGAGGAAGAAAAAAAAGAAGAGAGAGAGAAACACCAGGAGATTCTGAGACAGCAGAGACCTCATCTTGGTCCGGTTTGCATCCACAACACCTAGCAGGGCGCCTGGTACAAAGCAGGGAAGAGTTGGTTCAACCGGCCTGCGAAACAGAAGAGAGAGACAAGATGCTGAGCGAGGAGGGGAGGGACGTGGAGAGAGACACAGAGAACAACAGAGCAGGGCAGGAAGGGGTGAGTACAACCCGTCTTGTTTGTCTTTCCATCCTGTCACCCTCACAGCCCCCGGTTTACTGTAGCTGCTCCACAAATGTTTATCTTGCTGAACCAAGCGAAGAGGAGGAGAGGGGACCCAGAGTCGGAGAGGAAAGGAGACAGAAGGAAGAAAAGCCTGGGGTAGGGGGCTCCGGGGGGAGAGACATTGAGAGAGAGAGGGAAAGGGGAGGGGAGGTTAGTAATCAGGAAAGAGAACAGGCAGGACCAACCCAGCAAAGGAATTGGAAGCAAAGAGGTGAGGCAGGCAATGGGAGCTGGGGCAGGCTCAGCCCTTTGATGAAAATGCACATTAGCAAACGTGCTGGGATCGACAAGTGCCAAATGGTCCATCGCAGAGTTAAAAAGTGCTACATCTGTCAGGGTTTCAATCTTTAAGTCAGCACTTTCCTTCTCCTTCTCCCAGAATGCTGGGATTCCGCAACTGTGGCCTTTCCCGCGCGTCTCCTGCAAACATGTGGGGCTTGTCGTGGAGCCCTCAGACTTCCAGGGAGGCTGGGAGGGTGGGGTGAGCATGTCAGGAGGCTCCATGGGTCTGCAGGGAGGGGGTGTGCGGCTGCCCCGACGGCAGCTGTTGCAGGGGTGTCCTGCGGAGGGAGGGCATGGGAATGCAGGTAAGGTTTTCAGCAGACACTGGGAGGACCCAAGGCAATGAAGCTCTGTAGGTACTGGGTTGAATAGGGTCCCCCCAAATTCATGTCCATTGGTAACCTCAGAGTGTGACCTTAGTTGGAAATATGGTCAAAGACCTGGAGATGAAATCATCCTGGGTTTATGCTGGGCCCTAAATCTGATGACTGGTGTCTTATAAGAAGAGGAGAGGATGCAGAGACAAAAGGAGAGGAAGGTGATGGGAAGACAGAGGCAGAGATTGGAGTGATGCAAACACAAGCCAAGAAATGCCAAGGATTGCCTGGAGCCACCAGGAGCTAAGAGAGAGGCAGGGAACCGACTCTCCCCTAAAGCCTCCAAAAGGAACCAAAGCCTGCTGACACCCTGATTTTGGACTTCTGGCCTCCAGAACCGTGAGAGAATCCTTTCTGTTGTTTTACACCACTGAGTTCCTGGTAACTTGTTACAGCAGCCCCAGGAGACTAATACAACCTCCTGTCCTTGGGGGACCCATTTTGCCTGCTCTTGGGTCTGACGGGATGACGGCACAACTGTTACAGATAAGGAAGGGTTCCCGGCCCTCAAACCCGGTCCTGTCCAGTCTCCAGAGCTGGAGAGTGACTTGTTTTCTCACCACCTGGGAATCATGTTTATTCTCTCCTCTCCAAAACTCAGGTCCCTGCTCTGGCAGCTGAAGGATGTCTCCGTTGGCTGGGGCGGGGTGGGGGGCACTCTCTTCCAGCTGTGCATGCAGGGGCTAAGGGAGGCGAAGGAAACCACCAGACCTCAGAGGACCCGGGTGCCCGAGAGGGGCTACCTCTGGGTGCTCTTTAAGCAAAAGCTACGATCTCTGACAGTCCTGGGTTCCTATCCTGCGACTTCCAAGGTATGTGAGCTTACCTTGGTCTTGCCTTCAACTCTGGCCTTTGAAAACAGCCTCATCTGTAAAACGAGAAAGAAAATCCCTACTTCGTGCGGTCATTGGGAGAATTAAAGAAGAAAATGGACAAGAACAACTTAGACGAGGCCTTCAGAAATGGTGATGAGAAAGATGAAGACCTTTCCAAGCCTGTTTGTGTCTGGCCCTGAATGGTTATAGAAGGCCATAAAGAAAGATGGCCCCTGTCCTTTAGTAATATTGGAAGACTGCCACAAACGTGTGAAATTATTAGAAAGCCATTAAAATACACAACAGTAGCAAGCGACTGGGATTTAGTGCAGCCTGACTGGGATCAGGTCTTACAGGGGGTCACAGAAGCAGTAGGTAGAGTAGGATGACTAACTCATCCAAGTTTGCCTGGGACTTGCCCGGGTTAAGCACTGGAAGTTCCACATCCTGGGCCAATGGGGACGGCTGGTCACTCTGTGTGGAGGAGGTAACTTCACACAGGCCTTGAAGGAATCATTCATTCATTCATTCTCTGAACATCTGTTGAGACTCACCATAGGCCAGGCTCTTTGAGGCACTGGGCACACTGGACACAGCCCCTGCCCCCAGAGCGCTCGCATAGGCATACTTGCACGCACACACCTGTCATTCAAGAAAGCACCTCCTGAGCGCCTACTGGGTGCCAGGCACTCAGGTGCAGTAACAGCAAAGATAAGTGATGTCGTTTCTGATCTCAAGATGCTCACATCTACTTGGGGAGAGGATGGCAGGTAATTCCCTCCAGTGCGGGAAGGGCTGCTGCAGAATTTGGTGGCTGGATAGGCCTCAGGAGAGAAAAGGGACTCCCAACCCTATTAGGGCGGGGGGGGGGGTGGTTCAAGGAGTCTTCTGGAAAGAGGTGGCGCTGAGAGGTGGCAGGAGCTGGTCAGAGGAATAGGGAAGGGTGTTGAGGCAAAAGGATCGGCTGGAACACAGGTAGCCAGGCAGGGGCCCACAGGGAACACAAGTATGGTGCTTTGGTGCCGAGAGGAGGCTCGGGCCCGCGGCGGGGGGGCGTCAGGATGAAGATGGGCAAGGAAAGGGCAGGGGAAGGAGGGCGTCTGTTTTGCAAAGGCACAGAGCATGGAGCTGGCAGGACCCGTGGATGGGTCTTGACTGAAGGGAGGTGTTTAGGGCCTGTACCCACTCTGGCTGGGGACGGGGCAGCTGCCCTGGCTGCTGGCGCAGAGCACTGTGGGAAGGTGCAGGGGAGGGAAGACATGCATCCTTGGCTTCAGGACCAACAACTGCTGGGAGAAACAAGCAGAAGAAAGAAAAGTCAGGACACACTGGACGCCATCCTATGCTTGGGCCCCAGTTTGGGGGATTGGACGGTGGCACTGCGTCTTCCTTGGAGTTTGGGTCAGAGATGCACATTGTCCCTACTTGTCCTATAATTGTTTCTGTCCAATGAATAAACCCGTGTTGAGCATCTTGGAGCTGGGCCCCATTACTGAGGAGACAAAACTGGATATTGTGAGGGAGAGAGACCTGAGGGTCTCACCTTGGGGCTCGAGGGGGTGTGGGTGGTCAGGGAAGGTCTCCCTGAGCTGACCCCCCAGTGATCCAGAAGTAATAGTCTTGGGAAGATGCGGGGAGAGGAGGAGTCTTCCAGGCAGAGTGAACAACAAGTGCAAATGCTCAGAGGTGGGAACAAGCAGCAATATGCAAGGAACAGAGAAGCCAGGATGGATGGAGTGGGAGACTGGGGGACGTGGGAGGTGATGCAGGTACAGAAGTGGGCCAGGGTCAGATCAAGGCTGGCAGAAGTGAAAGGTGAGTGAAAAGGCTCTCATTCTCATTGGACACTGAGGCCCAGACAAACAAGCTACCTCTTGTGACACAGCATGTTAGCATCAGAGCTGAGGTTAGGACCCAGGACCCTGACTTTCTGATTTCCTCTCGATCTGATCCTGTTTCCTCCTCTGAAGAGGTGAAGACAGTGACTCAGCTGGCGGTGTTGGAGGAGAACTTTCAAGGCTCTGCTGCCACCCGCAAAAAGGTTTGGCTTGTCCGGGCAGTGGGGTACTGCCCCCAGAGCCCAAGAGCCAGCCTGTGTGCTCCGCTGCACAGCCTTTATGTCTGCCCCTTAATTTCCAGGCCTTCCAATTTACCAATCTCAGATAATTTTACAGACATGGTGTGTGTGGCTGGCTGTAATAACCGTCTGTTGAATAAATGACCCCTTCTGTCCTGACTCACAGGTAGTTAAACCTCGTGCTGAGAGCAAAGGTGAAGTAGCTGGGGCTGGGGGCTGGGGGCGGTTTGCTTTGCCAGTGACCTGCAGGCTGTCTTCACTCTTGGGGGCTTCAATTTGTCATTGATAGAACATGACTAACAATGTTTATTTAACTCCTTTGGTGTTTTGGAACTACTTAAGCAAAACTATTTGGCATAAGAAACACTTCCTGAATTCTGTTGTTGGGTCCCCCTGGTCTAGCTCCCCAATTTTCCTCTAGGGAGCCACCTCTCCCCTGCCACCCCTATGCACAGTCCCTGGGCTTCAGGGATCATGTGACTCTGGACTGGCCAACCAGAACCCTGCATTTCCCGGACAAAGGGAGTGAATCAGAAATGGGCATGTGGCCCAATCAGAACCAACAGGACACAATGATTTTTGTTACAGCCTTTGGAAAAGGCTACTCACTCTCCTGCTGGACTCGAACTCCTTGACAGGAGCTGCGGGCAGCCATTTCATGGAAGTTGAGAGTGGAAGCAATACGGAGTTCTGGTGACATTTGTACTGCTAGATCCAACAGTGCCTGAAGCGCACCTCTCCTCTAGGCTTTTCAGTTGTGTGCATCAAGAAATTCCTCATTTTGCTTAAATCAGCTTGAGTTGGGTTATAGCCTACTTGAAACCTAAAGAGTCCTGATATGATCATCATGTAGACTGGGGTCAGCAAAACACGGCTCATGGGCCAATTCCAATTTGCTGCCTACTTTCCCCCCTCCATTAAGGACTTTAGTGAGATATAATTTACATAACTTTATTCACCCATTTAAAATGTAAAGTTTGATATATTTTTGTGAATATATACAGTCATGCAACTGGCACCAAAATCAATTTTGGGAACATTTCTATCCACTCCCAAGATTTCCCTCTTGCCCCCTCTTTTTTTGGCTTTATTAGTAAATGAAAATTTTTTTTTTTCTGGGCTACGCCGGGCGGGTCTTAGTTGCAGCACGCGGGATCTTTAGTTGCAGCATGCGAACTCTTAGGTGCAGCATGAATGTGGGATCTAGTTCCCTGACCAGGGATTGAACCTGGCCCCCTGCATTCGGAGCACAGAGACTTACCCACTGGACCACCAGGGAAGTCCCAGTAAATGAAATTTTTAATAGCAGCTTTACTGAGATGTGATTCACATGCCATAAACGTCGCTCATTTAAAGCGTACAATTCAAAGGCTTTTAGTACAGTCACAGATAGGTGCAACCATCACCACAGTCAATTTTAGAATATTTTCATCACTTCAAAAAGAAACCCCATATCTTTTAGCCATCAGCATCCCCCCTCCCCCGCCCCCAGTCCCTTGATTCTCCCCACTCCAGTCCTAAGCAATTACTAATCTACTTTCTGTCTCTATGGCTTTACCCATTCCTGACACTTCGAATAAGTGGAATCATACAATAGGAGCGTTTTGTGTCTGGCTTCTTTCACTTAGCATAATTCAAGGTTCATCTGTGTTGTAGCATGTATCAGATGTACTACATGGCTTTTTATAACCAAGTAATATTCCACTGTATGGACAGACCACATTTTGTTTATCGAGTCATCCGTTGATGGACATTTGGGTTGTTTCCACTTTTTTTTTTTTTGACTATTATTTCATGACTATTTTGCTGCTGTGAACATTAGTGTACAAGTTTTTGTGTAAACATATGTCTTCAATTTTCTTGGGTATATACCTAGGAGTTGAATTGCTGAGTCATGTGATAACTCTATGCTTGACCTTTGAGGTACCATGTTTCCCAAAGTGCTATACCATTTGACATTCCCACCAGCAGTGTATGAGGATTCTGACTTCTCCACATCCTCACCAACTTTTCAATTATCGTCATCCTAGTGGGTGTAAAGTGTTGTCACCTGTTTTTGTAAATAGTGTTTTATTGGAACACAGCCATGCTCATCTGTCATTTCCATATTGCCTATGGCTGATTTTTGCCACAAGGGCAGAATTGAACAGTTGAAAAAAGATGATGTGTCCTGCAAAGCCTAAAACATTTACTATGTCGCCTTTTACAGAAAAAGTTCACCAACCCCTGATTAAGACCCATCCTTCCACTTTTTTGTAACAGGAAACTTAGGCCCAGAGAAATTATATCTCTCCCCTGGGGCACACAGCCAGGACTGGAATCTTTCTGGGCCTTAGTTCCTACATTTATAAATCGGGAAACAATATCACAAGATGTGGTGAGAATTAAATAAAGCAAGGTCAGTAAAGTGCTTAGCCCAGGGGTAGACATTCATTAAATGCGACACTTCCCTAGAAGCTGAGGTGCCTGACACCTAGTCTAATGGTCCACCCACCCCCTAATTTCCCAAATAGATGCTTTTTCAACTGGTTAGCTGGACTCAGCTGAGTTACTAGTGTGTGAACTGACACTTCGTTACCCTGATCTGGAGAAGCCTAAACGTGCATCGGACATAAAAATTAGATTCATGCTTCTGGTAACATCACTCAGCATGAAGAATGGAGTCCTCTTTCCTCTCCCACGTCCTTTCTTCTCTGCTGTCCCGTGGGCCTCTGGCACGCCATTGCTCTTGCTGGCCTGCAAGCTGGCTCTCACAGCTCTGCAGCCTTCACTCCTTCCTAGTTCTGTGTCAAAGGGTCCCCTCTCTGGTCGCCATCGCCACCTCCTGCCTGCACGCAGCTATGTACCACGAAACAGGCCACCCTTCCGTGGTCGAGCACATGGGCTCCACCTGAAGTCAGTCAGGTCAGGGGTGGGATCTGGCCCCGGGACCTCGGATGCTACTCAGCCTCTCTTGGCCTCAGTTTCCTTAGTTGCATAATGGGGACAGCCGTGTCTGCCTCTTAGGGCTTCCCTGAATATTAAAGGAGCTGAATGTATGAGAAGTCCAAAGCACAGTGCCTGGCAGGGTTTAATAAATGTGTTCTTGGAAAAGTAGGGGTAGAAAACAGCAGCCATGTTGCAGCTGTGCAAAGCCCTTTCTGTACATTCTTCCCATTTTACAATGGGGATGGCGGCTCAGAGGCATGAAGTGAGCTCCCCAAGGTTACAAAACAAGTGAGGGGCAGAGTTCTGTCCCTAACTTCCTGTGCCACCTCAGGCCAGGCCTTTCCCCTTTCTGGGCCTCATGTCCCCATCTGTCCCCGTCACTGGACTGATGATCTAGAAGTCTTCATCCCGTTCTAGGTCTAGGGTCCTAGCTCCCTCAGAGTCCATCTCCTGGGAGGGGGGAATGGCTTACCCCTCATCTGGCCTCCTGACCAGCAGGCAGTGCCCACATCTCTCCTACTTGCTGCCCTCCGTTCCCCTGCCCTTCCTTCTCTCCTTTCTGTGGCTTAAGAGCATCATCTGACTCAGCCAGGGAGGGCGGGTTTGGGGTCCTACAGGTGTTTCTACTCCTGGCTAACTTGTTTTCACCAAGTGCCAGTCTGACAGTTCTGCAAACCTCTCTTCGAGCTGGAAATGGGGGTTTACTGGCACTGCTGCAGCCAGGTCCAGAGAGAATCTTTTCTCAACTCGGATTCACGAAATGACTCCTCTTTACCAGCCCCCTCATCTGAGTCAGCTGTCCAGGATGCTGTAAAAAATGTAGGAAGAGACCCCTGATGGGAACTTCAATCTTGACAGTCACTCTCCCTGGAGCTGCTGTCTCTGCTCACTTCCTGCCACCTGTTCCCACTCTTCATGGCTGACTCTTTCTCCTCCTTCAGGTCTTGTCTAAAATGTCACCTCCTCAGAGAGGCCCTCCCAGATTGCTGGTCTAAGTAGCCTCCTCCCTCCATTCTTCTCATCCTCATTTCCCGTTTGCTTCCTTCGGCACACTTAACCCAAGACAATTTTACACATTCTTGTTGATTTATCTGCATACTTGTTGAGTATTCCAGGTTCCGGGAGGGGGGTGGAGGGGGCAGCAGGGCCCGTATCTGGGTTTTTCATCCATCTATAATAACCCAGCTCTGTCAGTGCCTAGCACATAGTAGGCGCTCAGTGCCTTTTGGGTGAATGAATGAAAACCTTGTTTGGAGCACTGAGGTAAGTCCGGGGAAGCTGCTCCTTGGCAGTGAGAACACACTGAGCCAGAGGGTCCTCCTGCAGGGAGCTGACTTCATCGCCCAACTTGTCCAGAGGCTACAGGGCTGCACGGAGGGTACTGTGTGTGTACAACTATTTTCACAGCTTTTCAGACTTCCGAACAAGCTGCCTTCCCAAGAAAACACATTACACAGAGCCTCCCCACCCCCTCCCGCTCAGCCAGCCAGTGTCCCAAGGACCAGCCCTTTGTTTATGATAATAAAGCAGGGCCATGGCAACGCACTGTGATGTCATGGGAGTGTGAGGTCATAAATCCTTCCAGAGGAAGAACAGGATGGAGGGGACACAATGGATTCCGAGCCTCCCCTGGCCTGGCTGGGGCTGTTGCTAGATACGTTTTTCTTATACCGAGTGGCTCATTTCTTTTTTCTGTTTTTTTTCATTCTCCCTCTTTTTTTTTAATCCCCCCAAAATTAAAATAAATAAATAAAATTTTAAAAGACTCTGAGTGGAAAGATTTGTCCCAGGAATTTCCTGTTGGCTAATGTCCAGTTAGCAGGGAACACCAGCAGTAATGTGAACAATGCTTGCTCGTCCCGGACCTGCCACGGGAAAACTTCCCCAATTCCCCAGTTTCATGGCTCAAATAGGGCAGAGCCTTGGAGAGTTACTGGGCTCAGGACCATGGGGTTTGCAAGGAAATCTTTCTCTTGCTCACTCTCTCCGTCTTCCCTTCCACTCAATCCTTCTCTCTCTGGTTCTTTCTCGGTCTGCTTCTCTTTTCGCTAACCTCAATCTGTCCTACCTTCTCTTAGTCTGGTTTCCTCTTTCTCTCTTTCCCCCACAACTCTCAGTATGTCTCCTTCCATCTCGGTCTCCATCTCTCCGTCTTGGTCTGTGTTTTTCTTTTTTGGGGGTTCTTTCTCCTGCTGAGTCTGTCTCTCCCAGTCTCTCTTGGTCAGCCTCACTCTTTTTTTGTGTGGTTTTTTTTTTACCGCACCATGCGGCACGTGGGGTCTTAGTTCCCGGACCAGGGATCGAACCTGCACCCCTGCATTGGAAGTGTGGAGTCTTAGCCACTGGACCGCCAGGGAAGTCCCCCAGCCTCACTGTTTTCGACTCGCTGTCGATGTCTCTCTCTCTCTTGCTCACTTTCCTCTTGTCCTTCCCCTGTGCTCATGTTACTATAACAAATCAACATTTCTGACTCAGAGGACTGAAGGGGAGGCCCGCTGCCCAGGCTTTGTGATCTGCAAGCTGAGCGGTGAGGGGTCCAGGTTTCTGGCAGGGGGCTCCAAGTGGCAAGAGGCGCATGGATGTGGGACATCTGCACCCACTCAAGGAACTTGTTAGGCCTGTGACTTGGGAACTGCACGCGCAACTGGAGAGAGCGTAGCCTGCAGTCTGCCAGGGCCTACAGACCTTTTGGCGACATACACCTCCCCCAGCCAGCCCCTTCTCCGATGCTCATTTGGTGAGGGAAGGAGAGGATGAGAGGCAGCAGGGAGACTCCTCCAGTCGCTGGCCACCCCAGGGCCCTTGTCCTGCCCAGAGCCTCCTTCTGACTATCCACACTGTCCTGCAACAGCCCCCAGCATATTTCACCTAAACTCCGGTTTTTCCGCCTCAAACCTATTGACATGTGGGCTGGAGAATTCTTTGGTGAGGGCTGTCCTATGCACTGTAGGATATTTAATGGCATCCCTGGCCTCTACCCACTAGATGCCAGTAGCACCCCTCCTCCCAAATTGTGACAACCAAAAATGTCACCAGACATGGCCAAATGTCCCCTGGGGTGGGGGTAAATAAATCACCCTGGTTGAGACTCACAGTTCTAAGCCATCTCTGTGCCCTTCCTTCTACCCGATTCCTCACCCTCATCTTTTCCCTTGCTAAAATCATCCACGGCTCCCTACTATAAGTATTATTACTATTACTACCATGCGAACATCTATCTAGGACTGTCTACGTGGCCAGGAACTGGGCTAAGTGCTTTGTATATGTATGAACTAACTTCCCAGCACTATCTCATAGGGCTGGTGAGGTTGGTCATGATAAAGCAACGCTTCTTAGCCCAGGGCTAAGCCAGTAGTTATCACTATTATTGCTACTGCATGTGGGTCTTAGTTTCCCTAAGCCCTTTCATGCCTCTGTGCTTTTGCACCTGCCCTTCCCTCTACTTGCATGGACCTCACCCCCTTTCTCCACCTGGCATCCTCCCCCTCTTCCCCCAGGACCTGGTTCTGATCTGATTGGTTCTCTAAAGACTTTCCTCAGGGCCTGGAGCACCCTTGGGCTCCTCCATTGGAGGCTCTTATCTCTTTTTCAGCAGTTCCCATAGTGGGCCCCTGCCCACCCCCACCTCCGCAAGCTGGGAGCTGGGGGTGGGGGCAGAGGCGATGGCTCACTCATCTCTGTGTCCTGGTGGCAGACGCAGTTGGGGCTTGGCGATCACTGAAAATTCTGATGAGAGTAGGTCAAGTACCTTGGGTGGGAAGCCTATGATAGGGGCAGAAAAAAGAGGAGCCGGCCCAGCTCCAATTCTTCTCTCCCCATCTTGCTCCTCCCTGCCCAGCCGCCCTCTCTTACTGACGCCAAAGGTGGCCACGTGAACCAGGCCTGCCCAATCAGGGGAAGTCCCACCCCCCCAGCCACAACAATTGGCTCATGGATGGGCACATGACTCAACTTGGTCCAATGACATTTTTTGGAACAAAGAAGACTTAAAGGCAATCCTGAGGGTCCCTGCAGCCTTCATGGCACCTGGAGGGGACTCCAAATTGAGAGAGACAGGACTGAAAAATGGAGCGAGAGCCCGGATGTCACTATTTGAAGCCCTGGGGCAGGTGATGCCTGAAGTCTCCACCTTGAACTCCCCACTTCTGGGGCTAAAAATTTGCCTATTTCCTTGAAGCTGTTTGGAGTGAACTGTCTGTCCCTTTATGTCACACCCCCTGACTTCCAAACCAGTGCCCTCTGAGCTTCAGTGCCTCCTACAGTGCTCTTCCAAGTCCTCCTTGCTAGAGAGCCCTTCATGCTTATGATCTCAGACCCAAGAGCTCCAAAATTGATGAGGGACACCTGGGGGTCCCCTTAGCTCTGCACGCTGTTTGCTGCCTGCCCTCCCTCAGCAAACTCAAGGGGGTACTTAGATCAGGAACTGAAAACACATCCTTAGGTCCCCAGGGAGGAAGAGGGGACTGCCGAGTGGCTCTCACCTTGGCGTCTGTCTGATCAGTGTCAGATCAAGACACGAGGCCTCCCCAACGAACAACGGCAGGCCGGGCGTAGGGGCGAGCTCACCTGGCCCTCAGCTGCACGCCTCCCCGCGAGAGATGCACAGAGCGCTCCGACTTCCGCCACAGCCCCACCACCTCCGTGCACAGCCCTGACCCCCTGACCCCCACGAGCTTGGGCAAAGGCAACTCACTGAGAAGTGAGCCGTGGAGGACGGGGGCGCAGGGCCCCAAAGTCACTGATGTGGATGCAACTGCACCTTCCAAAATGAACCACAGATGGGCAAGTGTGCTCATGTGTGTGCGAGCCCAGTGCGTGAACTACCGTGCATAGCATGCCGCAGATCGCACGTTCATACTAACAGCATGGTTTGGGCGCGCTAGAGACATGCCCGCATGTGCACATGCACACATGCCTCTTGTGTTAAGCACTTTCAAGCACCTCTCCACACAGGATTCTGAAATCCTAAACCGGGAACAAACATGGGGCATGGCGCTTTTTGGGCAGCGAGTGTAGGTAAAAACCAACAGACAGCCCTTCACGGTACCCAAGGTGTCCTCCAGGCTGTCCAAATGTAACCATCCCCCAGTATCTGGGGTTCTGGAAGGCACCCCAAACTCAGCTGCTTTCCTACCACTTCCCACCCTCCGGCCCAGATGGTGCCTGCAATATAATCGAGGTATAACCCCCTCAAGGCTGCGAGCCATGGAATAAATTTCGAGCCATGCTATAAACTGTGCTTTTGGATGTCATTGAGCGCTCCCGTGCCAATGACATCACTGTTTCCATGGCAACTAATGTAATTAACATGAGAGAAAGTGCAAGGAGAAAGAGAAAGGAAAGAGGGAAAACACCAAGTCTAACCCCAAACAGAGCAAATTACACAGTGCGGGAGAGGGAGGGGGAGCGAGGGGCCTATAAAATGTTTTACTGCCACTTGTTAGAAAGGCCCGACATAACTCTGTTCATGGCTGCAGGAGTAATGAGATCATGTGCAAACTGTATCTCTCGCAAAATACAGAAAGGGCTTTGTCGCCTTCACAGTTTATGGAGTTGAAACAGACGAGCCTGCTCCAGGTGAAGCAGGAACACCTCCACCTCCCTCCCTGCTCAAGGTTCTTATTAAGCCAGAGTCTACTCCACCCAGGGCCCGGAGGGACTTAAACAGACGGCGGGTTTGGCCCTCTGGGCATTCACGTCCTCAAACAGGCAGCAGGGACACATTGAAATATATCCAAGTGTGAAGCAGAAATGGGCAAAATGATGCAGCAGACACTTATACTTGGCTGTATATGGTGACGACACCTCATATCCAAGTCACGCTTTCCCGCACCTAAGAGACCCACGTGCGTTATCTTGATCAAGCTTAGTCCTAGGCACCTCGTGTTTTACACCCATTCTACAGATGAGCACATCGAGGCTCAGAGAGGAAAGCACACTTGCCTGAGTTGGCTGAGCTGAGTCTAGAACCCAGCTCTGTCCAACTCCTGGCACAGCAATCTCTCTACCACCTCAGGGTCTTCGCAACGGTTCCACAGCTGTCAGCCAACTCTGGGTGGGGCTGGAAGAAACCCCTAGTCCAACCCTGGCTTGCATGCTGTGTGCAGAATAAGTTAAGTCATTCTTCCTCACTGCGCCTCAGTTCCTCCAGTTATCCATTACTTGGTGACATTGGGCCTTGCATGGCCCAGAAGGGCTGTGCCCTCCGGGTCCGTGGCCGGCCTCAGGTCAGAGTCAGCTGGGCCCACAAAAATGCCACCTGCAGGGCTCCATCCCATGGAGAGGTGGGGTTCCTCAGAAAGATTTGGGGTACAGTGTGGGGTGGGGACACTAAGGACAGTGAGGGCAGGACTGGCTATGTGTGGAGCCCAGTGCAAACTGAAAATGTGGGGCTCTTGTTCAAAACAGAGGAACAGGGCTGTTAAAAGTACTAAAATATAAAAAGCTTTCTCTTTCTCTCTTGACCTGAGTGCTTTTATTAGATCTTCAATGTTGTGCTCTCTCGGGCATCGAGATACTTGGGGGCAAGTGCAGACCCGGGTACCCAGGGCCCCGCCATGACTTGGCATGCACTCATGCGTGGCCCACTGGCTGCTGGATCCCCTCCCACCAGCCACCGGCCTAACTTGCTCTCCCCTGGGTAGGGTGGGGAAACTGACCAGGACTTCTTCCCTTCCCACAGGCCTGTCACCCTGGTCCTGGTGGGCAGGTGACCCCACGGGTATTGCGGTCTCCGTGCCAGACCCCACTTAGCACCTGAACTGGGGTGTGTAATAGGCTTGCCCCCTCTGAGCTGCCTGCTGAATGCACCATGGCGCTGCCAGTCTAGGGTACAGATGGTTGCCACTCTGTCCCCACTCTGAGATGCCACAGGACACACACGCCCAACCCCAACTCTGCCTATAGTGCCCATAGTCCTGCCAGGGACACGGTGGCAGCAGTCACTGGGTGGGGCTGGGGAGCAGGCAGAGAGAATCCATTCTGGGGAGATGGGAAGGCAGCAGGAGCAAGACCCCAAGGTCAAGGCTCTACGCCCTCTGTGCACGTTGCATTGTCCCATCAACTTCCACTTACAAAAGAAATCCAAAGATAAAAGTATTAAGAATTTCAAGATGGTGACAGCACAGCCTCAATGACCAAGTGTGTGCCCTGTGGGGTGGCACCTGTCGCCTGCCCATGCAGCCGGCCCCAACCATGAGTCTTGTCAGCTGTGATTATAAATAAGATTTCATACGGTGGAAACAAAGAAAGATTCCCTAGCTAGAAAGAATGTGAACTGTAAATGATAAAAAGATAACCCCCAGGAGGAAAAAAAGTAACTTTGCAGGAGAGAAACCTGACAAACACTACCTCAGCCAGGTGATCAAGGTCAACCTCGAGTGTAAGTCAAGTTGATAGCGTGTACTCTTCATGTGATGTGAGAAGCATGGCACTTTACCTCTGTGCTCTTCCTCCCTAATACCTATGACCCCAGTCTAATCAAGAGAAAAACATCAGACAAATTTTAATGGGGGGGGGCATCCAGCAAAATCCCTGACCACTGCTCCTCAAAACTGCCAAGGTCATCGAAAACAAGGAAAGTCTGAGAAACTGCCACAGACCAGAGGAGGCTAAGGAAACACAATGACTAAATGTAATGTAGCAACCCGGATGGGATCCTGGGACAGAGAGTGGACCTTAGGGAAAAGCTAAGGAAATCTGAATAATGAAGTATGGGTTTTAGTTAATAATAATGTATTAATATTGGTTCACTCATTGTGACAAATGTACCAGACTAATGTAAGATATTAATTATAGGGGAAACTGGGTATACGGTATACAGGAACTCTTGGTATTATCTTCATAATTTTTCTGTAAATCTAAAGCTGTCCTAAAAAATGAAGTCTATTAAAAAAAGATGCTCTCCCAAACCCCCTCCCCAGATCCCCCTGACCTAGTCCAAGGCCTTCCTGGTATAGATGAAGGCAGTACAGTGAAGTGGTCACAATCGTGGGCTCTGGAGGCAGGAAATCTGGGTTCAAATTCTGGCCCTGCCACTCTGCTGTGTGACCTGGGCAACTGACTTTACCTCTCTGAGCCTTAGTTTCCTCGTGTGTCAAAAGAGAGTGAGAGTAACAGGGATCAAAGTGGTAACTTCAGGTGAAGCTCAAAGTACGGAATCTGGCCAGGCCAGTGCTGCACCGAGGGCTGGGGACCCATCTACGGATACGAAGTAGCCAAGTCTTTTCCATCCACATCGGAGCAACCCTGGGACAGAACATGTCTTTTGAACATATCCACATACAGCAACGGCTTGATTTACATGATGGCCCTATTGAGTCAAGGTGACTCTTAATTGGAAATGCCAGTTTACACTTGGTCACTGGGTTGTATCACTGGACTTCAGAAAAGATGGTATGATTGCAATCTCTCTCTATGATGAAGCCACATTCAAAGAGGAAGGTGGGTAAATCCAGCCGGAGGGACTGCAGTATTGAGAGAAGTGGATTTCTTAAGAGTTTCACAAAAAGGGGAGTTCCTCTCCTCCCCTCCCCACCTATGAACTCTTGATGATAACGCTGCTCGCACGCAAGGTTGTCGTGAGGACTAAATGAGACAGGGCATATAGACAGCAGAGACCAGAGGCCTGGCAGAGGGCAAGCATTCAGCTGATATGAACTATTATTTACTGACCTCCAGCTAGGAGCTATGCCAGACTTCATGTTATTATCCCCATTTCACAGATGAGGAGACCGAGGCTCAGGGAGAATAAATGACTTAGTCAAGGTCAACTAGGGGGTGGGTGGGGGACTCAGTGGTGTCCTTTTGAAGGATGGGCATCCTTTCCTAATTCCCACAGTGGTGATGGATGGACCAGCAGCAGCTCTGTGAGCAGAGAGGGGATTCAAACTCACACTTACGTTTCTCCAGAGACTGCACTCTTAGCTGGATTATTCTGTAGTAAGGGAGCAGCTCTACCTTCTGTATTTTCTATGTCCTCGGAACAATTTACTAAATCATATCCTTGGAGCTGCCCAGGGAAGAGGAGCTATTCAAATCCAAGGTGATAATTTTCCTTCGCATGCAGAGTACAAGGTCTGCTGTTTGGGGCATTTGTACAAGGGGTGCAAACACTGCCAGCTGTAAATATAAATGTTGAGAGTCATAGCTGGGCCATTATCAGCGAGTTGACTCACAGGTGGCCATCTGAAGGATGCAAAAGGCACCACTTGGCCCCAGCCGTCCCTGCCGCTGCCTTCCCGCTGGCTGGCCTGCCGTGGCCTGAACTTCCTATATTTGACCTTCGTGGGCTCCGAGGCAGCCTGTTTCTGACTCCTGCAGGCTGCTGTGAAAATACGTTTCCTAGGAAGGACTCCGGTGCCAACCTTGCAGGCAGCTGGGATTGTTTTAAAAAGTTGCCCCGCCCACATTCCAAATTCGGAACCTAAAGGCTGGCAAGCTCCAGGCTTGGCCAGAGTGTTGTACTTCCCTTGCCCTCCACCGGAAAGTACTTTGTGCAATTATAGAACCCCAGAGGAAGAGAAGGAATTGTTACTCCGTTTGTGTTGGTTGGTGCTGCCTCCTTGATCACGTGTCTCAACTTCCCTGCCCCCCACCCCATAGCATCTGCCTCATAAACATTTTCAAGTCACCATGGGAATAGCGCCCATCCATTTCTCAGCGGCTCTTCCTGCACCCCCTTTCCTGTACATTTCCTCCAGCGCCCTGGGTCAGATCTCTGGCCCCTGGAAGACCTCGGTGACAAGCGCACTTTGCTAGGGCACACTGGGGATGGGGACAGGGAGGGAACTTTGGTGGTTGTGGGGCCGCCAGATAACTTTGAAGGAGGGAGGGGGGGCATAAAGTTAGGGGCACATCCCCATTGAATCTTGGCCAGGATGATTTTTCCCAGGGCTGCCTTTATTGACTTCTATAACATAGCAGGACCTCTACTGGGCACTGTATGTGCCATACGTTTCTTGGTAAGACGGGAGGATTAAATAACGATGCATGGAAAGCATTAGCACCTTGCCTGATACATGTTGCTGTTGTTGTTTTGGTTAAAAATTTATGCCCTAATTTGTGCCAGAATGTGTCCTTTCCTCTCAATGCTCACCAGCACCCACAAACATTTACAAAACCCCCACTGGTACAAACCCATTATGTACCAGATGCAGGGGGTAACACGCATCTGTGGATGGGAACTTACTGACTGCTTACATAGGTACCAGGCACTTTAGCTGCGTTACTTTGCTTAACTCCCCAAGAACCCTAACAGGAAGACAGAATGACCCCTATTTTATAGATTCGGAAACTGAGGTGCAGAGATATTAATGTTTCTTGCCTAAAGGGCAGAACTGTGAGACCAGAGCCCAAGGGCTTTCCTCTGTGGCACAGAGTCCTCGTGCAGAAACACAGTCTCTGCCTTCATGAAGCCATGGTCTGCGGTGGAGCAGAGAAATGAACATGTGGAAAAAGAACCACAGGTCAGAGTCAGTGACCCAAGTGAGCACCTGTATGGGCCATGTGAGCCCAGCAGAGGCAGACTTCACCGGGAACAGAAGGCTTTCAGGAGGCACTGCCTAGCAGACGCGGGAGGATTTTGGTAGAAGCGAGTAGACAGGACACAAAGAAAAAACTGGGAGAATTCAGGTTATCAGCTGGGCTTGGGGGTAAGAGGTGAGAGAGAGAGAGGTAATTCTGATGGAGGACCAATTGCAAAGCCCTTACTAACTAAACGAACAAGCTCAGACTTTGTTCTGCAGGCAATGGGAAACCTCGTTTGTTTTTAAGGAAGACAGTGATTAAACAAACAAACAAAAAAACAGTGCCTTGGGAAAATCTATCCAGTTGTTCACCATCACAGTATATGTACAAATACTTCTACTGCTACCTTTCATCGGTGCATTTATTTCTTTATCAGTCACACACTGTGCTAAGCCTGTTAATGACTTATTTTACTGTCCAAATGGCACTTTGTGAGAGGTCTTATAATCAGCCCCATTTTCCAGTGTCCACCCCTCCATTTCCAGATGTTGGGATAGGGTGAGAGTATTCTGCATTGTGGAATAGATGTGAATTGTGCGGGTCCAGAGTGCGTAGTGGGTTTAATAGTGTCCCCCCAAAATTCATGTCTATCTGGCATCTCAGAATGTGACCTTATTTGGAAATAGAATCTTTGCAGATGTAATTAGTTAAGGAACTCAAGATTAAATCATCCTAGGTTTACGGTGGGCCCTAAATCCAATGACTGGCGTCTTATAAAAGAGAGGACACAGAGACAAAAGGAGAGGAAGGTGATGTGACTATGGAGGCAGTCTGGCGTGATTTCGTGACAAGACAGGGAGCGCCAACGATTGCTGGCAGCCACCAGAAGCTACGAGAGAGATGTGGAACAGATTCTCCCTCAGAGCCTCCAGAAGGAACGCATCTTACCGACACCTTGATTTCAGATCTCTGGCCTCCAGAACTATGAGAGAATACGTTTCTATTGCTTTAAGCCACCCAACTTGTGGCAGTTTGTTACGGGAGCTCTAGGAAAGTAATATGTATTTTGTTATGAGTGAGTGGCTTTCTCTGCTTTGGTCTGACAGAGCAGAAGAGGGGACGGTAGACTGGACCCCAGTTAGAAAGCCTGCTGTGGTTGAGAGTGGCAAACAGGGCTTCGTCCACAGGAATCTGTGCTCAGGGCTGTGCACAGTGCCCGGCACACAGAAGGGGCTGCAGGTATGCCTGCAAGAATGGGAACTGTCCGCCCTACTAGGTGCTGATCTATGAATGGGCACGTGACCACCTTGGAGACGGATTGAGTGAAAGGAGGGAAGTGAGAGAAGATAAAGAGTCTGGGTCAAGGTTTGGGGGCCAGAAGAAAAGCAGAGACTGCCTCTCTTCTCTTTCCTTCAGCCATCAGACAGGACTTGGCTAAATTGGAGGCTACAACTTCCATCACACATTTCAGAGGAATTTAAACCCGCCTCTTTCTCCAGCCCAGAGAACTAAGATGATCGGATTCCCAAACCCTCATCATTCACCAAAAGCATCCACACAAGTCTCACAGCAAAGAGTCCTAAATGGTCCCTGTGACTCTGAAAGGCCAGGAAGCATATTTGACTTTTTTTTTTTTTTAATAATTCTCATCTCTCAGCATAAGGAGAGATAGCAGATAGTTTTCAGATAGGCTGATTTTTTTTAATCAAAAGGAAATTAGAGAATAGGGAATGATGTATATTTCTTATGGGGATAGTGGGAGCCTTATTCCTTGCTTGCCTTAAAATAGCCTTACAGAACGCAGTATTGCATTATGCTCAGGGTCAGCTGCTCTGGGGACCACGGCCCAGCCTTGCCTGGAGTAGGGAGCAAGGGGCTGAGTTTCGAGATTTACTGCATTAATGCTTCTCCAGTTTCTGTGGAGTAGCCACTGGAGAGAGGCTTGGCTGCGCATGTAGGGAAAGAAACACATGCAGAAACACAGTATCAATAACTAAATATAACTCACATCTGAAATGCCTTTCACTGTACCCAGAGTGCTTTCCAGATATATTATCTCATTAAATCCATACAAAAGTGGAGGGAGGCGGGGTCCTCTCTCCCTCCTCTTATGGAGGGATGGAGATTCAAAGCCCAGGCCCTGTGACTGCATGTGGTGTTTCCTTTCATCTATACCTGTGGTTTTCCACATGGCTTCACAGAGAACCAAGAGTCCGTGGAGGTGCCCTGGGGGCAAACAGCAGGGACGGGCTAAGGCAATGCCAGCTGCTGAAACAAACTGACACCCACCTCCCCTAAAAAAACTATGACTTAACACAACAGACGTTTATTTTTTACTATGTGAAATCCCAGATGGGTATTTTTGATTGGCAGGCAGCCTTCCACACGATCCTTTGGGGACCCCAGTTCCTTCCAGCTTTTGCCTCTGCCCATCTCTCAGCCTCAGAATCCTCTGCATTTAGCCTACAGATGGGGCAGCATTTTACGGGCCAGGCCTGGATATGCCCCATCACTTCCACTCCCAGTCATTGGCTAGAGCTCACCTACTCACAAAGGAGGCTGGGAAATGTAGTCAGTTCTGTCACATGGCTACACCTACCTGCAAAGGGGGCTGGGAAATGCAGTCTGGCTCTGTTACAGGAGGAAGAGGAATGAGTGTGGTGAAGAGCCAGCCAGTCTGTTTCATGGGACCCTCCATTCCCACTTCCTGCTCCAAGCAGGGCAATTCCGATTTTATCTATTTTATATACAGCATTCTGCATAAGATTTAGTTTGGAAAAGGACCCCAGGACGTAAAAAAATATGTCAAGGCTCTAGATAACAGGGTCACTAGATTAGGGCCACTCGATTATCTGGACCACTAGGGGAGGTTATGAAAAGCACAGATTCCTGGGCTGCTCCCTTGGCGATTCTGAGTCAGTAAATACAGGGTCCAGTGCAGGTACAGCCAGTGTATATGCTGGGCTCCTCCACTTGCCTTTGAAAATTTATTAACAGATTGGTGCAGGATAAAGATGGCAGATGATCATGGTGAAGAAAAGATAGGAGTGAGTAAAAAAAAAATGCTGGTGAGGACTTGGAGGAACAGGAGCTCTTGTACAACCACTTTCTAGTAAAGTTGAAATGCACACAGTCTATGACCCAGCAATTCCACTCCAAGTTTATGTTCTAGAAAAACTCTTAACCGTGTGCACTCATAGACACATGTAACAATGCATCATTGTCATGATTGCCAAAAACTGGACATGACCCAAATGTCCATCAACCGTAGAAGGGATGGTCTACTGCACATTCGTACAATGGAGTACAACAAAGCAATGAAAACGAACGAACTACCGCTATGGACAAGAGTATGTCTGAATCTCCCATTTTGTTGAGCATGAAGAAGCAAGGGAAAAAAAGAATTTATGAGAATGATTCTATTTATATAAAGTTCTAAATCAGGCAAAACAAAATGAAATGGTTTAGGGATATAAACATATGTGGCAAAACAATTAAAAATAAATATCTAAAGAGTTTAGATGGTGGATGCCTCTGGGAGAGACACTCAGGGGCCCCTGAGACACTGGCTGTGTTCTATTTCTTTGCTTAGGTGGTTGATATATGAGTATTTATAATTGTATTTATAATTGATAAGTATTTTCATACTGACATATATGTTTCACGCCCTTTTCCATATGTAGGTCACCTCTCAGTAAAAGAAAATGCAGGGAGGGAAGGGGGGCATCTGTTGGTCCATATGGCTCAGGCAGTGCAGCACAGGATCAAGAGAATAGAAAGTCTCAAGATTCAGAAAGTCCCAAGTTCAAACCCTAGCTCTGTCCCCACTACCCGACTGCTTAGCCTTTGAGTCTCTTGGCTTCCTCATCTCTGTAATGGAGATGAAAAGCCTTCCTCATGGGAGAAAATGTACAATGTGTTTAGTCTTCTCCTTGGAAAAAAATATAGAACGTGTTTAGCACAGGAATCAATACAGAGTAGGTGCTCAATAAATTGCAGCCCGCCTAGGCAAACAAACACCTAACGTGTTTGAGCCAACAGGTGGCTGGCTGCGAGACAGCAAATGCCAAGGACGCTATGGTCATCATCATTGTACCAGCCTCATTCCTGTCTCATTTTCTGTCTCCATCTCTGTCTGTCCCGCCTTCCCCCATTCATCTCCTTCCGTTAACGTCACTTGGCTGAATTTTTCAGCTGCCTTAGATGGTTGTGGAAGGAGGCGTGTAGACATACAGACACTAGACATCCCTGCTGCCATATTGCCTTGGTGTAGGTGACATTTGGTTCCTTTCATTCCATCAATGCCCATCTGGCATGATCTAAAGGAGCATTTCACAGGCTCCTCACCTGAGTCCTAAGCTTGTGCACTGCTCCTGGGGGGCAACACCACTCCTTGTTTTCTTGGCTCTGTCTTCATTCCCTGCTTGGGATCCTCCTCAGTTCAACCCAACACTATCCCCAAGGTCATACTCCCATCAATTTCAGCACCAGGCAACAATTCTGCCCCAGTTTAAAAATGGTTGGAAAATACTGACATGTGCCAATGGTGAAACTGTATCTGACCTGACATGGGCAAGGGCATTCTTAAGGTCTGGGGGCCTTCAGGTTCAGAGACCTAGGGCATTTGTGAAACGTGGGGAAGATTCCTCAGAAGCTGTCTTGCTATCCTGATTACCAAGCCCATCCTCCAATGATGGCCTCTGCCTCCTTTATCCCTGACTACAGGTCCTCTCTGCAAAAGTTTTTGGGACAACAGAGACCATTTAAGTATCTCAAACACAGAATTACCAGAAGGGCATCCAGGGGGTGTTAAGGGATATGTGCAATATTCTGCGGTCAAATAAGTTTTGGAACTATCTGGTTAAAAACAATTAAAGAGATGCCTTTACTACAGGGCTTCTCAGAGTCTTTAATATGCCAATGTACATAAGAAAATCCAATGAAAGACTAGAAATGAGCATTTTCCAAGCTCCCCACAGAATTTCTTCTGAGACTAGTGTTCCCCAAAACACTACTTTTCCCCAAAAAAACTTTGGGGAAATTCTGCTGTAGCTGGAATTTCAGATTGACGGCATAGAAATATGATTCCTGCTTTCACTGAGCCCACTGGACAAGCCTCCCTGCTGGGGCAAGGTGAGCCAGGCCCCTGGTGTTTCTTTGCCTCACTCTAACCAGCAGCCAAATGGGTACAGGGCCATTAACACCAAGGCTTTCAGAAGAGTTTATTACATTTTGTAACATGACCCTGGAAGGAGCCATTATTATCATCAAGGGTACATAATAGTGGGCAGCTTTACAGCATCATATAATTTCTGGATGACAAAAATGTTTCCCATTAGATCATCTAATTGGTTCCTTTGGTCAGAACAGGAAGATCCCGCCTGATCTAATCACACCCTTGGTTTTGCAGGCACCCCTTCCTCCAAGGAGCTCAAAGGGCTTAGCTTTTATTAGGGTCAAGAGTCCTTCTGGAGGTGAAGGAGGAGGGTAAGGGGTAGTTTCCTCAACTGCAAAAAAAAAAAAAAAAAAAAAAATTCTTTTAAGTTACAAAAGAAGAATCATTCCCAGACGCCAAATGGCAACCCTACTGGTGTAAACAGCTGACACAACCCTACAGCGGAAATTATTCCAACAACACTCAGAATCTTGGGTTTGGATGCCCATAGCTCAGGATATCCCAACCCCTGCCCCCTTGAAGACAAAAGCAAGGAGCCACGGAGGCTGCATTTTTTACTTTTCACCTACTTGATTTGGAATCATGAAGGCAGAAATGTCAATCAGTAAACAGGAGCTGGTTACAGACATTTTCTTACCCACTGGTGCATGCTTTTTATTGAAAAGCACTACAACTCAGGGTCAAATGCCCTCGCCATCCACTAACTGTGTAATGTGGGGCAAGTTATTTAAGCTTTGTGAGCCTCAGTGTCTCCTCTGTGAAATGGGACAGTAATAGTGCCTTCCTCACAGAGTCAACGTGAGGATGCAGTGGGATGGACCGACGCCATGGGAAATGTTCAATAATGGCAGTTGTCATCATTGACCTCACAGCAGAAGCCTGGGAGTGAGAGAGATTCTCTGCTGGAAAGACCTTTGTGATCACTGCAGGGCTCTTCAGGAGACCGGTGGTGTTAAATTTAAGGGAGGTTTTAGGTTCTCACGTCAGCACATAAGACATGAAGGATGGAGTCAATTTATCCTTGAAAATTCCCCGCCCATAAAGTAGGGTATATATAGTATTGTATATAAACCACTCAGGTTTGAGAACCACTGAGTCAGACCATAGGAGGGAATAAAAGGAATATTTGTCTAGAGCTGCCTGGGCATTGAAATCATTCTGTCTCTAAATAAGTGGGTCTCTACTGGGGGTGACTTTTCCCCACCAGGGGACATTTGGCCATGTCTGGTTAAGGACACTCTCATGAACTTCTGGTGGGAAAGCAGACCTGCCAGCCAGCTGTTCTGGGGAGCACTTTGGCAGTAAGTAGCAATAGCCTTAAAATATGTGTGTCCCTTGACCAGCAATTCCACTCCTAGGGATTCATCCCAAGGAAATCAGAGAGTGTTCAATGTGTCACTTAGCTGTAATGATATTCACCACAGTTTTGGCAAAAACAGCAAGAGATGGGGACCTACTTGAATGCCCAGCAATAAGGAACTGATTGAAAAGGGTGGTACTGACGCATGATATAAGCACTACGAATGATGCAAAAGTGCGTGTGCTGACACAGAAAGATGTCCTTCCTGTACCGTGGAGAAAAAAGGCAGATTACAAGGAAGCAATGCAATACATCTAAAAAGTGTATATGGCTGCATATGTATAGAAAGAAGGCTGATGGCCAACAAACATATGAAAAGATGCCTAGCTTCATAGTAATCAGGCAAATGCACATGAAGATGATGTGTTTACCCAGGAAATTGACCAAAAAAGACTGATAATTTCCAGTGTTGCCAAGGGCATGGGGGATCCTATTTTCTCATGCACTGTAAGGAGAGGTATAATTTGGGACAGTCATTTTGGAGAGGCACTTGATAATGTCTACCAAAATTTAAATCAAGTGATCTATAATTTCATTTCTATGACTCTTTCCCACAAAAAAAATGCTTGCACGGGTGGACAAAGACATACACTTTGCATTAGTGACAAATTGGAAGCAACCTAAGTGCCCATCAGGAGGGGAGTGGGGCTATAAACCACAGTTTGTGAATGCAGTGGCATGTTATCCAGGTGTCAGAGAGAATAAGGAAGATCTGAATGAGTGGGTACGGAAAGCTCTCCGAGACACATTGTCAGGTGACAAAAAAGGCAAATCAGAGAAACATACACATTGCGTGGTCCTGTGTGTGTTTTAAAAAATATTATGTATCTATCTATACATACATGCATGTCTACAAAAAACAAGACAGTGGACAAGTTCACACCAAACAGTTAATAGCAGTGACCTCTGTGGGGAGGGACTGGGGAAGAAGGAAAAGGGGTACTTTTTTATATCCTAACTCGTCTTCAATAGTTTGCATGCATTCATGCAATTGGCTGAACTTGAAAAACAAACAAAGAAGAACCATGGAAAGATGTTAACACTGGGTCTTTCTGGGTAGAGGGATTATGGGTGATTGTTTCTGTCTCTTGTGGCTTGTCAGGATTTTTCTGATTTTTCTACAACGAATATGGGTTATCTGTGCAATTTTAAAACTTTTTCTTAATTGTAAGAGGAATGATATTGTTTGAATACCTTCCAAAGGCATTTTAGTAAAGAAAGCTACTGCAAGGTAGGATCTAGTTGGGACTCTCTCCTTCTGCATGCACACACACACACACACACACACACACACACACACACACACACACGACAAGACAGAACAGAGGCAGTTAGTTCTTCTAGAGGTCAAAGGATACCAAGAATGGTCTGCAGTGATGTGGCAGGGAGGGTGTCCTGGGGGCTCTGGTAGTTAAACACTGCCTTGTAGAAACAGGAGGGCTTTAATAGACAAGAAACCCTCCAGTAATTGAAATTCTATTATCTGTGCTGGTGGCATCCTGCTCTGGGGATTAATGACCCTTGTTATCAATTAATTCTTCCTGGATTCCAAGCTAGATATCGGCTGCTACGACTTAAGCGGCTTTCTTTTGCTTCTGTCCTTCGTGGACACAGAGACCTTTCTGTACAGCTCAACAGGAAAAATAAGCTGTGTGTCCCATACATCTCCTAGATTAAGACCACAAACAAAGGAGAAGAAACTCTCCCTGATGTGGAAACATACCATCCACCACTGCCACCCCTGGCTGGTCTTCTCTAGTAAAGAAATGTGCTCTATGAATCCTTTTCCTCTGCTAGGTTTGCTCGCCTGCTGCCTAATGCATGTCTTTATCGTGAGCAAACTGCTCAGGGTGCATCATCTCTGTCCTCAAAGTAACCCTGGGAGGTAGCTGTGATGATTGCCATTATACAGATGGGAAAACTGAGATTCTCAGAGTCAACTGACTTTGTGAGCCACAGAGATCGGGTTTGAGACCTGGAGACAGGGTACCTTATCTGCATCATCCCTGCCTTAAACTGATGAGGTCAAGGATGTGGGTGATATGGTCTGAGCTAATGAGCTTCCAGCCTTCTTTGTGGTGACTACAGCCCACTGTACCTAACCTGGGCCAGACACACAGGCTTTCAATCTCTGCAGATCAGACTGACAGAGACATGCACCAACATGCACTTTTCCATCCCAACAAAAGCTAAGCATGAATGCAGGGGCTGGGGTTAAAGACCTCTGCTCCTAAGGGCTCACAGGCAGGTGCAGGAGACAGACTCTTAAACACACAACTTCAGTACAAGGTGGGACACGCTGTGGGGGAGGAGAAATGTCCAGGATTTGGGAGAGGTTGAGAGGGGCTTCTTGGAGGAGCTGATGGGTGAGCTGAATCTTGAAGAACAAACACAGTTTGCTGGCCAACAGAAGGGGGAGAAAGGTGATGCCAGGAATACGGAACTAAACAAAGCAGGGCATACTAGCACCAGCCAGCGTTTATCACGTGCTGGCTGTGCAGCTGTTTTTCATGGATCACCTCATTTGACAGTCACCCAATACTACAAGAGAGGAACCATTCTGTCTTCATTTAAGGTGACTTGCCCAGTGCTGTGTAGCTCGGAGGGCAAAGGGGTATATCCAGGCCTTTTGGCTTGAGAGCACGTGGTCCTGGCCTTCTGTATATGCCTACAGAGCAGTGATTCTCAATGGGGGGGATGATCGGGCCCCCTGGGCAATCTGGCAATATCTGGAGCCATCTCTGGTTGCCACAACTGGGGTGGAGGGCGCTACTGGCATTTAGTAGGTGGAGGCCAGGGATGCTGCTCAGCACCTGGTAACGCACAGGACGGCTCCCGCCACAAAGCACAGAGGAGGCAGGGTGTCTGCTGCATGCTGCGCACTTGGTGCATAGCTGGGGAAGGTAACGCAGGCAGTGACGCCATGGCGGTGGGCTGGGCAGTGAGGCCTGGAGACAGGAAGGATTTGAAGTAGGGGCAGATTTGCACCCTAGGACCATCCCCCTAGCACTGCAAGGGAGGACATCTCAGAGGAGAGAGGGACAGCTGTGTGGCAGGTTGGGGCAACAGACCAGGGTCCAGTTGAGATTTGTGGGCAGAGGTGGAGGGAAAGGGGTGGAGGAGACAGAAAAGCAGCTCCTTTGAGCGGCTGATGGGCTGACACTGTGTGTCCCACTATGAACGATGGTACATTAAACCCTCTAAATGAGAGTAGTGACCTGATTACAGATGGAGTCTAGGGGCTCCCCCATCGGGATGCACACAGATTAACACGGTTATTCAAGCAGCCGGGCGCTCCGAGCCGAGGGAGAAAGTGCTCAGCCCAGCAGTCACATCCGGCCTGTGGGCGCTAACGCTCCCCTCATCTGCCCTTAGTCTCCCTGCACACCCCCCACCCCACACGCCCCAGTTCACCTGTCCTGTTCGTTCCCATCCCTTGCACCTGCCGATCTCCTCCCGCCCGCCCCAGGGGTGAGGCAGGGGCTGGCGGAAGTGCACAGACCCAGGCCTCCTCCAGGTAAGGACTCATTGTCTGGTCCCGCCCCAGGGGGGACCAGATTGGGGGCCCAATTCCTGGGGTTGGGGTGGAATTTATTGGTGCTGCGGGTCCAGATGGAGCTGTTTGGTCTGAGCTTAATCTTTTTGCCTGATTCTGAAGACAGGAGGTCCTGGAAACGGATCCCTGAGCACTCCCACCCTGGGTTAGGCTATTGGTTGCTTCCTTCAAAAAAGCTTGAGTATCTGAGCCCTGGGACTTGAGCTGCTGTTGCTGCTGTGTGTGTGTGTGTGTGTGTGTGTGTGTGTGTGTGTGTGTGTGTGTGTGTGTGTGTGTGTGTGTGTGTGTGTGTGTGTGTGTAAAGACTTCTGGTCATAAGCACAGCCTCACTGCCTCTTAAATCAGTTAGCCCCTGGCTCAAAAGCCATGGCCACCCAAGGACCCCCATGATCCTATCCTTCTAGCACTTGGACCCCACCTACTATTTTTCTCCTGTAATGACCCTGCTGTTCCAGTCAGAACAGGTTCTTCAACATCCCCCAAGTGTACCCTGGTAACTCCCAACCCCAAACTCTTCCTGGGATGGGCTCCCTGTGCTCCTCCCCCAAGGCCCCACCCCCCGCACTCTCCCTGTCAGGGGATTATGTTACCTTTCCTTCATTCCCACCTCCTCGCCAAGGCTTCCTCCATACTCTCAGCCCACACTCCTCCAGTACCTCCTATGACACTCATAAGTTTGGGGACGTGCATTTCTATTCAATGGTTGTTTCTGGGGGCAAATGTCTTGGTAAATGGGAGAGGGTGATGGACATGCAAAGTCAATATTTATCACTATTATTGCTGCTGTTGTTGTTATTTTAATTCTCCAACCCCGCTTCCCTGCCTTCATCTCTAAGTAACCACTGATCTACTTTCTGTCTCTATAGATTTCCCTATTCTGGACTTTTGTGTGAACAAAATCATACAATCCAGGATATTTTGGGACTAGCTTCTTTCACTTAGCATAATGTTTTCAAGGTTAATATTTGTGGTGGTGTGAATCGGTCCTTCCTTCCTTTTTATGGTTGAGTAATATTCCATTGTATGGACAGACCACATCTGGTTTATCCATTCGTCCACTGATGGCCATTTGGGTTGTTTCCACCTTTTGGCTATCGTGAATAGTGCTGCTATGAACATTCGGGTACAAATTCTAATTGTGGACATTTATTTTCATCTCTTAGAGTGTGTATTGTTTTAATTGTTTTCTTTCTTCCTGGCCACGTTTCATTTATTTTGAAATTCCAAGTAACATTAAAACATGGAACGGTTGAGTGTGTTAAGAGAGAAGGCACGGGTTTAAATAAAGCGTCTTCCTGATGCCACTCGAATAGTAACCCTCTCGAAGGGCAGGGATCCCATCTTATCTTTCTTTTGGATCCAAGAAATTGCTCAACAAACTCCTGTTAAGTGATGTGAATGACAACAACCCCTTGCTGAGTGATGTGAATGACTAAATCCAGTTCTACAAACATTCACGGCACCAAGCCCCTTTACACGCCTGCTGGGTGTAGGATACTGTAGAATGCAAATATCATGCCCATTTTACAGATAAGGAAACTGAGTGAGGGGCGACTGCCACAGCCCTGTGATCTGTGAGGAGTTCTAAAGACAGCTGGAGGTGTGGCCATTTGCCTTTTATTCTGCTGGCCTTCCCTGTGGGAATGAGATGCTGGGGGCTCTGCTTTAAACTGGAAAATCTGGATTGTCCCCACAAACACACGAGCTGGTATTACTTGTTTTAGAAAAGGATCCTTTATTGTACCAAAGAACTGAGGATCCCATTCTTGGCCGGGTCCCTGGAGGCCTGTGCTCTTTGCGGTGCCACAGACTGCATCACTTTACACACCAGCTGGGCTTCTAAAGGAGTTGTAAGTCAAAGTTTTATAAATTGGATCATATTTTAGAGAATAGATAAAAGAATAAGACTGAGAATCCTTGGGAAGAACCTTTGCATGAGGTGATAATCAGAACCAGATTTATGATTTCTGGGAAGACAAGAATCTGAGATAAATGTCAACAATGCCTGGAATTCCGTGATGATTAATTAAGAGCCTCCTCGGGTAACAGACACTGTCCTAGCTTTAAAGATGTTTTCTCATTTAAATCTCGCAAAAAAAGAGAAAGAAAACAAAAAACTTTTGAGTTAGGTGTTACTTATCTCCAGTTTAAGAGGTGGGGAAACAGAGGCTTGGTGATATTAAGTAACTTGCCCGATGTCACAGGGCTCACAGGTAGAGCTGGGATTCCAACCAGGTCCACCCTTTGGGGGAAGCTCCGCTTCTTTCCAGGAGGCAGTGCAGCAGTTGCTTGTGGACTCTGAGGTCATTCTGCCCTGCTGGAATCCCAGCCTCGTACCTTCCTCACTGTGCATCTGTTTCCTGGACTGTAAAATGGCCTGCAGAGACCCTCCCTCAACAGGCTGCTGTGAAATTTCAATGAGATAATTTATTTAAAGCATCCGGCACACAGCTAGCGCTCCGTAAATGATAGCAATCATCATGCTGAACTGCCCCGTCGTGGAACCATCAAGCCCAGCACCAGCATACGTCAAGCACCTACAGTGTCCCGTACAGCCCGATGCCCCCTAAGCATCAGTGCTGTGATTGGATCATCTGTGTTCCATACCCACCCTGCCACTCACTCCCGTGGGACTCAGCAAACTGCTTAACCTCTCTGGGCTTCAGACTTGGGGCCACAGATAGCACCACCCCAGAGGGTAACTGAGGAATAAATGAGCCACATAAAGTGCCTTAAACCAGGAATCACGCAAATGGTAGCTGTCATTACTATCATATGCTAGGAGATTTACAGATGCTCTTTCAAGTTGTCCATGATCCTGAGTGTTAGTTTACAGAGGAGCCGGCTGAGACCAGAGAGGTTAGTAACGCTCCAGGTCCTACACGAGCAGTCCAAGTGGGGCCCCGGCCCCACTTGGACTGCTTGGACTGGTTTCTCTCTTTGTTGTTGTCGCAGGCTACCTACCCGACAGCCATTCCTCTTTCCTGACTTTGTTTGTGTGTACACCATTTCATGCATAGGGAATGAAGCCTATTTCTAGACCCAGGGGGCTATGTGGCAATTTGAGTCCCCTGGGAAGCAGACGTCAAGACAACAGACTGGCTCGAGAGACGTACTAGGGAGCCGCCTGTGAAGGACAGAGGAAGGGAGCACGAGGAAGCAGGGAGCTTTCAGATCACAACGCTGGTCTGACACATGGGAAAGGATAGAGGGAAGGAAGGAAGGAGGATTGGTGAAGAGGAGCCTCAGATTGCAGTGCAGCTCCGAGGAAGTCTCGGCCAGGAGTTAGAGTCCCGCATGGGACAGAAACGTCCCAGCTCTAGGACCCCCACCGAATACAGTTACTATTCTGGAACAGCCTGGGGAGAGCAGGGTATCTGCATGTATGCTGCAGCAGATCTGAAGGTGCAGCACCTGCAGGCTGTCAGGTAACTACCCTCATCGCATCAGGGAGATCTGAGTAGCATGCCTCCATGGCCACCACTGGTGCTTGGCTTTAGCCCAAGCCATTCGAAGTGATTCCATTGCCCTTGGCAGTGCCTGGTTTGGGCAGGAGTATGTGATGTGCCTGGACCAATAAGACATATGGAGAAGGCTATTGGTGCACTTGTGGGAAAAGTGTTTTTACCTCTTTCACTCAGTGCAGTTCTATAGGGATGTGGTGTCTGGAGCTGTGGCAGCCACTTTGAAATCATGAAGAGACAAACTTGAAGACAAAAATCAGCACATTCAAGACGGTAGAGTGAGGAGATTTAAAAAATGTGGGTCATTGATGGTATCAATATATCACTGAATTAACCACTCTGGAATATTCTCCCTCAAGAGGCTTGCTATGTGAGATAATAAATCCCTTATCACTTATCTATTGCTATTTAACAAATTGCCACTAAATGTAGCAGCTTAAAACAACACACATTTATTATCTCACACAGTGTGGAGAGTCAGGAATCTGGAGCAGCTTAGCTGGGAGGTTCTGGCTCAGGGTTTCATGAGTGCAGTTAAGAGGCTGCCCTGGGCTGCAGCCATCTGAAGGTTCAACTGGGGCTGGAGGATCCTTTCCCAAGATGCTTCACTCACTTGGCTATTGGCAGGAGGTCTCAGCTCCTCACCACATGGGTGTTTCCATAGGACAGCTTGAGTGTCCTCGTAATACGGTGGCTGGCTTTCCCCAAGATTGGTGATCAAAAGAGAGAGAAAGGAAAAAGCCACAATGCTTTTTATGACCAAGTCTCTAAAATAACCCATTGTCACTTCTACCTTTTTCTATTCACTAGCTGCAAGTCATGTACACCAGCTTACACTCAACAGGAGAGAAATTAAGCTCCAGTTCTTAAAGGGAGGGGTAGCAAAGAATTTTTGGATTTAAAGCCACTACAGTTATGTGTAGTTGGGTCTTTACTTATAAAGATCCCAGAGACAATATTCTTTATACCCCTACGACATTAACGGTGGCGGAAACTGTGTGCCGGGATGGAGACCCAAACCCTCAGAAGATTTTCCAACCTGGAAACTCTGCAGTTCCATAAGATCCCCACAGAGTGGGCCTCCTAAGTGCCACAACTAAGACCTGGCACAGCCTAAAGAAAGAAATTTTAGAAAAAGATAGGCATACCTCTAAAATATGTCCTACCTAAAACTAAACGTAAACACAATACATTATGAGGAAATATGAAAAATATATTACGAAGTATAAAGAATAATTCAAAATTCCCATGAACAGCACCTAGCTTAAGAAATAAAACAACACCCATGTAATGGAAGTCCCATATGTTCATACACCTGATCGAATTGGTCTCCTCACCCACAGTGGGAAGCATTATCCACGTTTCAGTGTTTTCCATGCCCATCACTTTCTTTGTACTTTAACTGCACATAGTGTAGCTCTGCGTAATCTATGGTATTATTTTGTATGTTTCTAAACTTTGTAGAAATGGGGTCATACTGAACAGATTCTTCGGCAACTTGTTTTTTGTCTACATTATGTCTGTCAGATTCAACCATATGAGGGTGTGAAGAACTGGAACCCTCAGACATTGCTGGTAGGAACGTAAAATAGTGCGGCCACTTTGGAAAACAATCTGGCAGTTTCTCAAAAAGTTAAATGAGGAGTTGCCTTATAACCTAGCAATTCCACTCCAAGGTATATATTCAAGATTATTAAAATAGGGACTTCCCTGGTGGTCCAGTGGGTAAGATTCCGCACTCCCAATGCAGGGGGCCCGGGTTTGATCCCTGTTCAGGGAGCTAGATCCCTCCTGCATGCCGCAACTATGAGTCCGCAGGCCGCAAATAAGAAGTCCACATGCTGCAACTAAGACCCAAAGCGGCCAAAATAAATATTTTTTAAAAAGATTATTAAAACAAATGTCTATACAAAAACTTGTATGTGAATGTTCACAGCAGTCTTACTCATAAGAGTGAAAATGTAGAAACAACCCAAATGTCCATCAACTGATGGATAAACAAAAGTGGTCTATCTGTACAATGGAATGTTATTCAGCCATTAAAAGGAATGAAGTACTGTTATGTGCTACAAAGTGGACAAACCTTGAAAACATTATGCTAAATGAAAAAAGCCAGTCCCCAAAGACCACATGTTGTATGACTTCATTTATATGAGAGGTCCAGAATAGGCAAATCCAGAGGCAGGAAGCAGATTAGGGGTGGCCTGGGGTTGCAGGTGGGGAGGAATGGGGAGTGGCTGCTAACGGGTATGGGGTTTCTTTGGAGGTAATGAAAATATTCTGGACTTAGTGGTGATGGTTGCCCAATGTTGTGAATATCCTAAACACCACCGCATTGATGTGTGAATTACATCTCCATAAAAAAGACTCAACCGTAACACACAGCCCTGGTCATTCATTTTCACTCCTGGATCGTAGTAATCCATTAGTAGGAATATTCTAAATCCATCCATCCTCCCGTTAGGGACATTTGTGTGGTTTCTCTCTTTGTTGCTGTCGCAAGCGGTGCTGCCAGGAGCATTCCCTGCATATTTCTTTGTGCACGTGTGAGGGTTTCTTGGAGGTACATACCAAGGAGTGTGGTCGCTGCGGGGTAGGGTATAGTCATCTTTGACTCCACACCACCCCTCTCTAAAAATCCCTGTGAATCTGGGGAGAGGAGGCAAGGAAGCCAGCTCTGCCTCCACCCTTGGCCCCTGCAAACCACCTGAGGTCTCAGAAAATAGGGCAAATGAAATGGAAAACAAGTAACAGAAATCAAGTGGTGGGCGGCTTCCCTGCCACCATTCCAAGACCCGCCGGACGGGCAGCAGGGCCTCCCCCACCAGAAAATATTAACAGCATTTAATGAATATTCACAAGGATTCATTAAACATTTCCCCATGTGGCTGAACAAAACAGTGTTCAAATCCCCAAGCCATTAACAAAAAAGGAAGAAGAAATATTACAGGGATGATGTGCACAAGCTAGAAACGCCACAGGCAAGAAACAGCTGCTGCTTTTTTTTTTTTTTAACTGAACCTCATCTTCTTAATCTCACTGGTGTTTAAAATGTGCCCAGTGTCCTAAGTCTCTGTGACTTCTTTGAATAGGACAGTCCTGATTAATCGGACGATGGTTACATTTTTCTATTTCACGTATACAGCAAGCTACCTTTGTCACAGCAATAGTATTTAAATGAGACATTCCTGTTGGAAAGGACTTTTCTTTGAAACACCTCCTTAGACCCTCATAGCTAACTGATGCATGGTCTAAGTCCTACTATCATCCGTCATTTGACAGACAAGGAAACAGGTCCATGTTCATTAGTGGACTCACCCAAGGGCACTACTTAGACAAGACCATTATGTCCTTGGTTCTTTGGGCATCTTCTGAGAAAAGTTGGCCTTGTGACCTCATGGCCTCGCTACCCTGACCACAGCCTCCTGGACCAGGCGTGGGCTTGATCCGAAGACTGAGGCTCAGACGTGGTCTTGGGTGAGAGCACTGCCCAACGGAGGTGGCTTCCACTGCACAGCAGTGAGAGAGCCGGGGAGACCTTCTCTCAGGGGGGATCTGAGGTCAAGACGTAGAACAGGCGGACAGACCCACAGCACACAGCATGACCTAGTCTTGGAAGTCACACACTGTCACTTAGCCACATTCCATTCCCTCCAAGTGAGTCATTAAGTCTGGCTCACACTCAAGGGGAGAGGAATCAGGCTCTACCCTTGGACAGGGGGAGTATCAAAGAATTGGTGGGTATTTAAAACCACCCCAAGGCCCAAGTCATATTAAAAGGAAATGGTGAAAGTGGGATTTATCAATCCATTCACTCTGCAAATATGGGGATTTTGATAGCTTTGCTTTCCAATATGGTAGCCGTTAGCCACATGGGCGATGGGGCACTTGAAATATGGCTAGTGTGCCTGAGGCACTGTATTTTTAATTTTATTTAATTTTACTTTATTTAAATTTAAAGTTAAAAGCTGTTCATTCCACTACTGGAAAACTTTTATGTATGTTCGGCACAACTTGGGTAAGTGAATGGACTCTCCCCATAAATTTGATATAATCCAAATAAGATTATTTCCCATGAAAATTTAGCATCCTAATTGAGATGTGCTGTAATATAAAATATACACTGGAATTTGACTGCTTAGTATGGGAAAAAAGAATATAAAATATCTCATTAACAGTCTTTGTATTGACCACATGTTGAAATAATATTTTGGATTGTTGGGTTAAAGAAAATATATTATTAAAATTTGTTTTGCCTTTATTTTTATTTTATTTTATTTTATTTTTTTGGCCTCTCCCGTTGCGGAGCACAGGCTCCGGACGCGCAGGCTCAGCGGCCATGGCTCACGGGCCCAGCCGCTCTGCGGCATGTGGGATCTTCCCGGACCCGGACATGAACCCGCGTCCCCTGCATCGGCAGGTGGACTCTCAACCACTGCGCCACCAGGGAAGCCCCTATCTTTTTTTGCTTATTGAATGTGGCTCTTAGGAAATTTTAAATTACATATGTGGCCCACATTATATTTCTATCGACAGCACTGTAAGATGTACTAAACGTTATGGATTCATTGTTCCTGCCTTCCTGGAGCTTACAGTCAAAAGCGAAAGACAGATAGATATTAAGTGATTAATGCAAAGGAAAATGAGCGTTACCAGGCAGAAATCAGGGAGCCATGCGAGTTTCACAGGGGACCTGATCCAGATTGGTCTGTCTCCAAAGCAAGCCTGTGATTTGAGTGAAGGAGAGAGTTACAAAGCCCAGGGCTGGGAGCCGTGGGTGTGAGGTGAGGGGTAGAGGCTCTGTGCTGGGGGGCGCAGTGCCAGCCCTGTGGGTTTGGGGCCAGAGGAAGCGGATGTGCCAGGAGCGTTGCCACTTTGATGTGCAGGTGGTGAGGCGGCAGGGAGGGGCTGGGCTGCCATCAGCTGTCAGGTTGGCGCTTGCTGGCTCTGCCCACACACTAGCCGGGCTCCGGAGGCCCCCGGGGCTCTCTGGGTGTGGCTTCATGTGGCTGTGCTGGAAAGCACCTGGGAAAGCCAGAGCACTGAGCAGGGGCCTGGTGCCGGCTCTGATTCAGAGTGTACCCTGAGCTCTGGCTCTCGGGCTTCTTCCCAGGCACAGGCCAGAAGGTAACTTTGACAACTATGCTAGGACTGGACTTGAACAACTAGGACTCGTTGGTCTTTGCTTCTGGCCAAAGTGATGTTCACGGCAGTCTCAGATGATTCAAATTCCATTGCCCCCTACCTGGTCCCTTGCCACATCTTTCCTTCCCCAAACCTGCCCTTTGCATTGTCACCCAAATTCTTACTGTTCCTAAAGCATGTAAGCATGTTGCTGCCTCGGGGCCTTTGCACTTGCTGTATCCTTGTCCTAGAATACTTCCTCTCAGAATTTACATAGTTGGTGTCTTCTCATCACTTAAGTCTTAGCTCAAAGGTCACTTCTGTCCCTGACCACCCTTTCTAATATTACCTCCATGCCATGCCTCTCTGTCTCATTTCCCTATTGGATTTCTGTTCATATCATACTCCTCACAATCAGAAATTATCTTCTTCATTTATCAGTTTGTTGTTGTCTGTCCTCTCAACCAGAAAATAAGCTCCAGGAGAACAGGGGCCTTGTCCAGTGCCTAGAACAGTTCCTGGCATGTGCTCAAAAAATACTTGTTGAATGAATTCATTCATCTTCCTAAAACTTGGATCTGAAAACAATTATGGAGACCTCAAAGGAATGTGAACAAATGTTTGTGATGAAATGCTAAGTTAAAAAAGGAATAGAAAATGATACTCTCTGATAATGTACATGTAAAATATATAAGTGCGGGGACAAAGAAGGAAATGTACAAGTGGTAAATAGCTGTATGTTGGGGGTGTAGGACTAGAGGGGATTTCTATTTTTCAAACTTTTATTTAATATGGTTATACTGTTTTTTAATAACAGCTTTACTAAAATATAATTCATATACCATAAAGTTCACCCTTTAAAATCAGACAATTCAGCGATTTTATTTCTTTCAGTACATTCTCAAAGTTGTACATAGATCTAATTTCAGAGTATTTTCATCACCCCAAAAAGAGACCCCACACTCATTAGACCCTACACTCATTAGTCTCATTCCCTCTGCCTACCCAGCCCCAGGCAATTGGTAATCTATTTTCTGTCTCTATGCATTTACCTATTCTGGACATTTCATGTAAGTGAAATGATATAGTACATGGCCTTTCATGCCTGACTTCTTTCACCTAGCATCATGTTTTCAAGGTCCATCCATGTGTTAGTACTCCATTACTTTTAATGGCTGAATACTATTCCATTGTAGTATCTCCAGTGTGTATATACCACATTTTGTTTATCTATGCAGCAGTTGATAAGACATTTGGGGTGTTTGCATTATATTGTTTTTACCGCGCCACCCCTGCCCCCACGCCAAAAACAAAAAGTGAAGTGGGATATTCTCTCTGCAGCTCTATGAACATGACCTTGTCATTCTCCTTCAAAATTTTTGCAGGATAACCATGCAGCCTCCTTTGCTTACGCCTGGCTATCTTCCCAGCATCTTCTTAAACTCCTTTCCCTGGATCCCTCTGCACTTCTTGACACAGTAGTCATGCCCCTTTGCCACTAATGCCTTGGCCAATGCCCTCCCCTCTTCCACTTCCTGGGAAAAAATCATCCCCCTCTGCTCAGCCGTTACTTCCTTTGCAAAGACACCCCTCCTCGTGGTCCTCTGTCTGCAACTCGCTCCACTCCTAAAGGACATGGTATTTTGTTTCTGCCTGTCGTGGCCTGTGCTAGAAGTGCTCTCGGACTCCCATTCATCTTTGCCTCCCTGGTATCTGACTTGGTCCCTGGCACCCATCGGGTACTCACCCAAGTCTGACTGAATGTATGAATGGGGCTGTGAGCTGCTGTGATATACTGAATAGACACATCTGATGATACCACCCTCGGGCAAACAAGACATCAAAACGTCGAGGTTGGGACTTCCCTGGTAGCGAAGTGGTTAAGAATCCGCCTGCTAATGCAGGGGACACGGGTTCGATACCTGGTCTGGGACGATCTCACATGCTGCAGAGCAACTAAGCCCGCGTGCCACAACTACTGAGCCTGCGTGCTGCAACTACTGAACCCCATGTGCCTACAGCCCGTGCTCTGCAACGAGAAGCCACCGCAATGAGAAGCCTGTGCACTGCAACGAAGAGTAGCCCCCGCTCGCCACAACTAGAGAAAGCCCGCGTACAGCAACGAAGACCCAACGCAGTTAAAAATAGATTTTTTTAATATTAAAATATATATATTAAAAAAACAACAACAAAACGTCGAGGTTAAGAGAACAGACTTTGGGGTCGGACAGATTCAGTTTGAATCCTGACTCAGCTACTTGCTAGCTGGGTGGCCGCTCAGAGATCACTTCCTCTTCTTTAAAATGGGGATAATTTCTCCCACCTAAAGAGTTGTGCAGATTAAGTGCAGGTACAACATTTAGCATAAAGCAGTTGCTCAATACGTTTTGTTTTAAATTTAGATAGACATGACATAAAATGTATCATTTTAACTGTTTTTAAGCGTATAGTTAGGTGGCATTAAGTACCTTCACATTATTGTGTCAATAAGTGTTTTGACGATGATGATGTCAGAAGACTTAATGGTATTTATTTTGCTCGAGACTAGACATGCTTTTCTGAATTAGTCAAGTACTCTAAGTCTCTGCTTTAACTAAATCATTTCACCTTCCCAAGAAGGTGGGAGATTTTATCATGCCCATTTATAGTGGAGGCTCTGAGTGCTCTAATGACACGTCCAAGGGCACTCAGCAGGCAGGTAGCAGAGCTGGGACAGCCCCCCAGATCCACTACCTCCCGACTACCTATCTACAGCCACCTGCTGGGTTATGATGACCTCCTTTTTGACAAGCCACTTAAATTGCTTCTCAGAGGTTTTGACTTTGGCAGTGAGAGGGCTGTAGCTGAATGGGAAAAGAGGTGATGCCATTCCAGGACCGGGTGAGTGAAGCCAGGGGCGTGTGGCATCCTCAGCTGGGACCATGCATTCCATATGTGGCGACAGGGCAGGGACTCAGCCCCGGCGAGCTGCTGATGTCTTCATGCAGCTGGGATGGACTCTGCCGTGGCAGGTCCAGTGTGCATCGCCCCAGTGACAGATGATAAAGATCTCATTCAGCCTATGAGATCCACTCGAGGAACTGAATGGAGACAATTGAAAAGCCCTGCACACCAGCCACCGAAGCTGAAAGCTCACAGATTTTGCTGATTTAAGGTCTTCTGTGTGGATTTGCTGATCCTGGAGAATCTCAGCTATTTGGGATTTTTAATAGAGTCTCCGGGCCTCCTTGCAGGGAACCGGAGTGCCAGAACGCAAGGAGGACCTGTCTGGTTGAGTCTGCGGCATGGAGAAAGGATGAGCGTCTGACATTTGGCCCATCGTGTTTCATTTTGAAGACTAATTATGATTGCTTTTTAATTCCTCACTGCCTCCCGGGGAAACTCTTAAAGGGGCCCCTCTCCCCTATTCCCTTTGCCACAGGGACAGATATTTGCCCTTGCAATTGCAATGCTTCCTCCTGCCATCATTGCTATATTTCAGCAACTCCTGAGAGCCCAACAAATGCTAGTTAACCAGCTAATTGCAGCTACAACTGACCCCTTGAGTGTGTGAATGAACGTGACAAGTGGCTGGTGACATGCTCAAGTCACTCATTTGTGTCGCGGAGTTTATCATTTGACTGTGCTCTTTAAGTAAAAGGGTCTCACACCAGGTGATTCCAATTCATAGCGCCTTTGGAAACAATCATGAAATTGGCTAAAAGATTTAATAGTCACGGCATTTACAGGGAAAGGATGCTGGATAAAACCCTATAGAGATCTGATCCACTGCCTTCTAGGTGCTTACGCTCCGGCCACACCAGATCAGCAATATTCTAACCTTTCTTATAAAAAGCATTTTAAAATGAATGGGACTGGGCAAGTAAATCACGGTTCATGCATAGAATGGGATGGCCTTGGGCACTGAAAAGGGAGAGACACATCTCCCACACCTGGCACCACTCACCCGACTTCCCACCTGCACACCTTTGCATATGGTGTTCCCTCCATTTAAATACTTTTCCACCTTTCCCAATCCCCTAGCACACATGTGTATGGCATTCAGTAGATGTCCAACAAATGAGTGGACTTTTATGGCTTTTCCCTCCTCAGGGGTTCACAAAGTGAGGCACACAAGGGGTGTCTTGGGTCTTGGGAATGGCTGGGAGTGGAGGGAGGTTGATCTTGTTGTGTTAGAAAGGTCTACAATGTATAGCGAAGTGGGAAAAAGTAGGTTACAAGCAGTGTCTTATGACCCCCTTTTTTTGTAAAAAGAAAACTCCACATTTACATGTTTGTTTCATGCACAGAAAAGTCTGGAATGGTATACAGTGCATTTACAGTGATTACTTCTAGGGAGTTAGGGGTGGCAGAGTAGAGAGCATGAACAGGAACCTTTTGCTTTTCATTTTCTTCTTTCTAAAGTGTTTATTTTTTTCCAAAAGGCATTGTATTAATTTTATAACTAAAAATCTAATAAAGATTTTTTAATGTGCTTGGGGAATAGAATAGCTATGCTTCCAAAATATTTGCAATTGGCCTTTGTCACAGATGTGCCAAGCTGTTTTATTATGTTGAGTGCATGTGTTTTAATTATCCACCCAGTCTCTGAGCTCTACAACGGCAGGGACCAGGTCTAACAGCAGTGCAGATAACAGAAATTCCGATACTAACTCCACCATTCCTCAGGCTAAACGTGCTACATACATCACCTAGTTAATTTCATTTACTTTTAAGTCTTCAGAGCCCCTTACTGCCCTGGGCAGGCATAAGGGCCCAATAAATATTTTTGATTGGGGAGTGTGATTGGCAACACTTTGGGGAAATATACAGTTGGGGCTCCTTGTTCAACTGTGAACACTTTTCTGAGTGAGACTTTAAAACATCTCTCCTAACAAAAGGAGACAGTAGGTAGCAACTAAGAGGGCAAGCTCTAGCCCCAATCAGGGACAGAATTCTAAAGGCGTGAGTTCCAGAACACACTAGGTCATGTTTCCCAGAGTAGGTTCTGTGGAGCCCCAGTCCTGCACAATACTCTGTGAAAAAGAGCGTCCACGATTTGGAAAATGCTTCTTACAATGGACCCTCTTGGAGATCGCGTGCCTGAGTGTGTTAAAGGCTCTGAAAAGTCCTGCAGTAAAGAAGCAGGTCGAACTTTGCTCAACCCTAAATTTCCCCAGATCATTTGATCACAGAGCCTGTTGTTTCATGAACAATTCTGGACATGTTTCATATAATATACTTTGGAAAATGCTGTCCTAGAATGTTCTCAATCAGCTGCCACCAAGAAATGTTTGATCCCCTTGGAGGCAGATCAAGGCTCCAGCCCAGGCTTGAAAAAAGGTCAGTACTGGGTGCTCTAAGTTTCCTCCAATCTGGTTCAAAAAAAAAAAAAAAATTTAAAAACAATCTGGCAAAGGCTTCATGGTGTGGAGGGAAGCAAATCATCCACCTCCCAACTGCTAGAAGGGCACAGCCACCAATTCTTGGTGCTTTTGGAACAGATGATCTAAAGACCGTGAGATCTGGGGTCAGACAGTTCTGGGACAGTTCTACCATGGACTCACTGCGTGTCCTTGGGTAAGTCACTGTACTTCTCTGAACCTGTTTCCACATTTAAAAATGAGGATTAAAGTGCCTCCCTTCAAGAATTTTTTGAGGAATGGACATACTATACAGAGGATGCTTGAGGAGGGAGAGTTGCTATTGGTATTTCCCTAAAGTTATTCATTCCACCGTTGCTCTGCTCACCTGTGGAACTGCTGGGATCTCTCTTTGCTTCTCTCGGTTTCTATCCCCCAAACACTAGGAGTGCTCTTTGGCACAGACCTACAGGGCCTGAAGAGAGTTAAGACTTCCAAGGACACTACAGGGAAATATGGCAGATATAAAATAAAATTCCTCAGATATAGTGAAAACCCAAATTGAAAAACCTTAAAAAGAAATGTCATCTTACAAAACCAACACATCATCAGTCTAAGGAGAATCTTGTTTTAAAGATAGATAAAAAAAGAAATTTAACTACATGTACTGTTCATGGCAGAAACAGATACAAGCATAGCCTCCCTGTCTTGGGATGGAGGGTCAGTTACAAGGTGTCCTCGTTGATAACCCTGGGTAAGCAACCAAACCCCTCTGTGCTTCCGATTTCTCGTGGGTATAATGGAGAGAAAGAGGATTACCAAACCTCACAGAAGTCACGATGTAAAACAGCAAAACGTGCCGGCAGAGGACCTGGCCCAGGGTCAGCGCCCAATATCACTCATATTACGACTACTATTAATAATTACGCGCTGGGTTCTCGGTTTCTTTTGCTGATAAATCTTTTCCCTCTCCTGTCCTTTCCCCACGGCCATCCCCCCACACCCTTTTATTTTTTCCATCAACACAAACGAAAAGGCCAGCCGTGGACGCTGCTCAGCCGCTCAGGCATTTTCTAGGAGCCGGGTCAACGTCAGGGGTGGGTGCTGAGTATGGCTGCCCCAGCGCCAGGTCCCCTGCCCCGCAGCCGGCCGGTATTTGCGCATTCCCAGGCCATGCCCGGGTCCTCCGGGGGCGGGGCGGGCGCGCGGGCTGCACGGGCGGGAGAAGGGGCGCCGCCGGCAGAGGGGTCCCCGCGATCCTGGGGCCTCCCGCCGGCGGGACGCCGCGTCCCCAGGGCTGCTGCGCTGCTCAGCCCCAGCGGGACCGCCGCGCCGCCGCCGCTCTCACTGCCGCGTGCGTGCCAATTAGGCCCTAATTTGATTTCTGTTCTATCTCTGCGAACCCCATTAAAACCCAATTCTGCTTATTACCAAGAGCTTTCTTGCATCGCAATGCCTCGCCCTCCCAGGGTTGCTCCGGCGCGGTAAGGATCGGGGCTCCGCACGCCCGGCGGGCTGTGACCCCCTTCCCCAGGGCCGCGCCCGACCCTCCGCCCGCTGATGCGCCGGGGACTCTGCGTCCCCCACCCCGGTTATCCAGGCCGAGGCAGGGGCCCAAGCCCCGCGCCGCCACCGAGCCACGGGACCGTTTCTTCGGAAACAATGGGATCGTAGAAGGCTGGAACTGGGCGTTGTTGGGAACTCGGAGGTCATCAAGTCCCGCCTCCCACGCCCAGCAGGAATTCCCTACACGCCGGGCGATCCTCAGTTCTCCGCCTGTGCCTGGGCTGTTCCCAGTACCGGGAGCTCAGTCCCACTCTCGAGGAAACCTGGCTGGGTTCAAGTTTCCACCCCTCCGCTGTGTGACCTTAATCAGAGCTCTGGACCTCTCTGGTCCGAAGTAGCCTCATCTGTAAAACAGGCGCGATGATGCTTGCCTACCTAAGACGGTTGAGAGGATAAAATGAGACCCAGGCAAAGCACGATTATAGCGCCAGAGTGAGCGCTCAATAAAAGGCAACTGTGAGAAGCAGGACTCCAGGTCCCTGTCTAGGTACACAATTTAAGTGCCGGCCAAAACCCAGTAATCAAGATTAATATTTTAAAACAATATTTTTAAGAAAAGTAATGCTAGAAAATCAATGATGAACAAATTATGAAAATTTTAAATAAAGACAGGACTGGGGTTAGGGTGTTGTCAAACGAGGTCCTGCGAGTTCAGGGTGGAATCTTTCTTTAAAATTCTGATGTTTTGTTCATTGTGGAGTTTTTGGCACTCATTTTGAGTTTAAAAAAAATTCCATTAAAATAATATCATCTTGATCAGTGACTTTTTTGGTGCCCTTTTAACTTTTTCAGCCAATAGCCCCAGCCCCCAGCAGCAGACACAATAAAAACCTCTCAGAGCCTCAGGTTTATCTGCAAAATGGGGCTAAGAATGACTATCTATAGGGGTGTTTTGAGAATTAAAAGGGAGGCAGCATAATTAAGAGCATCTGTGCTAGAATCTGGCAAGTTCAAACCCCTCTGCCACTTACTAGCTGGAAGAAGTCACAGCCTCTCTGTGCCTCTGTATACTCATCTGGATGATGGGGGTACTGGTAGTGTTCAGCCTGGAGATGTTGCTGGAGGTTTAACCCCAATAATGCTCACAAAGCACGCAGCACGTACATGCCAAGTGACAAGAGAGAATTCATGTTCCTGCAATTATTAGTGGAAGTATATACTTGAACTTGATTGTCCCTGGCAGCATAAGCCCTCAATGAGTGTGGGTAGTGGGGATTATTTCACATTATTTTTGTAAGGGGCCTGGCACATAGTAGGTGCTCAACTGACTGAAAGTGCCAGAAGGGCAGAGATGACTTCTGACTTGTTCACTACCTCAGCCCCTAAAGGCTCTGCACATAATGGGTTTGCAAAAATATTTGCAGAATGAATTAATGGTTAAGTGATATAAGTCCATTCCATCTTTGGTTTCTGCCAACTCCTGGAAAACTCTGTCCTTTCATGGACCAAACATCCTCATCCCTGTATAATAGCAACAATGCTGATGACCAGGGGGAAGGGGCTTGTCCAACTCCAATTCTCAAAAAGCACACGGAAGGACCCTGGAAACTTTCATGTTTGGCCCCTTGGCCTCATGGAGAAAAATAAAAAAGGATAGAAATGCACTCCTTCTACGGCACCTGCAGCCAATCTCCTGACATAACCCTGGGCCAGTAGCCCTCCCACCACAAAAATACTCTTTTTTTTTTTTTTTTTTTTTTGCTGTATGCGGGCCTCTCACTGTTGTGGCCTGTCCGTTGTGGAGCACAGGCTCCGGACGCGCAGGCTCAGCGGCCATGGCTCACAGGCCCAGCTGCTCCGCGGCATGTGGGATCTTCCCGGACCAGGGCATGAACCTGCATCCCCTGCATCGGCAGGCGGACTCTCAACCACTGTGCCACAGGGAAGCCCGAAAAAATACTCTTTTTTGATGCTATAAGAATTATAGAAATGGCTTTTGGAAGTGTGTTAAGGCTGTCCCACTATTAGGCTGGGGGCAGCTGCTTTAGCTGCCCGGCTCCTGTGAGTATTTGAGTTGATAACCTCTGGTCCATCTGGAACCTCCTCTACCTAAACCCTGGATCCGGCTTTGTCTTCTTGCCTGCTGGCTCCAGACGCTTGACTTTCAGCAGGGCCCACAGACGGTGGGCTCCACAGCCTGGACTTGGCTTCTGATCTTTCTTTGACCTTGGTAACTTGCAGGCATGGGTCTGACCAATCTGTTCACTGGTCTGCGTTCCAGAGCTCTTCCCAGAATCTTTTCAGTGCTTTTGTGGGAACAGGTGATATCTCTGAGGCTACTTTCCAGGCATGGAAGAATGATGTACACAGACTGGTTCACCCTCGCTTGTCTTCCGTGCACCTAAGGCATGCAGTTTCAAGATGACTAACTGGGATTAAATAGCTGAGATACACAGGTTCAAAGCCAGCCTTTTATTCTCTTGGCACTGAGGTCTAGTCAGCGAAGATAGTCAAAATATGTGACACTCAGGACAGCAGGGACCAGTCAGAACAGATCCTGGTTGTAGCACAGAAGCAGGATCCTGGAGGGGTCCACTGTACCGAGGTACCATTCTCCCCCTATTGCTGGATGGTGAAGAGGTCCATGGGGACCTGCAAGGAGAGGGGCTGGCACAGCCGAGGTGGCAGGTGGCACTTAGGGGTTCAGATCAACAGCTCATTACCAACTGCTCCAGACAGAAGTGTTCCACCATTTCAACAAACAGCGTTGCTGTATCAGTACATCCCAGTGAATGTCAGCGCTGCCTCTAAGCACAGGGGCTGACATCACTGCTTTCCCACCAGATTCTGAGCCCCATGGGGATGGGGATGGGGCTGTGTGGTACCCTCTTCAGAGCCTGGCACAGGGCCTCCCACAGAGCGTGTGCACGTGCGCACACACACGTTCCGTGTTTGTGGGAGAGGGAGGGATGGAGGCATTCTTGGACATTAATGAATAAACCTGGGGCTGATGACACCCTTCCCGTGAAGGTGCCTGGAGCAACTTGACTTCCTTTCTCTGTCTAATTACCCTGCTGACTTGTCGGCTGCTGTCTTTTACCAGCTGGAAGTTCGGGGGTGGATGATTCCACTGCATTTGTTTTAGCGACTTTCCACGAAGAACTTGCCTGTTGTTCTGACAGGGCATGAGAGGGTCTGGTCCAGTGAATTTTAATATGTGCTACCTGGGTCATCTTGCAACCAAGACTTCTTTTTTTTCCCTTCATTCTCAAAATTATCCCCTTTCAGGATATATTCTTTTCCTGGGGCAGCCATAAAAAGTGACCACAAACTGGTAATCACTGACTTAAAACAACAGAAATTGATTCTCTCACAGTTCTGGAGGCCAGGGCTCCCAAATCAAGGTGTTGGCGGGGCCACGCTCCCTCCAAAAGCTCCTGGGGAGGATGTTTCATGGTCTCTTCCAACGTCTCACGCTCCGGGCGTTCCTTGGCTTGTGGCTGCATCTCTCCAGTGTCTGCCTCTGTCCTCACGTGGATGTCTCCAATCTCTCTTTGTCTTTCTCTTATGAGGACACTTGTCATTGGATTGAGGGATCCAGGATGATCTTATCTTGAGATCTGTAACTTAATTACATCTGCAAAGACCTTATTTCTAAAAAAGGTCACATTCACAGGTACGGGGATTCAGAGGTGGACGTACCTCTTGTGTGTGTGTGGGGGGGGTTGGGTCACGATTCACCCCACTGCTTATCTACTCATTCACCTCTGTGCCCCACACTAGCACAACACCAGGCACATAGTAGGCCCTCAAGGACTACTACGTGTTGAACGAGCGAACAATCCAGACAGAACTCCCATAGCAAGGAGACCGGTCATCTTTAGGATGCAGGCCTGTCCCTGAGCGCTCCACGTTTCCGCTCTAGCACTCTGTGCTCAAAACCTGACAAGCCTGAAGGCCTGGGCACCAGAGGGGGCAGCAGATGAAGGCAAGCCAGGGGCCCAGCATGCTACCTTGGCTCTACCGCCTACTGGCTGTGTGATCCTGACTGAGTCCCTGAAACTCTCCAATCCTCAGTCTTCTAACCAGCAAAACATGAATGATAATAACCACCCCCACAGGACTGCCATTCCAGTAAAACAACACAACACCTACACAGGCTGTTCAGCGAGACACTGGATACGTGGGGAGTGGATTGTGGTAGGGGCGGATGCCAACAAGGGTGGCTTTTCTGTCCAGGAAGCAACTGCAGTTGACCAGCTGTCACCAGGGTCACCTGTGGCCTGTCACCTCCCAGCAGTGCCCAGCAGCCCTTGAAAGGAGCAGCTGTCTCCAGGGTCTGGGTGGTGCAAGACAAATTCACCTGCTATACCTCATGTTAAATGTGCAGAATGCACACAGGCACCCAGCTACCCGTGTGCGGTATTCATCTGGGGTTCCAGGATTGCTATGGAAAAGCAGAGCTTCCTGTTTTCAATTCCCTGGCTTGACAGTTAACAGCCAGAATACCTGAAGGAATGTTTACACCTTCAGCGCCTCTCACTAAAGTTCCTATTCAGATGCAGCCTGGCATAGAAGGAAAAGCTTGAATTCTATGACAGGAAACCAGGATTCAGGTCCTTGGACTGTGTTTGAAACACCACGTGCCTTGGACAAGCCTCAGTTTCCTCATCTGAAAAATGGGGATGATAATAATATCATATTGCTACCTGCCATGCCATCTCGCATCCAATTGTATAAATGACAACTTACAAAGTTAAGAATTCGAAAGCACATCCCAAACATTTCGTATGACTGAAGTTGTAGTATAGAATGGTGCTTAAGAGCTCAGCTGCCTGAGTTTGAATCCTGGCCCAGTTCCTTAAAAGCTGTGTGACCTTGACCAAGTTCACTGACCTTTTTCTGCCTTGGTCTCCTCGTCTTGTAATACATTATTCCTGGTTACTCATAACATTTTACAATGGAATAATTTTATAGAGTTGCTAACAAGGATTTAAATGAGGTGACTGATTTAAAATCAGCATACAATAAATTGTTGTTACGATTATTTTTACTTCTCATCCAATAGAGGGGAAACAAGCAGTGGTGTAACAGGACAGTGAACTTTGAGATATCATGGGGGTGACGCTGCAAAGAGGAAGCTTCTATCACCAGGAGAAAGGGAAACCAGGTGTGCACAGACCAGCGGGTCTCAAAGGGGGGTGATTTTGCCCTTCAGGGATATGTGGGCAATGTCTCGAGTCATTTCTGGTTGTCACGACAGGGTGGAGGGTGCCGCTGGCCAAGGACACTGCTAAATGCCCTACAATACACAGAACGGGGTCCCAAAGAATGCCCCACAGAATGGGGTCCCAAAGAATGCCCGGTCCCAGAGGTTGATCGTGCCTTGGTTCAGAGCCCCTGGGGTAGACAGACCCCTCATGCTTCAGTGTGGACCCCAGAATGGCACACAGCCGGCACACCCTGCAGAAAGCTGGGGACTGATGGGTGTCAGTCCCCATCAGCGAGGGGAAGCCCCTAGTGCAGCCCCGACAATGTGAGGTGTCATCAGCGCTCAGCTAAGACTCCAAAAAGGAAAGACTCCTTCCATCCAAAGCCTGCTCTGCTCCCCGATCCCACTGTGGCCACTCCTCTGTGAAACCCTGGGAACTAGAACCAGAAAATGCCATAACTTAAGCAGGAATTTCCCTCATCAGTGATTGGCTAACTGGGAAACTAGAAGTCAAGGCGCTGGTTTCTGTCAGTGCTGTGAAAATCTGCTCCGGGTCAGAAATTAATCTTTGGAGTTCTCTGAACATGAGAATATTCTCATGGGGAGAAGACTCACTCAGCGCTGAGGGCCTTCCTTGCCAGATGGCAGGCAAGAACTAAACACAAACCACTGTCCCTCTGACACACCAAAAATCAGATCCAAGTACCCATCCTCCAAAAACACGTGGAGCTCTGCGCTGCGCTGGGAGGCCCAGGAGCACGGGATCCAGGTCAGGGCACGGAGGACACAGAGTTCTGCATCTCCAGGCATCTAGTTTGTAGCTAAGACCTATTCCTCTTCTTGCAGAGGACACTGCTAGTCAGCCGGCTTGGTCTCGGGGGTATTCTGTGGGTTCCAGCATCAGCTGGTTCATGAGATGCATTTTCTGTATGTGCAGTGGCCTCCTTCTGCCCTCTTTCTGTGCCACCAAAAGGAGCTGGTCTCGGCGGCTGTTGCTCTCTTCCCTTGACCCTGAGCTTTGGAGATGGCCCTTTGGGTAACATACGGCTTCATTCCTCACCTCTCAAAGAGGCCAGGAGGGATGTGACATGACACATGCTGGATGCAGAGCCAGGACACCCGGTTCTACCATCAATAAAAGGTGGGAGTTTGCCCAGCTCATGTATTAGTTTCCCAGGGCTGCTGTCAAAAACTTCCACAAACTTGGGTGGCTTAAAACAACAGAAGTTTATTCTCTCACACTTCTGGAGGCTGTAAGTCCAAAATCAACGTGTCAGCAGGGCCATGTCCTCCCTCCCTCCCAAGGCTCCAGAGGAGGATCCTTCCTGATTCTTCCAGCTTCTGGTGGCTCCAGGTATTTCTTGGCTTGTGGCCGCATCACTCTTATCTCTGCCTCCATGGTCACAAGGCCTTCTCTTCTCTCTGCATGTCTAATTTATAAAGGTACATGTGATAACATTTAGGGCCTACCTGGATGATCCAGGATTATCTCATCTCAAGATCATTAACTTAATCACATCTGCAAAGACTTTTTTCCAAATAAGATCACATTCAGAGGTTCCAAGGATCTGATGGGACTATCTTTGTGGCAGGGGGGCATTTTTCACGTTACTACACTCACTTCCCATCTTTGGTCTCTTCTGGAAAAGGGACAGGCTGGTGAGCCTCAAGTTCCCCTCTGGCTCCAAAAATCTGTAGGTGATCCTCAGAGAACAGACTGCATCTGTCCTGATGTCCACGGCAGCAGCATCTCAACAGAATGTCCAGTTTTCTCAAAGCACTTTCACATCTGTCTGGCTTTGCGCTGCCAACCTCCTGATGAGGCACACAGGATGGCTAATATTAGACCCATTTAACTGATGAAGCAACCGAGGTCTGGAAACTTCCGACTCATTCTCTCCTTGGGTGATTCAGATAATTAGAGCCAGGAGCAGGCCTCTCAGTTTCCCTGAGCCATGCTGCTTCCCATGGTATAGCCTCTCAGCACTGTGGGCTCTGTTCTGGAAGTGGAGGGAGGTGCTTACCGTGGAGATCCAAGCCCACTGAGGATCTCTAACTCACACTCTCTGGGGTGTGTTGGAGGGACTTCATCTGAATTCGAGGTGGTCCACATGGCAGCAGCGACCTGGTTCAGTGTCTGGCTGCATCACCCTGTGCGGGACCTTTTCTTCCCTGTGGGGATCTTCCTAAGCAAGGGGTTTTCTCAAACTTCAGGAACTGAGAGAATATTAGGGACGTTAGCAGAATTAGAAAGATCTTCTTTGCTTCCAGGCAAAAAAGATTTTGGGAGTCTTAGATCAAATTCGGGGATGGGGACCGGGGGGGCAGGTTCCCCCTAGTTCCCCCTGCCTGTGACTTTCAGATCTGGGCAAAGTTCCTGTCCTAGGCCTCAGTTCCTTGAAATAACATCGATTTGGTGGGAGGGCATAGGGGTGGGTAGACTATCCCACCCCTGCCTTTTATTTTATTTATTTATTTATTTATTTTTGGTGGTACGCAGGCCTCTCACTGTTGTGGCCTCTCCCGTTGCGGAGCACAGGCTCCGGACGCGCAGGCTCAGCAGCCACGGCTCACGGGACCAGCCGCTCCGTGGCATGTGGGATCCTCCCGGACCGGGGCACGAACCCGTGTCCCCTGCGTTGGCAGGCGGACTCTCAACCACTGCGCCACCAGGGAAGCCCCACCCCTGCCTTTTAAACCTAACTCAGAAATGAGGATGAAGAGCCAGTAACAGTCAAGTGTTTGGAGTTCTTGAGAAGAAAGATGCATCATCTACACAAAGTATCATTAACTGTATTACTTCTCAGGAAGAGGTGGGGGAACCAGTTAGGAATCGGCTAGATGAGAAGTGAGGGTACTGCATTAAGATCCCCAGAGGGTGTGGTGGGTAGATGGGCTGGAAATGACCATTATTTATTTATTGCTTTTGTTAAGTGCCTGTAATGTCCTGGGCACTATGTGGGATGTGTGTGGAACACAGGCATATACAAACCACCCAGGGTCAACCTTCTGTGGGGGATGGAAGCTCTCACATCTCCCCTTCTCACAAACGGGAGCATCTTCCTCCTGGGCGGAACCTGGTGCCAGAAATCCTTGCCATTAGCTACCGCTCCTTGGGGGTAGCCTGCAGAGAATGTGTATCTGGGTTAAGGCATCTTATTACCTGGGAGGAGTAAGGCAATGCCTGGCTCAGGAACAGCACACTGATTTAGCTCATTTCACCCACTCTTGGTCACTGATGCACCTGGGACCTGAGCCTCCTGTGTGCACAGTGGGGAGGGATTGGCCCTGGGCTGATGGATCGCTGCTGGGTGGGTCCGTGGGAAGTCAGGGGTTAGCATGACTGGAAGGTGGGGAGGGAAGGGTCAGTGCAGGCAGCCGCTTGCCACCAATCGGCTTACAGACTCCAGAGGAAACAAGACATCAACAAGCAAATGTTTAACTAGATCTCAGAGCAAGAGAACAACTTCAAGGGCCAGTAGCAGTCCCAACTGCCAGGTGTATAATACCATTTACCCTATGGTGGATCACGGGTCTCTGAGAAACAGAGGAGAGAGTTTTGGAACCTCTCCTTTGAAAAATGCACTGACCTTTGTATGCAGATGTACACACATGATGCACACTTTGTATGCAATTTCAGGGGGTCCACTGATCCCTGAAGCTCATTCTAGGACCCCAGTTGGTTACCCTTCTTTACCAAGTTCAAATGCTGTGCTTTCACTGCCTTGGCTTGAAAACTCTCAACAACCCCGGGAGGTAGGTGTGGCATCATCCTCTTTCATGAAACCGAGGGCCAGAGGGAGCACGAAACTTGCCCAGGGTCGTGCAGCTAGTGAGTGTCCAAGCTGGGACCAGGACCTTGTGCTGCCCAAATCTAGGAATGGTACCTTCTTGGAGTCAGCCGGTGCAGCTGCCCTGGTAAACCCATGCCTGGGTCTTCCCATAACCATGTCTTTAGAGCTCATTTATAGGCATATATGCAAATGGACCAACTGAATGATAGAAAAATGAGTCCTGGGGGAAATTCTGATAGGGATGCAATTGCTGAAGACTTTTGATGCATAAGCCTCCAAATGGAAGGATATTTCTAAATCATCCATTTATCCAACAAATTCATATGTGGAGCATCTCCCACGTGAATTTCTGTCCCCAACCAACTTGAATAAAATCCAAACTCTTCACAATGGTCTCCACGGCCCCTTGCCTTTCTCTCTCCTCACCTCTTGCAACTCTCTTCCTTATACTCCAGCAACCCTGACCTGTCAATTCCTAGCTCTTGCCAAGCTTTTCCCACCCCAGGGCCTTTGCACTTGCTGTTCCTGCTGCCTTGGAATATTCTTGCCCCGGCTGTTCCCATGCCTGGCTCAGTCTCATCCCTCAGGTCTCAGCTTGAATGTCACTTCCTCCGAGAGATCTTCTTTGACTTTATCTAAGAATATCTCTCCACTATACTCCAGCCATCTGTTTCTGTCTTCTTAGCACTTTTAACAATCTGTAACTGTTTTATGTCTTTATTTGCTTATGTCCTCATTATCTCTCCCTCTCCCTTGACCATATAAATATAGCTCCATGGAAGTGGGAGCTGTGCTATCTTCTTCACCGTTATATCCCTGGCCCCTAGCACATAATAAGGGCCCAACGGTTAAAGAATGAACGGCTGAAACGTATGTTTGGAAGCAGGAGCACTCTTCAGCCACCACTTTATCCTACTTCGTGCAGCAATACAACCAAATTTGGCTCCAGGGTGTGACGGTGCCCTCATCTTGAGCTAGCGGGCACATGACTCTCCAAGATGGTGGCCTCTGGGGCCAAACAAGAAGCCAAGTTGAAAAGATAAAGGTCCTATGACTTCAGCTTGGAGAAGCAAGAACAAATGCAGTGTAAGGGGAGGGTCAGGATGCTCCTAACTTAAGAAAGATGAGACAGTGAGGCTGGCTTAAAAAAAAAATGTCTTGCTAACCGGATCCATCATCAAAGGAAACCACCCTATGGACAGTTTTATGACATAGTCTGAAGCACAGGAAATGGGCTGCACGGGAGTGTTAGGGGACTTTTAGAAGTTGTATTGCTTTCTTAGGAAAATGCTGTTGGCTTCTGGAACTGCAGTTTAATTAAGTTCAGTTGGCTGGATACCTTCAAAGCCTGTTCCAGGTTCTTACCAGCCCTTGCAGACACAGACATCTTCCAAGCAAATGTGTGAGCTTAAGAGTGGCAAGATAAGGTAGGCATTCTCCAATCACGGATCATGCCAACCAGGCGTGTGGTGGGGCAGGAGGCCAAGGGACTTGACTGTCCAGTCCTGCCTCACCTCCCCCACCCTGCCTCCTCGTGCGACAATGGAGGCGAGACAGTGCTTTCTTCATGGAGGTGTGTGGGGTGTCCAGGCTATCAGAGAGGTACCAAAAGGGACAGACAGACCCACATCAACTGATTTATCTGTCTTGAGCTCTGATGCAGACCCTCCAGGGTGACTCACCTCCACCCCAGGGGTGGAGCCTGTTGGGCAGGTTTCTCAAAGTTGATCTCCAACAGGAGAGAGCTTTGGGGGCCATAGGGGCTGCTGTCATTCTGAACTGACCCTTATGATGAGCCCAGAACCAGGCTAGGTACATGCACACCCTTCATCTTATTGGACTGTGTCAACAACGTTGAGAAAAAGGTTTTGCTAAGCCCCTCTTCCAAATGAGGAAATCAAGACAGAAAGGTCATCGTCACTGGCCCCAGATCACTCGGCTTGTAGGCGGCGTAGGTCGAGAGGCTGAGCTTGTGCATCTGCACTCTCTGCTAATGACCTATCACAACTGATTATCAGGCACTGTTTTGGGTGCTATGGATATAAGAATATATAGAGGGGCTTCCCTGGTGGTGCAGTGGTTGGGAATCTGCCTGCCAATGCAGGGCACACGGGTTCGAGCCCTGGTCTGGGAAGATCCCACATACCGCGGAGCAACTGGGCCCGTGCGCCACAACTACTGAGCCTGCGCGTCTGGAGCCTGTGCTCCACAATGGGAGAGGCCGTGACAGTGAGAGGCCCGTGCACCGCAATGAAGAGTGGCCCCCGCTCACTGCAACTGGAGAAAGCCCTCGCACAGAAACGAAGACCCAACACAGACAAAAATAAATAAATAAATAAATAAATTTATAAAACAAAAAAAGAATATATATTTTACCCCACCCCTCAAGAGCATGTTTTTTAAAAAATGCAGTGCTTGCCCTCAAAGAGTTTACTCTTTTCTTTTACACTTAAGGTTGCATCTTAAATATTGGTATGTGTATCTGTCTCACTCTCCAATTAGACTGCATACTTTTTAAGAACAGGAGCCTCACCTCAGCTTCCCAGGCATAGGCCACGGATGCGTCCCTTGGGCAATTTGGTGAAGGCCAGGGACCCCTTTTCAGAATCAGGCTACATAAAATAAAGCACATAGGATTGCAAAGGAAACCAATTATACTATAATACAGATATCAGAATATGAAAACGCGAGTTTGTGGAACGGTACTATACGAGCTTCTTTATTATGCCTTAAGTATCAAGATCTAGATGCTGGTCTGTCTACTACTGCAATTTTTAAGTTGCGAGGAGCACAGACAATATTTTGATATCTTTGCAACAACTGTTAGTGACAGGAAAGTCTCTGTGATTTGCACGTGTGCTGAAGTCACAGGAACTGCTGATGCTACAGGGGTTTGTCACCTTCATTCCTCATAGGAGAAAATGCTGCCTTTCTACTAGAGGTTAGTGAAAGTAGAGATGTCATTTTTTTCCCCAGCTAAACTCATGGACCCCTGAATTGCACCCATGCACCTGCAAAGGGTCTGAGGATGCCAGGTTTCGAACCCATGTTCATCCAGTGGCATTTCCACACACTGTGCTACTTTCCATAAGCGGCCAGGGCTACTGAGAACCTCAGTAACCAAGCTGGGAAGACGCCACCTGGGGTCACTGTCCTATCTTGTCCTGTGATTGAGTGCACGCCTGTTCAGTTTTTCCATGTCATCCGAGAAGGTACGGTGATGACACGTGGTGATGAAGCAACAAATAAAGGCAGGAGGGCAGCGTGGTCAAGAGCATGACTGGGGGTGGGGCTGTCATAGGGGATCAGATTCACAATTGGATGCCCCCCACTCATTAGCTGTGTGTCCTTGGGCGGGTCAGTGACAGATCAGGACTCAGCTCTCTCACCTGTGCGGTGGGACTGAAACATACGCCCTGGTGGAGTGGCTGTGAGGACCCAATGAGACAAGGGATGGAAAGTTCTGGTACAATGCTGGTGCATGGAAAGCACTCAGTAAAAGACAACTGTTTGAGAGCCACCTTGCACTTTCATTGTTTATCGAGTGCCTCTCTCCAAAGTCCATAGAGTTCAATGGATAGCATTTGAATCACAATGTTCCAGATTGCTGCTTCGCTCTGTCTCACCCAGGATCCCACTCTAGGAAGTGGAGGTTCACAGTTGGGAGAGGCTCCCCGTGGGAAGCTCAGAAAGTTTCTCTCTTCCTCCCAGCCCGGTCCAAGCTGATGAGTTTGGGGAGTGCATATCTAACCATTGGTTGCATGGCTTTTCTTTTCTTTCTTCTTTCTTTCTTTTTGTTAAAAAATTGTCCACCAAAGCTGAGTTGCTGAGTGAATCGTTAAGGGAGCAAATTCCAAGAGCATGAGCTTCTCTTGTTTCCCAGGACAGGTTTGGGCCAAGACAAACCTCAGTGATGCCAACAGCAGTTGCTTAAACAGTGGAGCTCAGAGCTGGCTTCCCGGCCTGGCTTGCGGGGCTCTGTTTGAACTTTCTCCTCTCTCCTTCCACCCAGTGATTAAAGGAACCACATGGAACTTTCTCTTTATGCCTCTTTCCCCTTCCTTCCCCATGCACCCCCTTGGAAAGGCTCCGCAAAGTCCCCATTTCTCAAAGATCCGGGAGCTGTGGCCTCTTGATTTATGTTCACTTGGCAATGTGAGGTTGCAATGGCCTGAGAAGCCTGAATAACTGGAAAAGGGAAATGGAGGAGGGTGGGGCTGATGGGAGGGTCTGATTGTGGCATGAGCTTGGCCCACCCTCCAGCAGACCAGAGCCAAGGACCCCAGGACCAGTAACCAAAGGAAAATCAGACCAAGTGGCTGGAGTGTGAAAAAGAAGTCAAAGCTGTTCAAAGAAACAAACAACATCTGTCCTTTCTGGACGCTTGGTGACCCCTTGGTTTTTCACTTTCCACAGATCCTTCCTCCTGGCCATTTTGGGTTTCATGTGTAAACAGGGACAATCTTAATCCCTATCCTATTATAGGTGCTCCATAAATGCTATTTGAATTAAGTCCTCTTATAAAAGAGGAGGAAGTCGACTCTTTTTGGTTTGGTTCTGTTATGTATCTTGCCTGGGGCTGCAGTACATGAGTTCACATCTCCGTGAAAGCATGGCTTTCACCCGGCACATAAGGTTCTGTTTCCTGAATTAGATCTTGTGTGACTTGAGGGCAGGAACTATTCTTTCCTTCTCTCCTTCCCTCCTTCCCTTCCACAAATATTTATTGAGCACCTACTATGTGCCATCATCATCTCCTCTCTACCCCCACTCTAACAATTAGCATGTCTGTCTCCTAATAGGTGCTTAATAAGTGTTGGATGGATGGATGGACAGATGAATGAATGAACAGATGGAGGTTTATGTGGGACTCCAGAAAGTAAGCCAGGGTCTTTGGTTCTCCTAGAAAGTTGTACACATGGTTAACATCTCAGAATTGGGATCCCAGGCAGCAAAGAGGTGGGCTGGGACTGGAGCCGGGAATAAGGACCCCTAGTTGCCAGTCCCAACTTGGCCACCATCTTGCTGTGGATCTGGGAACAATTTATTTAACTCTTTGGGCTCAAGTTGTCATATCTGTAAAATGAAAACAATCTCAAGACTACTTTAGAGTTTCGCTATTCTCCAAAACGCTTTACCTCCAAACCAATGAAATCAGATCCTTCCATAAAAGATTTATGAGACCACCAGATTCACTCCTAGCTCATTCATTTCTTTGACTATCTCTCCTTGGTCTGACTTGGAATTGCCCATGTCTTTTCTTGTTCAAGAATCTACACTGGCTCCCAAGTGCCTGTCACATCCAGTATACTTTCCTTTCCTTGGCTTTCAAAAGATTCACAGTCTGTCTACAACCCACAAACCCACCGCAGTTCTCAGCATTCAGCATTTGGAATCTCCCACTGCAGTTCGGCTGCTTCCTCCCTGACACTGATTTACCTCTGGGCCTTTACTTATGTCCCTTCCTGTTCCATTTATGACTTCTAAATCTTAGTGATTTCATAAAGCTTCCAGTAGAGTCAACCAAATTTGAATAGATCACCCCAAAATAAGAGCTTACTACAGGAAAGGGAAAAATGACCCATATCTCCACACCCAAAGACAAGCTCTGTGGACATCTGGGTTTATTTCCTTCTAGTCTTTTTTTCTTTTTAAATCTGAGCAGGGTTTTAGGGGATGAACCACATGATTTACTTATCAATCAGCTATAGTTGGTTGGCTATGGAGGCTGTTTGTAATCTTTTGCCATAGTCTATGTGTTGTGAGAAACATCCTGTCACTAAGTCTTTTTACACGTCTTTAATTATTTCCTTGGGCTACATTCCTAACAGTAGAATCACTGGGATTAAAGGCTTTTTGATGATGGTGGTGGGCGTTGGGGGGGAGGTGCGTGGCGGGGGAAGAGGAACCACATTGAGATCCAAATCCCTCTGTGAGTCCAGGGAGCACACTGAATGAGAAATGGCCATCCCCATCTTTTCTTTGGGAACTGGCCAGTTTGACAGGCACCCTGGCACCCTTGCTTCCCTGCCTACTCATGTTCTGGCCCAACATCAAGCTTCTGAGACCTCGAGGAGGTTTTTTAAAGGCAATACACTAAAGAGAAAATCGCCAGTGTACCTTTAGCTGGGACTGAGGATTCAGAGCTAAGTCTCTCCTGGGTCTCCCCCCACCCCCATCCTCGGTTGATGGAACTGTGCACTTGGACATGTGTGATTGACTGTGGTATTAAGGAAATATGTATGACACAATGTTTTTAAGCTTTTTCCAGCGATATTTATATCACACAAATGGCATGTTGGGTTTTTTTTCCCCTCTCAACCACCGAGAATGAATAAATCAGTTGTCTTAATCAAGCTAATGGAGAGGGCATGGGCTAGAAAGATGGGTGAGAGGCGGCTCTTTGCCTGAGCCTGTGGCTCCCATATCGGGGGGGCCCTGGCAAAGTCGCTTCACATCTCTGGGTCTCTGTTTCCCTGTCTTCAAGACGGGCATGGTGACATCCGAAGGCTGATGACTTCGCGGGATAAAGATCGTCTTCTAAGCATTTGGAATTCCTTGGAAGAGAGTAGCTGCATGAATTTTTAATCCTCTATTTTCAGCTCTTTGGACCTGCGTGTAGGAGCAGAGCTGTAAACGCAGAGAACTCACCACTACAGTCTAGTTTATAAGGTTTTTGTCTCATACCATCCCATAGTTCTGACCTTAAGAATGACTCAGAATGTGGGGGAAATGCAGTTTGTTGTGGTGGCTGTTATTACTTAAAAATTAATGGCTTGGCAAACACAGGGATCACCCTGTCATGCCGAGGTCATGTTTACACCAAGCACGTATATTTCAAGCTCCTAAACCTTCGGCAGCACTGAAGGGCAGAATCAGCACAATTCCCACGCAAGACTCAGAATCCCGGGCCAGAATCACCATGGCTCTAAAGGGAGTTGTTAGTGAGTATGCATTCTGCAACCAGAACCTCATCAGCCTCCACATACCTTACGGATGGAGCAGGCTTTTCAGGTTGTAATTCATGGAGACCTACCAACTCCACGGAGAAGTGAAAAAAAGAAAAGAGAAATTCATAAGGATGCAGGACCCAAACTTGGATCTCATTCATTGTTCATCCATCCATCCAACAAGTATTTATTGAGCACCAAGAATCTACCTGGGACTGTGCTAAGTGCTGGGGATACAGAGGATGGCAAAAGCAGAACTGTCCGTGCCTGGGGGGAGGTTGTAGTCAAGTCAAGAAGACAGATGTTAATTAGTAATCACACAGGAAGTGTAAATTCATAACCAAGTTGGGACCGATGAAAGGAAGGCTATGGCACTTAGATGCATCATCACTGGGGAATCTGATCTAGCTTTGGAGACAAGGGAAGGCAGAAGTCACTGTATATACAAGCTCCCTTTTAAGAAAAAGTGGTATATTTGAGGATGTGAAAGGCCAGAGAAGTAAAAGTGAGGGGAAGAGAACTAAAAGATGGAGCTAGGCACACCCATTGGGATGGCCATTAAAAAACAAAAAAGGAAACTAACAAATGTTGGCAAGGATGTGGAAAAATTGGAAGCCTTGTACTCTGCTAGTGAGAATGTAAAATGGTGCAGTCACTGTGGAAAAGAGTTTTGGTGGTTACTCAACAAGTTAAACATAGAATTACCATATGACCCAACAATTCCACTCTTAAGTATATACCCAAAAGAACTGAAAACAGATGTTCAAACAAAACCTTGTACACAAGTATTCACAGAAGCACTATTCACAATAGCCAGAAGTTGGAAGCAACCCAAATGTTCATCAATGAATAAACAAAAGGTGATCTATCCATACAGTGAAATATTATTCAACCATCAAAAGGAATGAAGTTGCTACAACATGGATGGACATTGAAAACGTTATGCTAAGTGAAAGAAGTTATAAAAGACCACATACTGTAGGATTTCATTTATATGAAATTTCCAGAGTAGGGAAACCCGTAGAGATAGAAAGAAGATTGGTGGTTGTCAGAGGCTGAGGGAGGGCAGAATACGAAGTGACCTCTAATGGGTAAGGGGTTTCTGTTTGGGTGATGAAAAAGTTCTGGACTAGATAGTAGTGATGGCTGCATAACAGTGTGAATCTACTTAACGTCACTGAGTTGCACACTTTAAAATCATTAAAAGAGCAAATTTTATGTTATGTGTATTTTATAATAATAATGATAATAATAATAAAAGATGGAGCTAGGGAGGTAGGCTGAGCCAGCTGGTGAAAGACCTGGATGGTGTTTTCATGCTGAGATCAATGAACAGATCATCCTGACTGCAGATGGAAAATGGATGGGAGTGGGCAACAGTGTTAGGATGGGGACCCCTGAGGAGGTGGGAGCATGGTCCAGGAGCAAGATGGCTTGGACCAGAGGGCACAGTGGTGGTGGAGAGAAGGGGGCAAATTTGAGTGATATGTAGCAGGAGGGCTTGGCCATTCCAAACAGACCCAACTCTTCTCCCTCACGTACATGTGTGCACTTATCATTCATGGGGCTTGAAGGGAGAAAGTATGTGTCTTCACAGGGAGTCTGGAAAGCATGCAGGAAGAAGACCCTTGGATTCAATTTTTTATTCTTTTTGCTGCCAGATCTTAAGCAAGTAACTTTATTTCTTCGTGTCTCCGTTTCTTCCCCTGTAAAAATCGGGACCCTAAGATCCATTTCATAAATTGTTATGTGGAGATGGGAAGAAATAAGCGTATTGAGAAAACGGCACCTGCCCTAGCTTTCTTCCGGGATTCTTGGGAGACCCAAAGGAGCTGTTAATCTTTCAAAGACCACATAGATCACCCAGGGAAGGCAGCCCACACCGCTGGGGCTGATGTCACAGCTTTCAGAAGGCAGGTCTCTTGAACAGATTTTCCAAAAGCGGCGACTTTATAATGATCTCCAAAGTAACAGATTACATTTGTTAAAGCTAGGGTAAAAAGACAGAGGACTGTAGGAAGCAGTGGGAGATGAGAAGCAAAGTCGCCGATCACGTTACTGTCTTTCTTCTGTACTCACCCCGCCCACTCCAGGGCGGGCTCCGCCCCCTGGCTAAGCCCCACCCAGTCTCCGCCCCCTATTTTAGCGCTGGCCACGCCCCCTCAACTCCCAGCTCCCAGGGTTGGAGGCTCCCACCTGCGTTCAGCATTTGGTACCCGAGAGGGGATGAGAGGGCATTTGATGGGTGAGGATGGGAGGGCTAGAAATTGACAGGGTGAGAACTGGGGAGACGAATCCCTCCCTGTCCCCTGTCTTCACTCACTCCCTTGTTGAGGGCCTTGGCTTTTGCATAATGTAAGTACTTATATAATGCGTGCGCTGCCTCGAGAGCTCTGCATTTGTCTTTCTGTCCTTCACATGCCAATGTGCTTCCGCCTCGGGTCTAGGTTGAAGCTCCTGGAAAGGAGGGTGCTACCTAACAGGTCCTGTTCGACCCCAGCCCCGGGCCAAGGGCCGAGAGAGGCTGGGGCTGGGGCGGGGTTGGGGGACGAGGGGGGAGGAGTGAGAGCCCCACATGACAGGCTTCTGGAACCAGATCCGGTGCCAACTTGGATTCTGTTTTTTCCTTCAATAAAAGGAACTTTTCACTTCTTTTTTCAAAAACGCTTTAAATTTTTTTATTAAAAAAAAAACGGGTTCCCATCCATCTGATTGGAGGCATCACAGAGCAAAAGGCGAAGCTGAGTCCCGCACACACTCGCGCCACACACACACACACACCCTCCCAAGGTTTTCCCGCACACACACACACACACGCGCGCACCCTCCCGAGGTTTTCCCGCACGCACGCACACACACACACACACACACACACACACCCTCCCGAGGTTTTCCCGAACACACACACACACACACACGCACCCTCCCGAGGTTTTCCCGAACACACACACACACGCACGCACCCTCCCGAGGTTTTCCCGATATCTACTCCGGTTACAACTAGACGGCCCCTCCCCCCACCTCGCCTTTCCCCTTCCTCTCCTCAATCTTGGGAGGAGCATTTTCTGTGTCTTCCCAAGTCCCCGAGGGGGACCTCCTGTGTTGGAGTGGGATGGGGGTAGGGTCACATAACGAAGACCAGAAAGAACAAATTAGATAATCAAAAGAATTATAGTAATTGCTTTCACTTTCCCCGAGCCCGCTCTGCGGATTCTCTCCCCCGCCCCTTCCCTGGCTTTCTGTCTGTCGGGAATACTTCGTCTTTCCGACCCTCTCCCCTCCCCCAGGCTCCTCCTCTCCTCTGCCTTCGCTCGCGCGTTCCCTCTCTTCCTCCGTTTTCTGGTGTGCTGGAACGTTCAGCGGAATATGATGAATGATCACCTGTCACGGCTTGTTTATTATAATGCAGGCAATCAATTACACATCCCCAACGCTGGCCGGCCCGCAGGAAATTTATATGCTCAGCACAAACCAATGTGAAAATGGAATCTCATTTGCCAAATGTCTTTCTCCCCGTACAGCACGATGATTACAGTCTGTGTTTGTTTCAACAGTCGTGTACAACTGACAGTGCCATCATTTACTGCCTGGCTCAGGTCACGTTTCTCTCAGGGTTTATTTATTGTGTTACGAAGGCCAGCACAGGAAAAGGACAAGGGTGTCTGTCAGGGATGCCACTGTGTTAAAAAGTGGGCGGGCTAGGCTGCATTCCTGGGCAGCACTGCAGCCTCAACCCCTGGGCCCTGCCTCTGCAGGCCACCTCCTCCAGCATCCTGTTGCCAGGACTCCTAGGCCCCCAGAGGGAGGCAGCTCTGGGTATCAGAAGCTCTACAGGTCCCAGTATCAGAGGGACCACAGTTTACATTCTGGTTCTGCTACTGTCTAGTTGTGTGTGGTCAGGGTTTCAACCTCCTCATCTGGACAATGGGAGTTTTAATATGCTCCTCGCAGGAATCCTGTGATGTCTGGGATATCAGAGGGGTCGCTAAGTGTTAGTTCCGGTGACTTCAGATCACGCTCTGGCCACACGAAAACCCACTCATCGGGAGGCCGAGAGGAGAGGTCCCGTTCGAAGAGATGTGAGTTGGAATTCACGTCTTGTGTTATTATCTTCCTCAGTCTCTACTTTCTGAGACTCACCTGTCTCAGGATCTGTTCTCCTTCCAGGTAGAATTTTGCACTTATGTTCCCTCTGCTCTGACACATAGTGTGTCTTAGTGTGACTTTGGGAAAATAAAATGGCCACCTTGCTCTGCTTCCGCTTCTGTCGTTGTAAAAACAGGCATAGCATTCCTGGCCTTTTTAGCCGTGTGACCTCAGGCAGGCCAGTCCCTTTATCTCTCCAGGCCTCAGATTCCTCCCATGGGAAGTGGAGGGAATAACTCCTTAACAAGCCAGCCCAGCCTTGCTGGCAGGATCCAGAGTGCCCATGGTGTAAAAAGTGCCATGTAAACTGCAAAGTGCCACTGTCACCGTGGTCCGTCCTCTTTCTGTCAGGAGTTCTGGTTGGTCTTTGGGGTTTGCTGCACAGGCATTGATTCAAATTTGTGGCCCTCACAGCATGTGGCATAGAGTGGGAGATCAGTAAATGAGGAGCACGAAGATTCTCATGGGTATTTGATTGTTCTTTATTGTATTGTATATTTCTTTATTTTTCTACGTAGGTATTTGTTTAATGGCTGTCTGCCCCACTGGGATGGAAACTTTAAGAGGAAAGGCACCAGGTTGACTTTGGGTTATCTCTGTGTCCCCAACATATAGCCTCAAATTGGCACATCCTAAAGAAATCAGTAAATATCCGTGGCTTTAATGGACGAGTGAATGAATGGCTACATGAGTAAATTCATTACTAGGGTAATCTCTGCGGTGCAGAGGGTGGGCCCTGGTAAACGGATGTTTACAGGTATCTTCACCATCCCTGACCCTCACAGAATCAGCTTTGTGGGTGCCCAGGGTTACGCATACTATGTGTACTCAGTGCCAGCTGGTGACAGATCACAGACGTGTCTGCCTGGCTTCCTACCCACCCCTCAGACCAACATCCCCTGGATAAACTTCCCATTTATCACTCTCCACCCAATGTTGCCTTGAAATCTCTACACCTCCTTATGGTATTTGGGTCCCCCAAATGCCCAGCACACTGCCTGTCTAAAACAGATGTTTTCAATCAATAAAGATGGCCTTTTCTAAGCACTGATGTATGGAATACAACTTAGAATTCCATTAACACATGCTGGGTCAGGGAAAAAAATGATTCAAGTTCATATTTTAAAAGCAAAAAATTAACAGCTGCATTGTATATTTTGGTCAAGTGCTTTGGACTTGTGGAAGGGATTTCTTCCCATAAATATAATTATTAGTCCCCATGATTATACTAATAACCAGGGGGATGGCACAGAGCTGTGCCTCCCCAGCAGGCTGGGCTGGGTAGGGCCGGGTATTCCCTCTGCTGACTTGCTTCACTAGTTGACTAACAGACCTTATTCCCCGGCCAAGCCCATCACATCCTGCCAACGCCAGCTTCCCGATGTGGAGCAGGAGCAAGAGCAAGCGCCGTGCGTGGGGTCCTGAGGGAAAAGCAGCCTGTGTTTGCTGCTGCTTTGACAGTTGAGGCTCGGAGAGGGGCTGGCAAACAATGGGAAATGAAACATTTGAGTGGTTGCAAAAAATTCCGTGGGAAATCCCCCCTGGTTGTATTTATGTGCACCAGCAGTGACAAGGGGAGCTGGGGGCTTTCGATTTCAAAGGTTCCTGAGCAGACCACAATAGTGTTCTGAGCTGGCAGTCCCCAGAAACAGCTCTTATGGGCCACAAAAGGCTAGCCTGAGTCTGTCAGGGAAGGTTTGGCCACGTGCATGGCGTTGGCCATGAGCTGCAGTGGCTTGTTGGGAGCTCATCCACAGTTGTAGAGCTCAGGCCTCTGAACCTTCTGCTCTAAGACAAATCCGTCTCAACTCTTCCTCTAGATTTTCCCTGGCCTCAAGAGCCTGGGCGGGGCGGGGCGGGGCGGGGCTGGGGGAGGTCTCCCTGGGGCTCAGCCCTACCTGCTTATACTGGTGGGGTCTCCCTGGGGCTCAGCCCTACCTGCATAATTCTAGGAGGCTTAGTCCCCTGCAGACCTCTTCCCCACCATCTAATTGAAAAAATCCAAAATTGAGGACTCACATGCATTCCCCTGGCATTTTCCCGTTAATATGGGGTCTGCTCCTGCTTTCTCCATTCCCATTTATAATGGACATTTATTTGTCTTTTGCTCCCCCCACCCCCTTTAGAGAACAAAGTGAACTGATATTAACCAACTCTTGTTTTGCTTTCCTTAGAACTAATAAATATTCAAAATACTTAACCACTCTTGCTAATGTCTTGCTACTGCTGCTGTGATAAAATACATGTGTTTATAGATCCCATTAAAGGTGAGGTTTATGGATTTTTAGAGACACTTAGTAGATGAGAAAACTGAAACTTAACGGAGGTGAAAAGCTTGCCCATTGTAGTAGTCGGGAGGTTTCAGCTGCAAAATGACAAACTCCTAACTTGAATGGACTTAAGACAGATCAAAAATGTATTGAAGTTTTTAACCGAGAAGCAAGGGCTTCTTGCTTCTCATTAACTTCAGGCATTGCAGGATCTAGGCTTTCCTTTAAGTTTTCAGGAATCTGCCTCTCCCCATCTCTTCAGCTCTGCTTTTCCCTGTTTTGCTTTCATTTTGAGATTGGCTCTCTCCACCTGTTGTACATCGTCGCAGAGTCAAGTCAAGGCTTCCTCTTGCTTGCCTCTGTAAAAGTCCGAGGGGCATGTCTGGTGGGTTCTGATAGGTTCAGCTGCCCACTGCTAAACCAATGACCAGGACAAGGGGGCTGGAATGATCTGATCGCCCAGAGCCCAGTCAAGTGTTCACTGCCGAAGCCTAGCTAACCCACAGGGGCGGAGTGAGAGTGAGTGGTTCCCCCAAAGCATATCAGGGCTCCTATCAGGAGGAATGGATGATGGGCGGGCAGAAAGCCATGGTGTCCTATACTCCCATGTCATGCTGCCAAGTGTGACATGGGCAGGCAAGCCTGCACATAGATCTGCCCTCCACCTCCTCCAGGCTGCTGGAGACTACCTCGGGGACCCCCTCACGCTCTATCTAGACCTGGAACTCCAGCCCTGCCCCTGCCCCATGAATTCATTCCAGTTGGCAGTTTTCAAAACATGCATCTTGGGCACTGCTGGAGGGAGGAAGACAGCAGGGGGAAGCAAGGAGGATGGGTGACAGAAGCTCAGCGTCTGGGACTATATAGGACCCCCGCCCCTATTCCAACCATGTGGCAACTCTTGTGTCCATTTGTATATTCAGTTCCCTTGAACAATTTTATTTTATCAGACAGCTCCTCATATTTTTACAGCTTGAAAATCAGTGATTTTTGTACAATGCTTGCCCTCTCCCTCATTCATAAATGAGGAACAATAGCCAGAAAGAGGCAGGAGCCTGACCAAGGCCAGGCGGGCAGCAGCAACAAAATGCATAGTCTGGGAAATCACACCTTGGGATTCCCATGTCCTGCCCTTCCCATGTGCAGCCTTGCGGGTGGGAAAGAGATTCGGGAAAGAGATTACCACATGCACCTCTGCGGTACTTCAATGACTGGTTAGCCAAGAATGCAGAATGGAGCAGCTTCCCAGAGGACAGCAGAAAGAGGGAAACTGTGTGTGGCTTTCTCTCTGCTCTCCAGGTACAGGCAGCCGCTGGGGACTCTCTGTAGGTAAAATCCCACCAGAATGGAGAAAAACAGCCAGATTCTGCTACTCCTGCCTCATACTGGGAGCTTACATCGCATCCCAGAAGAACTTACATGAGTAAGCCATGTGCTTCTGTTTAAGATATTTACAAACAACTTCTCTTCTTGTCCTCCCGTGTCTCCAGGCACCAGCCCTGCCACATACTTCAAACCCACCTCTCTACAACGCTGGTCACTGCTAATCATCATAGCTAACCTTCCTGAGTGCTTACAATGTTCCCAAAAGTGTATGCTAAGCGCTTGACAGGTATTGTTTCATCGAATCCTCCCAAGAACCCCATACAGTAGGTACTATTATTAGCCTCGTTTTACAGGTGAGGAGACAAAGGTGCAGAGAGATGAATTAACTTCTCCAAGGTGCTCAGCCAGCTTCCAACTCAGGCAGTCAGAGTCAAGCACGAGCTGACGGTTAGGTAGTCCGTGAGGTGCGTGATGAGTGTGGGGGTAGCCGTACCTGTACACAGACAGAAAGTTCTCCATGTCCCCTTACCTCCTCTCCTACATTCTCTTGCCTGGTGTCTCCAGCAAGCACACACAGGGGACTTCAGGAAGAGAAGGCTCCTAAGGTGCCGGCACAACACGGGTAAGTTGGGTAAGGAAAGGCGCGTGGGCTCATTACTTAGACTACCTTGCAGCCGCTTATTGAATTAGTGTGATTCTTAACATCTTCAACTTGGATCTCCTCCAGGCCAGCCAGCTGGTGCATTCAGTACGACTCAGCTCGCCTTAACTCAATTAACTAAGCCAGGCTGCGCTGAACTCAACAAGTATTTCTTAAGCACTGAGCTGGCTGCAGGGGGAAAAAAAAACAAAGGAGGGCAAGACTCAGACTCTGCCAGACTTGGCCCTTAAGGAGATGCCTTGCGCTTTTAACGCATAACACGGTGCCATATTTTCTAAGTACCACCTTCGCTCTCCCCCTGTGCTATGATTTACTTCATATTTTTCTTTAAATAAATTAATTTTTAAGGAAATTAATTTCCTTCTCTAAACTTAAATAATTGTTTAATTACTGAGGTGAAATTGACACAACATAAAAGCAACCATTTCAAACTGAACAATTCAATAGCATTTAGTACATTCGCAGTGTTGTGTAACCACTACCTCCGTCTAGTTCCAAAACATTTCCATCACTCCAACATAAGACCCCATACCCACCTCCCCTAAACCCCCTCACAACCACTAATCTGCTTCCTGTTCCTATGGATTTGCCAATTCTGGACGTTTCACATAAATTGAATCATATAAGATGTGATCTTTTGTGTCTGGCTCCTTTCACTTAGCATCATGTCTCTGAGGTTCATCCATGTTGCAGCATGTGTCAGTGCTTCATTCCTTTTTACGGCCAAATAATATTCCGTTGTCTACATCCACCACAGTTTGTCTATTGTTTCATCTATTGATAGATATTTGAGCTCTTTCTACCTTTAGGCTATTGCGAGTAGTGCTGCTAAATAAGTTTACCTCATTTGTTCATTCATTCATTTCAATATAATTGACATATAATATTGTAAAAACATGAAACACTTCACACATTTGCATGTCATCCTTTCGCAGGGGCTGTTTAATCTTTTCTGTATGTTCCAATTTTTTGGATATGTGGTGCTGCAGTGAGCACTGAATGTTTATTTTAAAAGGAAAATTTAATCACTACTATAAATAGGAAAACTGTATTTTTCTAATAGGAAATAGAATAGATATATAACTATTATAAGTAAAAATTTCACCGGTGTAGCACATAAAATCACCCGGTGTACTCTCAGATTCAGTAGTAAAAAGCCTGGACTCTGCATGTGGTTGGCCTTGACTTTGAATCCTGGTTTTGCCATCTGAACCTGGCCAATGTCCTGTCCTCCCCCAGCCCCCCTGAATATTGCACAGGTTAGCAGCACGGACCCCCACGCAGTCAAAAAATCCGAATATAACTTTACAGGTGGCCCTCATATCCATGGCTCCTCACGGAGGATTCAACCAACTACAGGTTGTGTAGTACCGTAGTATTTACTGAAAAAAATTGGTTGTGTAAGCAGACCCGCATTGTTCAAGGGTCAACAGTACTTGTAATTGCTTCCTCCTGAAGTTGTTGTGAGAATTAAAAACATGTAAGGTGCTCAGCGCTGTCAGGCACATAGTATGTGCTCAGTGTGTGAAAGCTGGTAGGTAGGATCACAGGTCATAAACAGGAACAGTAACAGTACTAGTAGCTAACAAAGCAAGTATTTGCCATGTGCCACGAACCTGTGGAGCGTCCTGCATGTGCATTATCTCACATAATCCCCACAAAGTTCAAATTATTATTACCCCCATTTTGTAGGTCAGAAAACAGGCTAAGAGAGGTGGAGCCAGTAGTTGAAGGTCATACAGCAGAGACTTGAGCTCTGGGAAGGTTAAATGACAGTATGAGAAGTAACTCCAAGTCCACTGGAATGTCAGGCTGACCCTGGGCACAAATGATTAATTGCAAAAGGGCTGCCTGGGCCTTTGAGGTCCCAGACCTGGCAACTCACTGCGGACCCAGCCTGGAGGCACCTCCCAGCTGTGTCTTTTCATTGAGTCACTCTTTCTCAGGTCTGCCAACAAGAGGCTCCTCACATCTTTTCTAGTTGACTTACCTCTCACAGTTCATGGGATTCACCTGCCCTCCCTGTACCCCATCATCCCTCAGTGTCCCTAAAATTGCCCCTTTCCTCTGCAATCTCTCCTCTTCCACGTTGCATGGAGCCCTCAAGACTGTCACGCAGCCTCTAACTAATTATCCAGCGTTGGTGCAGAAGTTAGCAGGTCTCGAGTTCACATGTATCCATTACGCCTTCATCAACAGGGATGTATCTGATTCACAGTTTCAGGCTGTGTGGAAATCCTGTCGCACCCAAGGGTGAGACTAGCATCGGCTTGTATTAATTTCCTGGGGCTGCCATCATGAATCAATACAAACTTGGTGGCTCAAAACAACAGGAATTTATTCTCCCACAGATCTGGAAGCCAGAAGTCTGAAGTCAAGGTGGCAGCAGGGCCATGCCACACTCCCTCCAAAGGCTCTAGGGGAGGATCCTTCCTCACCTCTTCCATTTTCTGGTGGTTCCTAGCGTTCCTTGGCTTGTGGCCACATCACTCCAATTTCTGCCTCTGTCTTCACATGGCCTTCTCCCTGTGTGCCTCTTTTCCATCTCTTATAAGGACACTCGTTGTTGGATTTAGGGTCCACCCTGATCTAGTATGATCATCACCTTAATTACCTCTGCAAAGACCTTATTTCCTAATAGGTTCACATTTCAAGACTCCAAGTAGACATGAATTTTGGTGGGATGCTACTCAACCCTATTCTTTATAACAGGTTATTGAACCCAATGGGTACAAACAGAAAAGGGTTGAATTTTCCTCCAAAGACAGTTATCAGCCATATTCGTACAAATCTCCCTTTCCCAGCCCTTAGTGGCAGCCTGGGCATATCCTATAGCTTTCTGGCCAGCTTCCAATATTAACAAGTCCCGTCCAGGTCTGGCCAGTATGAAACATCCAGCTTAGTCTCCCACCCTCCAACTCAGTTTTGCCCCAGGGCCTGAGAAACCCAGGGTGGGCCTGGCCACCTCTTGCCCTGCCCCTCCCCTGTGCTTCTGGCTGCCAGAGTGCACCAAACAGGGTGATTCCATGGGCAACCAAATTTGGCCAGTGCTGCATTAAACCAAGTTACCCAGATGTCTTTACTTCAGACTCAGTTGACGTGTGAATACACATCCAAAAGAAGGTAGTTTCCAACCGTATTCCGCCCAGGAAACTCTTGTTCCACAGAACACTCCGCCACCCTGGTGTTCCCCAGACCACGCTTTGGGAAATGCCACACTATATAAAATACTGCAAAATGCAAAGTACATTCACAACTATTATGTGTGCATAGCAAGAGAAGATGAGCTTTTGGGTAAATATACCAACTCTGGAGCATTTTTGTGATTTATTCAGAAAATTGGCTTCTGGATCACTGTGGACAAGACCCAACTTGGCTGGAAGACTGTAATCCCTCAGCAGAGCCACACGGACAGCTAAGCCGGCCAAATTTATTCTGAGAAAGGATAACTCTCATAGTGAAAGGCAAGAACTTTTAAGAAAAATTTATACTATAGTCTAGTCCTACAATGTATGCAATTGTGTTCTGTACATTCATTCAACAATAGGGACTCAGCAGAATAGTAATAATAACAATAATATGATAATGAGAGAAAAGATAGAACAAATACATGTAAGTGCCAGGCAAGGGTTCACCTGCCTTTCTTCTCTGGGGTCCATGCAGTAGTCTCAGCTCCAAGCACCTCTCAGCCCTTAGTATGAGTCCAGTGCTTAAATATCTGCTGTTTTCATATAACACAGCCTCTAAATTTTGGCCAGCTTCATCTGGTGCTCAACTGAGCAATCAACAACCTTCTCCAATTCCATAGAAACCCAGCTATGCTGGACTGACTGCAAGAAACCACGACAGCCTCCAATGTAATGTCTCTCCAAGGGCTTTCAAGGTTAATTTCTGATCATGGTCTGAATTCTATTAACGTAGAGCTGTACTATCCTCCCATGTGACTCCCATGTAATCGCAAAGATGAATAGAAACTGGTTTTGTCCATATTGTCAAGGTAAATATCTTCTGAAAGCCAGGACCAACCCTACAACTGGGTTCAGTAGGGGCCATCAAGGCAATAGGATTTGAAGAAAGTCAGTCACCATCACTCCATGCCCCATTTCCCATTCCCTCCCCACCCCATACTAAAAAAGCCTAGAGAAAAAAAAAAACTTTTAAAATCTGATGATGTTGGGAATTCCCTGGTGGTCCGGTGGCTAGGACTCCCCACTTCCACTGCCGAGGGCCTGGGTTCAATCACTGATCAGGGAACTAAGATCCCGCAAGCTGCGCGGCTCAGCCAAAAAAAAAAAAAAGTTAAAATCTGATGGTGTCACCTTAATGGGAAACTCTTTAATCCTCAGTAGTCTAGCAAGTTTATCAGTCTATCCACTTAGCCACCAGCTGCTAAAGGTCAGAGGGGGCAGGGATTCACAGCGGCCTGGGGAACACAGAGCCAGTTCTCACTCTCTCTCAATTGCGTCCCCTGCGTAAAATTTCCTACTGCCCACAGAATGATGTCCAAACTCAAGGACCTTCGTCTGCTGGACCTTGCCCACCTCATGAGCTGAGCACCCCAGGGCAGGGTCTGGTTCTCATTTACCTGCAGGTCTGCCCAGCACCTAGCACAGATTTTGGCAGATAAGCCAGAGCACAGGGAATAAAGAAATGTCAAACGAGTGAAAAAGTATCCTGTACAAAACACAGGTAACACATAAGCAAGTCTCGTCATGATGTCATGTAAAAATTTTTTCTTAAAAAAAAAAAAACTTAACTAGAGAGCAATTTAAATCTTTACCAAATTTCTCAGGGAACACCCAAAAAATCCTATTTATAATGTAAAGCAAAACTTCAGAACTTTTGTACTTCTCTTCCACAGCACCTGGCCCCCACATCTCTCTCAAATTCTCCCCAACTCTCTTTCAGATCTAACTTTTCTCATTTCCCCTCCCATCTCCCTTTCCAAATACAGCTCCCACTCTTTTCCAGAAGTATAGGGTAGCTGGCTAAAAGCATGAGCTCTGGGGCTCACCTTGCCAGGTACAAACTCAGTTCTGTCACTCTAATTTGAGCAGGAACCTGGCATGTTAAGTGCCCCATAAATGCAACTTGTTATTTAAATCCTATTGGCTTCTCCATTCTTCTTTTTTTTTTTTTTTTTTAACTTGGCCCGCTTTTCCATTAATGCAGTAAGAAATGTGTATGAGTTTCCTAGGGCTGCCAAAACAAATCACCATAAACTTCATGGCTTAAAACAATAAGAATTTATTCTCTCACAGTTCTGGAGGCCAGAAGTCCAGAATCAAGGTGGCAGTAAGGCTGTGCTCCCTCCAGAGGCTCCAGGGAAGATTTTTGCTCCTTGCCTCTTCCAGTTCCTGGTGGCTGTTAGCATTCCTGTGCTTGTGGCCACCAACTCCACTTCCTACCTCTGTCTTCATGTGGCCTTTGCCTGTGGGTCTGTCCTCTGTGTGTCTCGTGAGAACATTTGTCATCGGATTTAGGGCCAACCCAGATAAATCCGGGATTATCTCATTTCAAGATCCTTAATTTAATTACATATGCAAAGACACTTTTTCTAAATAAAGTCACATTCACAGGTTCTGGGGGGTCAGGATATGGACATACCTTTTGTGGGGGGCCAGCATTCACCCACTACAAAATGACACTGGGTCCTTCCTTTTGTGGGTGGTGGACGGGGACAAGGCTGCACACTCCTGTAATTTTTTTCTTTTTTTTCTTAACTTTTAAATTCTTGTAACGATGAATATATCAAGTCAGCAGCCAGCATCAGGTACTTGGCAATGTGGAAGGAAAGAGGCAGATGGCAGAAAGGCACCGTCAACTTTTCCTTTTCACTGACGTTCATCAACTCTTTCATCGATGCAAGTTTGCAGCCATTGCACACCTAATTGCAAGAGCTGCTGCATCTTGCAATTAGGTGTGCAATGCAGGGGGTGAATTGGGCGCAAGAAACAGTGAGTTTCAGCCACATGGTCAGACCCTCAAGCAGACACATCCTGCCGAAGGCCTAGGGACAGAGCATCTCGGCTTTCCCACAGGGGGTGGTGAGCTGCATGGGTTGCTGGCCGCAGTGGGTAGGAGGAGGTGCGGTTCAGGTTAGTTATTTATTGATATTCTGTGTTAAGATTCCTTCCTCGGCTGCACTGAAGGGATCTAGGAGGCAGTGACTTCACGCGACTCAAACTGCAATCAGACAGCCTCTTGGCTCAATGTGTTTATCTACCCAGAACTATTTTTGGTGTGTGTTCATAGACAGCACACACTAAAGTATTTGGGATTTGAGATGCAAGCGTTAAAGAAGATTAAAGTTAGCTGCTAATGAGCATGCCCAGAATAGATATACTCTGTGTGTGTTTGTGTGTGTGCGTGCTCCATGTGTGTGCTCTGTTGTGTGTCTGCAAAGCAGATGTCTACAAGCCTGCCCTTAAGTGGCCTCACCAATGTCCCAGATAAGCTAAGGTGTCCATGGATGGAAGATGGAAATGGATGAAAACTGGACTGTCTCAAAATACTGCCTTACCAGACACCCCAATCCCCTCAACTCTGTTCTGCCTGTCCTTCAAAGCCTAGCCCATTCCACCTTATCAAAGAGCCTCGCTTGACCACTCTGAACTCCCAGACCACAGATAACAAATAGGTTTCATCTCTAGTACCAACCTGGATCAAACAGGCAGGGAACACCCAGAGCAGCATGTTCAGTGGGATGCTGAGAACATTCAGACCACACCATAGCTTAAAGCTTCTAAAGGTCCCTGCTGTCTAGCCCAGGGTCTAGATGGAGCAGGCACTTAATCCATACTTGTTCAGTAATTAATTTTCATTGTTTGGACTCTGCAGTTAGGTCAGAAGAAAGGTCTCTCTCTGAAGCACCATTCCCTAAGGACTTCTGAGAGTAAACTTGGATGCCCACTAAAGGGTTGAGTGCCCGGGTCTTCTCAGCCCTTCCCTCCATTCTGCACATCTCGTCGACCAAATCCTACGTGTGTACTGTGTGTACTGGGGAGTCCCCCTCTAAGAGGCTGGCCCTGTAATTGTTTAGCGAGATAATAACATCAGGCTCATCCATCAAGCCTGCCCCTAACAGTCTGGTTTTCCTAATGGAATGTAGTGTCCTTAAGAAGAACAGAAGCACCATAATGTGAGGTTTTATGCAGGCTGGTTTCTAGCTGTGAGCTATGGACCTGAAATGATAGTTAAATCGATGAAGAGGCACTAAGCTATTGCCTCTGAATCTGGGTGTCCGTAAAACCCAAGTATTGACAGCCCTGAGTGGATGTGTTGCAGGCTGGCTCTTCCAGCCTTGATTGGGGCTCCCTTTCTCTCTCTCTGGACAGGAGCAGCCCAAGAGAAATGGAAATATGACGGCTCCCTGATAGTTTTCACAGTCTGCACGACAGACCACCCCAAGAACAAGACTCCAGGTCAAGTGCTCTTCTCCATTCTGTGGATCTAGTGGGGAGAAATTAGCTCTCAGTGGTATTCCCACTTATGGAGAGAAGCAATTCCTCCCTGGTCTGGCTGTAAGGGGTCTGGCAATGGACCGAGAGGCAGGAAGCCTGTCTTCTTCCCCAACGTCTTTCCCCGTCTCGTGGTGTGACCTTAGCAGGTAACTTAACCTCTCAACTCCTTCGCTGCCTCATCTGTAATGATCCACCTTTATCACTTCATAGTCCTGCTCTAGGATAAATGAGACAAGCCTCTAAAAGCCATATTTTAGTCCCCAAGAAAGACCAGAACCAGGTAAATGCTAAGGGTAGCCATTTCCTTTGCTTTTGCTGTGTGCGTTACTAACCTGTGGGATTTTTAAAATAATGGCGAAAATGAATGGATTTATGCAATTGTTTTCTCCTAGGTGCCTTGAGGCATTTATGGAGTACTGTTTCATTGCTCACCTCTTTTATGGAGTGGATATTGTTAAGCCCATTTCTTAGTCAGCAAACTAATAAGGGAGCTGGCTTTGAAGTGAGCCATGTGGACGGAAGTAATTCCTACTCCTAATCTACTGTGGGGCTCTTCCCTGCCGATGCACAAGTCCCTAGGGGACACTCAGGGATACTGGCTCAGCCAATTGTTGAGCCACGTCTCAGGCATTTTCCCACCCTCCCTCCACTCCAGCTATGCTGACCTGCTTTTACTTCTTTACAAGCACCAAATGCTTTCCAATCTCAAACTATGCACACCTGTTCTCTGTGTGGGAGGCCCTTCCTGCCCATGTTTCCTCTGGCCAATCCCTACCCATCCTTCAGGCATCAGCTTCAATGTCACCTTTGCAGTGAAGTCTTCCATGACCCCCAGGCTTTGCCAAGTCCCCCCATTCTCTGCTCTCACAGGCACTATATTTGTCCTTTACAGAGCTTATCACACCTGTATCTAAGTAATTGTTAGTTTAATGTCTGTCTTCCCCACTAATGATGAGTTCCATGAGGGCAAAGAACTGTTTGTCTTGTTCGTTACTGTGAATCCAGAACTGAGCAGGCACCCAGTAAAAATCTGTGGTATGAGAGGATGGATGGATGATGGATAGACGGATGGATGAAGGGAGGGAGGGAGGGAGGGATGGATGAATAATAGATAAATAGGTGGATGAATGGATGACAGACAGATGTATAGATAATGGATGGATGGATGGATGGAGAAATAGATGGATGGATGGATAGATGGAGAAATAAATGGATGGATGGATAGATGGAGAAATAAATGGATGGATGGATAGATGGATGGATTAACAGACAGATGATGGATGGATGTACAGGTAGTGGATGGATGGATGAATGGATGGATATAGTCTGTTTGTAAATGAGAGTGATCCAAATTACCAGTATTCACCATCAAGAGAAAGTTCTAGTTCCAAATGTTCAGAGAAGCTTATGAATGCAGACCTAGGCTGTATGTCAGCAGGGTCACGCTCCCACTGACACTCTGGGTAGAATCCTTCTTTGCCTCGTCCTAGTTTCTGACGATGGCTGCCAATCCTTGGTGCTCCCTGGCTTGCAGCTACATTACTTGAATTCCTGCCTTTGTCTTCTCACATCGTTTTCCCTCTTCTTATAAGGACACCAGTCATACTGGATTAAAGGTCCAGCCTACTGCAATATGACTTCATCTTAGCTAATTACACCTGCGGCAACCTTGTTTCCAAACAAGGTCACATCCTGAGGTACTCTTGGTTAGGATTTCAAACGTACCTTTGTGGGGGGTACTCAGTTCAACCCATAACAATATATGAAACAGCAGTGCCTCTCCCAGGTGTGTATCCTAGAGACACCCCTGCCTAGGATGACAAGGAGACACGCCTGAGGATGTTGGTGGAGGCCAGGTTTGTCAAAGCAAGGAGTCAGAGGTGACCTACCTGTCCATGACAGGCTAAATAGATAAACCACATCCGATAAATGCAGATCATGGAATAATACGCATCAGGCAGAAATAATACACTGGATTTGCATATATCACCATGGATAGATCTTAAAAACATAGCGTGAGATGAAAAAAGTAGGAACTAGACTGAGATTTATGATACAACCCCAGTGACATAAATTTAAAACATACACGCCCAAAGAACAACATTATGCATGCTTCATAAGCACTGGAAAGTGGGTTGGAAAGTTTATGTTGTGCACACTGGAGTCGCTGCCCGCGGGAAGCAGGGACAGTGGCAGCCCTAGATGAAGGCAGGCACGAGACGGGTCTGGGATGGACAAGCGCTGGGCCTGTGGCCTAAACCGGGACGTGTGAATCTATGCATGTGTGCATCGGGGTCCACACTTTACAAAGGGAAGAACTCCTGTAAGGGATAGATAGTGATAATTGTGCTGAGGACCTGGGGGGAGTCCAGGGTCTTGCAAGGACACACAGCAGGGATACTTGATGTGCTCTGGAGCAGCAGGGAAGACTCTGGAGAAAACAGCGCTTACGCTAAGACCTGGAGAAGGACCAGAGTTGGGCTGGGTGGGGAAGAGCAGGACAGAAAGTGCCAGGCAGAAGGACCACATGTGTATGAGCCCAGGAAGGCCCAGGCTGGCCTGGGTGCGTCAGCCTGGGAGAAGGGCACAGTCCTGGCGCCATCGCTCTGCCCTCCCCACCACCCCTAAGGAAGGACAGTGGACAGAGCTAGTTGTGGGTGTGTCACCCGCTCAGATGCCCATGGGGACCAGGTGGCAGAAATGAGTAAATGACGCAGGCGCATATGAAACACTTCCACAGAGAATTGCGGGTCTTCCTCTACTTCAAAACAACAGGGCTCTCCAAGTCTCTTTTTCCTCACTTTTGATGGAGACATGGGTGCCGGTTTCTTCTTTAAGAAAAAGAGCGGTGGAGTGTGATGAGAAGCAGCAGCTGACTCAGAGTTGGGGGAACGCTAAGGCGGGCTGGGGCCTGTGGAGGACCCAGAAGGGACACCCCCGCTGAAGGGGCAGCTGCCACTGAGCTTCAGACAATGCCTGCCTTCTCCCGAATGCAGTCCCAGTGTTGACAGCTCTTTCCTTTCTCAAGAGAAGCTGTTGCTCTGGATTTTCATGTGAAATCTTTTCCTTTTACCTGCTACTATCTAATCTGACCATAATGAAGTACCACATCACACCAACTAGGATGCTATCATAAAAGAAATAAAATGGGAAGTAACAAGTGTTGGGGAGGATGTGGAGAAATTGGAACACTCATACTTTGGTGGTGGGAATAAAAAGTGGCCCAGACACTGTGGAAAACAAAGTGGTGGTTTCTCAAAAAGTTAAACATAGAATTACCATGTGACCCAGCAATTCCACTCCTCATTATGTGCCCAAAACAACTGGAAGCAGGTGCTCAAACTAGCTCATCTACAAGCATGTTCATAGCAGCATTATTCACAAATAGCCAAAAGGTAGAAACAACCCAAAGTCCATGAAGGGCTAAGTGCATAAACAAAATGTGGTCTATCCGTACAATGGAATATTATTTGGCCATAAAAAGGAATGAAGTACTGACAGAGGCTACAACATGGATGAACCTCAAGAACATGATGCTAAAGGAAAGAAGCCAGATACAAATGGTCACATAGTATATGATTCCATTTATATATAGTGTCCAACATAGGCAAAACTACAGAGACAGAAAGCAGATTACTGGTTGCCAGGGGCTGGGGGGAGAGGGGAATGGGGACGAATGAATAATGGGTATGGGACTTCCTTTTGGGTGATGAAAGTTTTTTAGAACTAAATCAAGGAGGCAGCTGCACAAGACTGTGACTGTACTGAATACCACCGAATTGTTCACTTTAAAATGGATAATTTCATATTATGTAAATTGCCCCTCAATTAAAAATACTAGAAAATATGTATTTCAAATATTTAAGAGAAAATATATAGGCCAAAAAATAAACAAGCCCACAGACTGAATCTCAGGTCTGTGGTGCCCAGGTGTAAGTCTGGTGCACTTAATAAGTCCCGACAGACGATCTCGTGAAGAGCTGGGAGTTAGGATCCCTGTTTTAACTGGGAGGAAACTGAGGCTCCAAGAGATAAAGGGACTGGATGAGGGTCAAGGGCAGGAGCTGGGGCTGGGGGCCAGAGTGTGGTCTCCAAGCAAACTGGTCCCATGTTCCGTGTGCTGGGGCTGAGGGCTGGGAAAAGCACACGAGGGGTGACAGCTACTGAAGAAGGTGGTGGTGAGAGGCCCTGTCAGAGCTGCAAATTCAGACAAGAACCACGCGTGTTGAGACTCCCTTGGAACTGTCACCTCCTCCCCACAAGGCTGGGTGCTCTCGTTCCGAATTTAAGGCAGTTCAGAAGACCCATGCTGAACACTTACTGTGCACAAGGTTTGCGCTACGTGTGAAAATCGTACAAGTACCAAGTCTGACGCCTAAGGGTTCGCTCTGTGCAAAGCCCATTCTACACAAGGGCCTCTCAGATGCTCGCAGCAACTCTATGAGGCAGAAGCAGGACTGGCACACCCTGCAAGCGTTGACTTACACCAATTCAGCCATGCACCGCTGGCCAAAAGAAAGAGGGAGAAATGCTCATTGAAAGGGTGTGGACAATGCCCCGTCTTGTTCGCATGTGGACTTGCCACCCAGGAAGCATGGAAATGGAATATATGGACCTGCTCATCTGCAGTCTCCAATCCTGGGAGCCTTTCCTGTGATGAACAGCTGTCTGCGCTAAGTGTGATTCTAGAACAAGGTTTCTCAACCCTTCAGGGGGAGGGCAGTCTATCAGATTTTCAGGTTTTTTTTTTTTTTCCCCTGTACGCGGGCCTCTCACTGTTGTGGCCTCTCCCACTGCAGAGCACAGGCTCCAGACGTGCAGGCTCAGCGGCCATGGCTCACGGGCCCAGCCGCTCCGCGGCATGTGGGATCTTCCTGGACCGCGGCACAAACCCATGTCCCCGGCATCGGCAGGCGGACCCTCAACGACTGCGCCACCAGGGAAGCCCTCAGGTATGTTTTTGCCTTCACTCTGGCTTTAGAATCTAGTACCCATACACACTGCAACTCACAAGTAATAGTATCCCATTCCACAGGTGAGAAGACAGAGGATCACAGGGAATAAGTTACTTGCCCAAGGTCTCTGAGCTAGTAAATGATGAAGAAGATTTGAGCTCAATCTGTTTTACCCTAAAACTCCTTCCTTTTTTCTACACTATACTGCCTCCCTATCTGCAAGAGAGGCCCAAAGGAAATCAGCATGCCAGAACATAGAGACTCTTCAGAGACTCTCACGCCTGGAGGTGGCAGTGAGCAGTCATCTGCATACCTCTTGGTTCTGGATGAGGCCACAAGTAAATTCAAATACAAAAAGATATGTACTGAGCTGTGTAATACTTAGGATTCGTCAGATTGCAAGAGATAGAACCTAACTCAGACTGGCTTAAATCAAAAAAGGAAGGTATTGACTCATATAACTGGAAAGATCATGGGATGACGGCTTCAGGCATGGCTGAATCAAGGGCCTCAAATGGTCAGAACACAGTCTGCTTGTCGGTTTGTTTGCGTTCTTCTGTGTTGGCTTTATTCTCAGGGAGATTCTTCCTTCCTTTACATAAAGAGATCAACCACCATCACCATGTTTAAAATTTGACCCCTTAGAAACCCAGCAGAAAGATTTTCTCCATCCCAATAATTCCACCAACATCCCTGAAGTTGGCTCTGATGATCTCAGCTTGGGTCCCGTGAACATCCAGGAACTAATCACTATGGCCAGGGGTGTGTGAGATTCTCCATGATCAGTCCTGGGCCACGAACTCACCTGCAGAGTTTGAGGGTAAGGTGAGCCCGAAATCTTTACAGAAAAGAGTCGGATGCTGTGGCCAGAAGCCAAGGGATCAGGCTTAGGCAGGTGAAGCGGACGGACTTGGTGCCATCCTGGAACACCAAGAACTGGGCTGGGCATGTTCAATACATGATGTCATGTCACGACAACCCTGTATCATTACTGCTGTTTCACGAGGCTCAGAGAAGCTCAACATCGTGGCCAACGCCTCACTTCCAGGTGAGGAGACAGCGCTCCCTGCCCAGAAGCATTCTGCTCTTAGGTAGTGGAGCTAGGACTTGAACCCAGATCTGTCTGACTCGAAGTCCACAGTTTGCTCCTGTCCCAGAGGATCCCCTCCAAGCTGAAGCCCCATGAAACCTCTTCAGCGCTTCGTTCCAGTCTCTTAACTTGCAAATCCAGTCAGCGAGTTCTTTATTTCCACAAATGGTGCTATTAAACTAATGGCTCTGGGAACTACAGGCTGGCCTCTGAGCAGTCAAGCCTTCCCCACGTTCTGCCTTGCAAAGAAATACATTAGGAAGTCCAGTAGCCGAGGCCCAGGTGGAAACATTTACCGGCCGCCATTTTGTTTCAGGATGGCAAAAGGCACCTCAAACCCTGAACTTGAGCTCCTTGTACAGCCTCTAGTTGAGAGCTAAAGGCGGCGGGGGCCAGTCACCTCCTTGTAAAGGGCGGTGGCAGACCTCATCAGGCAAAAAAGCTGAGAAGCCAGGGTTGAAATAGAGGCCTCTTTCTGTTTAGTCAATAAGCAGCTGTGAAGGATGCGTAGGACGGAGCTAAATTTATTTGTTCCTTTCTTTCTCGGAACAGCAGCAACGAGGCTCAGAATGCAGCTGTCTCGCTCTCCCGTGAGCCTTCTGCAGGCACCAGCATGCACAGACGTTGGCTCTCCAGGACGCAAATTTTTTTTTTCCTGTTGGTTCCCTTCCTGCTGCAGGCAGGACTTCCAGGGCCTCTCTCCAGGGGGTAAAACTTTGGAGCTGCCTCCCAGGCCCAGGGTGAAATCATTACCTTTTAAACAGAGAAGGGCTGCTGAATGTAGATACCCTGGCCCTTGTGGCCACACCCTGGAAAACCACAGAAGTCCCGCCAGCCTCTGCTTTCACTGCTCAGACCTGTGGGAAACTTGTAAGACACAGCCGTGTGGGGAGGGGGTGTGGGCATCTTGGGAGGGGCCTCCCACATACAAAGCCAGGCTGCTTTGCCAGAGTCCTTTCTGGAATCCATCTGCCTTCGGAAAGCCTAGCTGAGGGCCACCTTCAGCCAGGCCTTGAGCACACTGGTGGAAGCGGGAGTTTTTTAAGAAGTGCTTTGTTGAGACTTTCGAAAGGTCCCCGCGGGTGGGGAAGTGAAAGGAGGAGGGGACATGGGGGAAGAAACTGCTCCTTTATTTCTAGCCTTGCTTGAACGGCTTCTTGACGGTTACTGCTACGGTTCTGCTGAGTCAGAAGCATCCCCAGCTGCTCGCCGGAAACACAGCTGTTAGGTGAAAATAACCACAGAGCCCAGCACTGAGCATCGTGCACCTTCCAGAAAAGAGGGCAGAAAACCTCAAAACAGAAAAGTACAAAACAATAAAAGAGGCACTGTCAAAAACCCACCACGGCTCGCTCACTCAGCCAAACCTGTGGCTCTCTCCACATCGGTCACAGCTCAGAGACAGAACAAAGTTTGGCAGCTTTACCACAGTAGTAGGTTAAGTAGTGCCCCCTTCCCCCCAAAAGGGAGATGTCTGTATCCTAACCACTGGAACCTGTGTATGTGACCTTACTTGGAAAAGGAGTCTTTTCAGATGTAACAAACTTAAGGATCTCAAGGTGAGGTCATCCTGGATTACCTGGGTGGGCCCTACATTCAATGACAGGTATCCTTAGAAGAGTGAGGCAAAGGGAGATTAGACACTCAGAAGAGCACAGACACACAGACACACAGAGGGGAAGGCCAGGGGAAGACGGGGGAACATTGGACTTTATGCACCTCCAAGCCAAGGAACACCAAGGATGTGGTATGGCAGCCACAGGAAACTAACAAACCACCATGGCTTCCATTTGCCAGGTCTTCTCCCCACCACCCCTTTCCCCTTGTCCAGACGAAAACATTCAGAGTATCTTGGTTGCAAGGTGTCTTACATAAACATTGAGGTTCCCTTTCCTGTGGGCTTAGTAATTATCAGGAAGTAGGATGGTGCCTCAAGGACTCCAGGGTCTAGGGAGGAGCTGGGATCCCTAGGTCTAGGTAAGACTCTGCCACAGACAGAGACGCAGGTGTGTGACCTCATTAACCAGCCACCATTCACTGATGTAGCAGAGCATGGTGCGTTAAAAAACAGGCTCTGGGGCTTCCGTGGTGGCGCAGTGGTTGGGGGTCCACCTGCTGATGCAGGGGACACGGGTTCGTGCCCCGGTCCGGGAGGATCCCGCATGCCGCGGAGCGGCTAGGCCGTGAGCCATGGCCGCTGGGCCTGTGCGTCCGGAGCCTGTGCTCCGCAACGGGAGAGGCCACAACAGTGAGAGGCCCATGTACCGCAAAAAACAAAAAAAACAGGCTCTGGGTTTGAATACTGGTTCTGCCATTTACTAGCTGTGTTGCCTGGGGTAAGCTACTTAACTTCTCTGGGCCTCAGTTTCCTCACTGATACAATGGGGACATGACCCATTATACATTGGGGATCCATCTGTACAATGGAGAGATGAGCTGAAAACCATCCTGCTATTAAACATATAGAGAGATGTTGAAAAGAATAATTACTGCTAATGCATAACAAAGTTTCTAAGGAAATTGGGGTAATTCCCAGGGGCCAAAAATAAAGACGGAAAGAAAGCCCAAAGTTGATAGTGCAGTACCTGAAGTGACTGGGGACAGGAGGCACCACCTTGGGTCACACAAGGCTGGGAGCTGGAACCAGAAAACCATCATAAAGCTGGGTCCTTCATGAGCTTCCATCCTGATACAGTTGTAAGGATTAAGTGAGTTGGTACATGCAAAGTTGTACTTGGATGAGGCTGTACTCGACAGCTCTTATTGTTTAGTGCTTTACACAATGTAGTAACTGACTATTTTTTTTGGCAGTTCAACATCTATGGCACCAATTTACCTTTGGGAGAGCATCTCTCTTCCACCCCCCTGGAAGGAGGATATACAACTCAGACCTGGCCGATCAGAGTCAGGAATTACTCAGGGATGGGTGTGTGATCCTAAGTGGGTTAATCAGACTGAATAATGGTTGAAATATGGGGAAAGAGAAATTCACTTTCTCTTGGATCTGCATCTGTGTGGGATATGAGCCTGGAGCTGCTGGATGCTATCTCTGTCACTATCTGGGTACAGCCTGCCTGAGGATGAGGCCAAAACCAAGGAAAGCAAAGATGAGAGATAGAGAGATTCCCAATGACATTGTCTGAGTTCCTGGATCCAGCAGAGCCTGAAACCATCAGTACCTCCAAACTTCTGCCCTCCTTCCATACTGAGACTCCAATTACATGTAGGGTCAGCCATCTAATATTGTTTCAGAGTCTCTGATGCTGTGGTCATTTTTTTCCTAGTCTTTTTTCTCCCTGGGCTACAGTTTGAATAACTTCTATTATTGTGTCAACATGTGTACTAATTTTTTCTTATGCAACTTTTAATGTGCTGTTGTTTAATATGCTAAGAATATGTTGAATATGCTGTTTAATATGTAAACCTATCCAGTGAATTTTACATTTTAGATATTGTATATTTCCTTTCTAGAAGTTTCATTTGGTTCTTTAAAATTTTTTTCTTCCACTTCTCATTATGTTCATGTTTTCCTTTAAATCTTTGAACATATTTCTAATAGCTGTTTTAAAGTCCTTGTCTGTTAATTACACCATCTTTATCATTTTGAATCTGTTTATAGTGACTGATATTTCTCTTGGTAATGGTTCACATTTCTATGCTTCTTCTTTACATGTCTAGTAATTTTTTATTAGATGCTAGATATTATTAATGTTATGAATTGAATGTCTAGATTTTGTTGTTGATTTTGGAGGGAAGTTAAGTTATTTACTGGTCAGCTTGATTTTTTGAGGCTTTTTGAAAAGCTTTGTTGGGGTGGATCTAGAGAAGCCTTTCTTCTAAGGCTAGTTTAGCCCTACTACTAAGGTCTGACCTCACTGTGGTCTCTAATGAATGCACTGGATGTTCAATAGGTTATTCCCATACTGACTTGCTGAATTTGAACGTCCCCCAATCCCATAAGAGCTCTGGGAATTATTCAGTGTATACTTCCACAGTAGTTGTTCTTTGCCAACTTTGTAGCATTTTATCCAAAGCCTGAGCAACTTAGTATTCAGCCAATGACTCAAAGGGCTCCTTATACAGATTTCTGGCACTGTTTATCTATGTAGTACCATCTTCTCTGGAACTTTGCCTCACAAATTCCAGCCTCATCAACCTCTGCATATGATCATCTATGTCTCCTCAACTCAAAGAGGTCACTATGCTCTGCTTAGAATCATCCTTCCTGTGCTGCAATCTAAAAAGTACTTCCAGGCAGAAAGGTGATCACAGGCCCACTCATTTGCGTCCTTTCTTTCAGGCTCACAGTTCTGCACAGCCTGTTGCCCAATGTCTGAAACCAGTTGTTTCATATATTTTGTCCAGTTTTCTAGTTGTGTACAGCTGGAAAACAAGTCTGGTGCCAGTTACTTCATTATGGCCAGAGGCAGAAGCTTACTCTAACTAACTTGAGAGAAAAAAAAGTATGCATTGGAAGGGCCTAGGGAGATTCACAGAATAGATGTAATAGCCAAAGAACAGTCCTTAGAAGGCCACAGAAGCTCTGGAGACCCAGGGGAACTAAGAGTCAGTCTCTTCTGGGCACAGATGCCTGGATGAATGAGCTCCGACCCTGTGGAGTCCTTCTAGACTCAAATTTCTGGGAGAATATATCTGGACAAGACACAGTCATGGGCTTGTGTCTTGGCCAGAGGAGAGTAAGGCACTCTGATTAATGACACTACCAGGACGACATCCAGGACTTCTCTGGTGGCGCAGTGGTTGAGAATCAGCCTGCCAGTGCAGGGGACACAGGTTCGACCCCTGGTCCAGGAAGATCCCACATGCTGTGGAGCAACTAAGCCCGTGCACCACAACTACTGAGCCTGCACTCTAGAGCTCGTGAGCCACAACTACTGAGTCCACGTGCCACAACTACTGAAGACCGTGCACCTAGAGCCCGTGCTCCACAACAGAAGCCACCGCAATGAGAAGCCCACACGCCACAACAAAGAGTAGCCCCCGCTCATTGCAACTAGAGAAAGCCCGCGTACAGCAACGAAGACCCAACGCAGCCATAAATAAATAAATAAATAATCTGTACAATTGATTGTATTTAAACAAACAAAAAGACGACATCCAATGGGGGAATATGGATCACCAAAACAAAACTGGGTTGCTCTTTCCAGAAGAAAGGAGAAAGGCTGATAGGCAAGCAAAAACAATAGACACAGTACCCAACGTCCACTAGAGAACATCTTTAAGAACGGTTGACTTTTAAACTCAGAGCCTTGGTGTTTATTTTTGCTGTTTCCACACTAGACTGCATAGCTGTCCTTCCCCTGATATCCCTACCTTCCCCTGCAACACAGAAAGACCTTCCCAGCGACAATTGCTCTTTATGGGCAACATATAGACAATATGAACTTCACATGAGGTGAGAAACACCAGTTTAGGGCTCATTGGTAACAGATTCTCTGAGTCTGCCAAGGTTCAGGGAAGACTTCCAGAGAATAAAACTCATGGGATGGGGGTGGGGGAAGCAAGCTTGAACCTGTGTCCTAGGAACAGAGCAAGGAACAGAACGTGTCCATTCCCCTTCCCCTACTCATAAGCAGCCAGAGCTGGAAGCTCTGTACCTGAAAGAGAATGTGTTGTGTTTCAAGATCAAGTATGAGGTGGCTGCAGGCTGGTTTATCCAGCGACATAATTCAACCAAACATATAAACAAATGCATCAACAGGTAAGGGAACCACACGCTGTCTGCTGAGGTTGTCCTGAGGAAATTCTGCCACCCCCACTCTGCCTACAGGTTAATCAGATCCTCTGTGTGTATGTGTGTATTTGTGAAAGTTCTACAAAACTCATCACCTGAGGTTCTTAATATTTCCACAGACATTATTTTCTTGTATAATCATACCCATTTCGGAGATGGAAAATCAGAGGTACAGTACGTGGGAACGGTGAGTCAGTGATAAAACCAAGAATCAAGTTCACAACTGCAGTATAAATTTCTCCTGATGCCTTGAAAACAATTTTGAAAGCATGGGCGGGGGGAGCAGGGAGGTAAGAGAGAGGGGAGAGAGAAAGATAAAAAGGAAAACAAGTCTTCACAGGTGCGGGTTTTCAGTGTTGAGAGATGCTGTTTGTATACAATCAAGATTTAAATTGAAATCATAGTCAAGTAAAAGCACATCGAATCACGTGGCTACGTTTTTTTTCTCCAGCTTTCTTTATTAACTGCATCCATTGTCTGGTTCGACTTAGAAAGAAGTCTTTTCATTCCTTGTTGGGGCTTTTTCTTTCCCAAGAAAGAAATTGTGGTACGTTCCGGTGACTAAGCTCGCCTCCCAGGTCATTGGGAAAAAGATATGGGGATTAGGATAGCCTTCTGGGGAGGTTTCTGGAGCCTGTGAGGTCTGTAGAGGGACAAAAGATCACGTTCACTGTTGTATTTCTGAGCCAAGCACAATGCCCGATCCATGGTAGGTGTTCAGGAAATTATTTGTCAAACGAAAGAAGATGGAGTGAACGTGAATCTTCAGTCACTCCTACCCTACATATTCGCCAAAACAGACCCCAGGGCTTCCAGGGCTTCGCACATTTTTTCCATTCTTTGTTGTCCTGGCGATTGTCTCCTCACCCTTTTAAGGCAATGGATCTTAACCTTTTGTGGGTCATGAACTCTTCTGAGAATCTGATGAGAGCAGTGGAGCCTCTTCTCAAAAAATGCACAGACTCAGACACACGGATTTGCAGATCCTGTCCAGCTGTACCTCACCCACAGTCTCAGCCAAACAATCCCAACCCTCCTCTCCTTCTTCCCCACAAAGTTACTTGCTCCTTCTCTGGGTTCCCACAGCACTTTCTTTTTAGTTCGAAACAATAGTTTATTTTGGGACTTCCCTGATGGCACAGTGGTTAAGAATCCGCCTGCCAATGCAGGGGACACGGCTTCGAGCCCTGGTCTGGGAAGATCCCACATGCTGCGGAGCAACTAAGCCCGTGGGCCACAACTACTGAGCCTGCGCTCTAGAGCCTGCGAGCCACAACTACTGAAGCCTGTGCGCCCTAGAGCCTGCATGCCGCAACTACTGAGCCCATGCACCGCAACTACTGAAGCCCACGTGCCTAGAGTCTGTGCTCTGCAACAAGAGAAGCCACTGCATGAGAAGCCCGCTCACTGCAACGAAGATTAGCCCCTGCTGGCCGCAACTAGAGAAAGCCCACGTGCAGCAACGAAGACCCAGTGCAGCCAAAAAAACCCCACAATAGTTTATTTTGCTCATACATCTGTCATTTGGGCAGGGCTCAGAGGTACCCTCCACTCTGTTAGCTGGGGTGGCTTGAGACTGCAGCTGGAATCATCCAAAGACTCTCTCACCTACCTGTACCTGGAGGTTGATGCTGCAAAGGCCTAGACAGCCAGGAGCAGTAGCCAGGGGCTTGGGGCAGCTCTGCCTGTCCCTCTCTCTCTACTCAGTCTCTCTGGAACGTCCAGAGCACTTTATACCTACTTCTTTTACAATTTAACACACAATACTGTAGTGATTATTTATGCCTGTTGATGGTGGTAATTTACTTAGTCTGCTTCACCAACAACAGCACTGTAGGTCCACCGGGGACGACAACCACAACATGTTCGTCTCTATTTCCCCAGGGCCCTAATGGGTACCTTGCATATGGTAAGCATTTAATATACACTAGTTGGATTACATATGTAGGTATGTGCTTATCTTATTATTATGCTCCACTGCATTTCAGAAATAGGATTAGAAGGTAGCCTATTTACATACATCAATACAACATAATAAAAAATTTTAAACAAGGAAATGGGGACTCATTGAAAAGGTAGGAAAATATGTTGAAATAAAGGATAAGATCGGTACCCAAAATATATACCACAGATTTCTATACCATTATTGGCAGTGACCCAGAAATCTGGTTTGAGCATCCTGGCAGTATGGGCAAAGAGGGAAACAAAACTGATGGTGTTGGATATAAGCAAACTCATTGCTTAGGAAAGCACAGCTTCTACTAGTAAACTTGCAACCACCTGGCATTAAAAATGATAGCAAGTTTATGCTCAATGCAGGTTAAGGGAAGTTCAATACAAGCCAACCTATAAGTGGCCAAAACAAAGGAATAAAAGGCTGCAATCCTCTGAGAGTCTGGTTTTATCCACGGAAAAATGTAAGGCTATCTAGTCCAGCTTTTCCTAAAGGACATGTGATGGAATACCAGTCCTGGAGAAGCTCTGCCCACAAAGGGTTCTGCAGTCAAGGAAAGGTGGGAAACCCCCCATGGCTTCCTCTTGGAACCTCACAGCGAACACTAGCTTTTTAAAGGCTCTGAGAAGTCCTGCAGTAAAGAAATCCAGCACTTCCCAAGCTCCTTTGCCCCCTGTTGTGCAAGAACCTAGGGACAGTCTCCAAACGGGACTTAGGTCCATTGATCCTACTTGTAAAGAGTTTTTCTTTCTCATAAGAACAGGTAAGATGAACAGACTGCCATTCTTAAGCAAGGTATGCCAATATGTCTTTCCTCTGTCCCTTCTTAAAGGGACCTAGGAAGGAAACAAAGTAGTATGTTCAAATCTCTTCCTTAAAGCACCTTTATTTAAACTCCTCTTTGCTCTTTTTTTCTAGGCATGACTTCAAATAAATAAATGATTTTTGGAAAAGAAATTGGTCACTCAAATTCCAAATAAGGCAGAAGAAAGGTGTGATGGACCGTCACTAAGAGTCCACAATTTCTGCCCCTGAGAAACTAAAAAGGGGTCAGCATACCCCTTTTCCTTGCTGGTCACCTCTGTAGATGTCAGATAAGACCCCTCAGTTACCCATAACCATAGCCATGTCCTTGGCTACCCATAACTGAGCGCTAAATGAGCAGTACTTACCCAGACCAGTCAGAAAACAAGAGTCGCACCTTTGGCTGATGGCGGGGAGCAGCAAGGGCAATAACTGTCTGTTTGTTTTGGCATCGCCTATGAAAAGAAATTAAGGGTGTGTGTTACCCTTTGTCCAGTTTCTGTCTCTTGGTACACTAGCATTTCCATCTCAAAAGAATCCAAGTGTGAGCTAGTTCGAAAAGGGAAAGCGTGCCCGATTTTGGCAGGCCATGGAACAATCTCAGAGTCCTTTCTTCACAAAGCGCTTGTTAATATCCTACTTCATATGCTACGGAACACACGGTAGAAAACGAATGAAATGAATGGAGGGACTGCAGAGCCTTTAATATCGATTCTCAAACTCGGTTCCATGGAGCACCAGTGGTTCCCCCAGTGTCTCAGAGGCTGCTGGAAGAGAGGGGAAGAGGCCTCTCTCAGGCAGAGATCTGAGCCCCCAGACCCAATTCAACTACATCAGTTTCTCTTTTTTCAACCCAAGGACGTATTTGGGGAAAAAAAGGGGGGGGGGTCGGTTACTTAAATTAGAAAATGTTTGAGAAGCACTGCTTAAATAAAGCTCCACATATATTATTTCTCAGAGCTGAGATTCTGATAAGAATTGAAAAGTTAACGGTTTTAGTTATATTCTTAGCAAGAACCTAGTGGGCAGAAATTTAATTATTTTTAATCAAAAGCAGAGCCATGGCAAAACATATGATAAACAGAAAATATGTGCAGCCGTATAATTAATAAAGAGCTAATATGCTTAGGTTATAAAATGATCCTACAAATTAATAAGGAGAAGACCAATAACCCGGTAGAAACACGGGCCAAGGCTACAGAAATTCACAGAAGCAGAAATGCAAATATTCAATAAACATATGAAAAGATGCTCAGGCTCACTTGTCAGGGAAATGCAAATGAGAACAATGAGCTACTATTTTTTACCCATCAGATTGGCAAAAATGGAAAATATGTGTAACATCCAGAGCTGGCAAGGGTGTAAGGAATCTAGTTCTCTCAAACACCATTGGGGGAGGACTGCAAATTATTATAAAGTGGTGGAAAATCAACTGTTGGTATTTTTGAAAATCTAAACTGTAGCCCGGCGCTCCCACTTCTGGGAATATATCCACCAGAAATGAAAATGCCATTGTATAAAGACATAAATATATGAAGAAGTATATTACAGCATAATTTGTAATAGTTTAAAAAAAAAACACCAAAAAACCTGGAAGCAATCTGAATGTACATTAAGAGGAAAATGGTTGAAAAAAATCAGGATGTATTTACATTAAGGAACACAGTACAGATATCAAAAATTATAAAATAAAATTGTATACACTGACTGGGAGATATGCCTGCGACACCTTGTTAAATAGAATAAAAGCGAATGTGATCCTATTTTTATTTAAAAAAAAAAAAGACCAAAAAAAGTCACACCCAGTAAGCGGGTTTCTATATGTTTTTATAAATAAAGAAAACAGTAGGGAAACATTTATACCTAATTGCTAACACTGATTGCACCGGGAGCTGGACTGGAGAGGAGTGGTGAGACTATTAATTTTATTTTAGATACTTTATTATTTGAAATGTTACAAAAGATATGTATTACTTTTGTAATTCAAATAACCAGAATTTTTAAAAACAGAATTAGGACAGGAAATTCAAAGCAAATCAAATTACTTTGACAATCACTGGAAGGCAGAGTGGAGCTGGCCATCTGGTATGGGGTCTTAAAGCACTAAACCCAAGGAGATATACAGCTAGTTGAAGGCACCCCAACTATGCAAGGGAGTAGACTGAAGGAGAGCCTTTTAATAGGGCTGACATTTTCCTTGAAAAACAGTCCTGACTCTTCTCTAATATAAGCAGAAGGACTGAATGAGACCCCAAAGTGATAGGCTATAGAAAAGGAGTCAGCAAATTTTTTTCTGTAAAAGACCAAATAGTACGTATGTTAGGGTTTGTGGCCCATTTGGTCTCTGTCACAACTACTCAACTCTGTCATTGTAGCACATCAACAGCCATAGACAGTATGTAAATGAAATGGGCATGGCTGTGTCTCAATAAAACTTTATTTATAGGGACTTCCCTGGTGGTCCGGTGGGTAAGACTCCACGCTCCCAATGCAGGGGGCCTGGGTTCGATCCCTGGTCATGGAACTAGATCCCGCACGCATGCCACAGCTAAGAGTCTGCATGCCAAAACTAAGAGTCCGCATGCCACAATTAAGAAGTCTGCACGCCGCAACTAAAGATCCCGCATGCCACAACTAAGACCCAGCACAACCACAATAAATAAATATTTTTTAAAAAACCTTTATTTATAAAACAGGTAATGGGTGGATTTAACCCAGGGGCTACAGTTTGCTGACCTCTGCTACAGAACAAGGACATAATTTTTATTTTTATTTTTTTTCGTTACGCGGGCGTCTCACTGTTGTGGCCTCTCCCGCTGCGGAGCACAGGCTCCGGACACACAGGCTCAGCGGCCATGGCTCACGGGCCCAGCCGCTCCGCAGCATGTGGGATCCTCCCGGACCAGGGCACGAACCCGTGTCCCCTACATCGGCAGGTGGCCTCTCAACCACTGCGCCACCAGGGAAGCCCCTATATAATTATTTTTTAAAAGCAAACTATTTCATTTAAGTATACTTCAAGATATACTTAAAGTGATGAAAGAGAAAAACCTACAACCCAGATTACTCTACCCAGCAAGGATCTCATTCAGATTTGACGGAGAAATCAAAAGCTTTTCAAACAAGCAAAAGCTAAGAGAATTCAGCACCACCAAACCAGCTTTACAACAAATGCTAAAGAAACTTCTCTAGGCGGGAAGCACAAGAGAAGAAAACTACCCACAAAAACAAACCCCAAACAATTAAGAAAATGGTAATAGGAACATACATATTGATAATAACCTTGAATGTAAATGGACTAAATGCCCCAATCAAAAGACACAGACTGGCTGAATGGCTACAAAAACAAGACCCATATATATGCTGTCTACAAGAGACCCACTTCAGACCTAGGGACACATACAGACTGAAAGTGAAGGAATGGAAAAAGATATTCCATGCAAATGGAAATCAAAAGAAATCTGGAGTAGCAATACCCGTATCAGATAAAATGGACTTTAAAATAAAGACTGTTACAAGAGATAAGGAAGGACACTACATAACAGTCAAGAGATCAATCCAAGAAGAAGATATAACGATTATGAATCTTTATGCACCCAACATAGGAGCACCTCAATACATAAGGCAAATGCTAACAACCATGAAAAGGGAAATCGACAGTAACACAATAATAGTAGGGGATTTTAACACTCCACTTACACCAATGGACAGATCATCAAAACAGAAAATAAATAAGGAAACATAAGCTTTTTTTTTTTTTAAAGAAGACGTTGGGGGTAGGAGTTTATTAATTAATTTATTTATTTTTGCTGTGTTGGGTCTTCGTTTCTGTGCGAGGGCTTTCTCTAGTTGTGGCAAGCGGGGGCCACTCTTCATCGCGGTGCACGGGCCTCTCACTATCGTGGCCTCTCTTGTTGCGGAGCACAGGCTCCAGACGCGCAGGTTCAGTAGTTGTGGCTCATGGGCCTAGTTGCTCTGCGGCATGTGGGATCCTCCCAGACCAGGGCTCGAACCTGTGTCCCCTGCATTAGCAGGCAGATTCTCAACCACTGCGCCACCAGGGAAGCCCAGGAAACACAAGCTTTAAATGACACAATAGACCAGATAGATTTAAATGATATTTATAGAACATTCCACCCAAAAGTGGCAGAATACACTTTCCTGTCAAGTGCACATGGAACATCCTCCAGGATAGATCACATTTTGCTTGGGTCACAAATCAAGCCTGGGAAAATTTAAGAAAATTGAAATCATATCAAGCATCTTTTCTGACCAAAATACTATGAGACTGGAAATCAATTATAGGGAAAAAACTGTAAAAACCACAAATACATAGAGGCTAAACAGTGCACTACTAAATAACCAAGAGATCACTGAAGAAATCAAAGAAGAAATAAAAAAATACATAGAGACAAATGACAACAAAAACACCATGACCCAAAACCAATGGGACGCAGCAAAAGCAGTTCTAAGAGGGAAGCTTATGGCAATTCAATCTCACCTCAAGAAACAAGAAAAATCTCAAATAAATAATTTAACCCTACACCTAAAGCTACTAGAGAAAGAAGAACAAAGAAAACCCAAAGTCAGCAGAAGGAAAGAATTCATAAAGATCAGAGCAGAAATAAATGAAATAGAAACAAAGAAAACAATAGCAAAGGTCAATAAAACTAAAAGCTGGTTCTTTGAGAAGTTAAAAAAAATTGATAAACCCTTAACCAGACTCATCAAGAAAAAAAGGGAGAGGACACAAATTGATAAAATTAGAAATGAAAAAGGAGAAATCACAACTGACACTGCAGAAATACAAAGGATTGTAAGAGACTACTACAAACAACTATATGCCAATAAAATGGACAACCACGAAGAAATGGACAAATTCTTGGAAAGGTATTATTTTCCAAAACTGAATCAGGAAGAATTAGAAAATATAAACAGACCTATCACAAATAATGAAATTGAAACTGTAATCAAAAATCTTCCAACAAACAAAAGTCCAGGACCAGATGGCTTCACAGGCGAATTCTATCAAACATTTAGAGAAGAGCTAACACTGATCCTTCTCAAACTCTTCCAAAAAATTGCAGAGGGAGGAACACTCCCAAATTCATTCTAGAAAGCCACCATCACCCTGATACCAAAACCAGAAAAAGATATCACAAAAAAAGAAAATTATAGACCAGTATCACTGATGAACATAGATGCAAAAATCCTGAACAAAATACTAGCAAACAGAATCCAACGACATATTAAAAGGATCATACACCATGATCAAGTGGGATTTATCCCAGGGATGCAAAGATTCTTCAGTATACGCAAATCAACCAGTGTGATACACCACATTAACAAATTAAGGAATAAAAACCATATGATCGTCTCAATAGATGCAGAAAAAGCTTCTGACAAAATTCAACACCCATTTATGATAAAAACTCTCCAGAAAATGGGCATAGGGGGAATCTACCTCAACATAATAAAGGCCATATATGACAAACCCACAGCAAACATCATACTCAATGGTGAAAAACTAAAACCATTTGCTCTAAAATCAGGAACAAGACAAGGATGCCCACTCTCGCTACTCTTATTTGACATAGTTTTGGAAGTCCTAGCCATGGCAATCAGAGAAGAAAAAGAAATACAAATTGGAAAAGAAGAAGTAAAACTGTCACTGTCTGCAGGTGACATGATACTATACACAGAAAATCCTAAAGATGCCACCAAAAAACTACTAGAACTAATCAATGAATTTGGTAATGTTGCAGGATACAAAAGTAATGCACAGAAATCTCTGGCAGCCCTATATACTAACAACGAAAAATCAGAAAGAGAAAATAAGGAAACAATCCCATTTACCACTGCAACAAAAATAGTAAGTACGAATAAACCTACCTAAGGAGGCGAAAGACTTGTACTCAGAAAACTATAAAACAGTGATGAAAGAAATCAAAGATGATATAAACAAATGGAGAAATATACCATGTTCTTGGATTGGAAGAATCAATATTGTGAAAATGACTAAACTACCCAAAGCAATTTACAGATTCAGTACAATCCCTATCAAACTACCAATGGCATCTTCCACAGAATTAGAACAAAAAATTTTACAATTCATATGGAAACACAAAAGACCCCAAATAGCCAAAGCAATGTTGAGAAAGAAAAACGGAGCTGGAGGAATCAGCTTCCCTGACTTCAAACTATACTACAAAGCTACAGTAATCAAGGGGCTTTCCTGGTGGTGCAGTAGTTAAGAATCTGCCTGCCAATGCAGGGGACACGGGTTCAAACCCTGGTCTCAGAAGATCCCACATGTTGCGGAACAATTAAGCCCGTGCACCACAACTACTGAGCCTGCGCTCTAGAGCCTGCGCTCCACAACTACTGAGCCCTCGTGCCACAACTACTGAAGCCCGCATGCCTAGAGCCTGTGCTCTGCAACAAGAGAAGCCACAACAATGAGAAGCCAGCACACCGCAACGAAGAGTAGCCCCCACTCACCGCAACTAGATAAAGCCCGCGCACAGCAACGAGGACCCAACACAGCCATAAATAAATAAATAAATAAATTTATTTAAAAAAAGATTTTGCACATCAAAGGAAACCATAAACGAGACAACACTCAGAATGGGAGAAAATATTTGCAAATGAAAGAACAGACAAAGGATTAATCTCCAAAATACACAAACAGCTCATGGAGCTCAATATCAAAAAAACAAACAATTCAATTAAAAAATGGTGGAAGATCTAAATAGACATTTCACCAAAGAAGACATACAGATGTCCAAGAAGCACGTGAAAAGATGCTCAACACCACTAATTATTAGAGAAATGCAAATCAAAACTACAATGAGGTATCACCTCACCCTGGTCAGAATGGCCATTACCAAAAAATCCAGAAACAATAAATGCTGGAAAGGGTGTGGTGAAAAGGGAACCCTCCTGCACTGTTGGTGGGAATGTAAATTGATACAGCCACTATGGAGAACAGTATGGAGGTTCCTTAAAAATCTAAAAATAGAACTACTAACATGACCCAGCTATCCCACTACTGGGCATATACCCTGAGAAAACCATAATTCAAAAAGAGACATGTACCCCAATGTTCATTGCAGCACTATTTACAATAGCCAGGACATGGAACCAACCTAAATGTCAATCAACAGATGAATGGATAAAGAAGATGTGGCACATATATACAATGGAATATTACTCAGCCATAAAAAGAAATGAAACTGAGTTATTTGTAGTGAGGTGGATGGACCTAGAGTGTCATACAGAGTGAAGTAAGTCAGAAAGAGAAAAACAAATACCGTATACTAACATATATATATGGAATTAAAAAAATATATAGTACTGATGAACCTAGTGGCAAGGCAGGAATAACGATGTAGACATAGAGAATGGACTTGAGGACACAGTGGGGTGAGGGGGAAGCTGGGGCGAAGTGAGAGTAGCACTGACATATATACACTACCAAATGTAAAACAGATAGCTAGTGGGAAGCAGCAGCATAGCACAGGGAGATCAGCTCAGTGCTTTGCAATGACCTAGAGAGGTGGGTTAGGGAGGATGGGAGGGAGGCTCAAGAGGGAGGGGATATGGGGGATATACGTATGCATATGGCTGATTCACTTTGTTGTAAAACAGAAACTAACACAGTATTGTGAAGCAATTATACTCCAATAAAGATCTATTAAAAAAAAAGCAAACTATTTCATTGAAGTATATGTAATATACATATGATAAAAGTACACCAATCTGATGAATTTTTACAAAGTGAACACATCTTTCTAACTACCGCCCAGGTTAAGATGTAGAACATTACCAACACCCCAAAAGTGTTCCTTGTGCTCCTCCCAGTTATCCCCACCCCCCACCACCAAAGATAGCCACTAATTTTACTTCTGTCCTTATCATTTGTTTTGCTTGGTTGTAAACTTTAGGTAAATTGAATCATACAGCACGTTCTTTCACTCAGTGATATGTGAGAGAGATCCCTCCATGCTATTGTGTGGGTTGTCCAATTTCATTGCTATACAGTATTCTATACACAGTGTTGCAATTATCATATTGTAAGAATATGTCACACTGTATATATCTGTTCTGCTATTGATGATACTTGGGTTGTTTGGGGCTTGGGTCCAGTTTGGGATTTAGGTCCAGTTTGGGGCTTGCTATAGACTGAATGTTTGTGTCCCTCAAAAATTCTTATGTTGAAACCTAATCCCCATTGTGATGGTATTAAGGGGTGGGGTTTGGGGGAGGTAATTAGGTCATAAGGGTAGAGCCCTCATGAATGGAATTAGTGCCCTTATAAAACAGACCTAGAGTGATCTCTGTCCCTTCCACCATGTGAGACACAGTGAGAAGATGGCCATCTATGAACCAGGAAGTGGACCCTCACTGGACACTAACTTGGCTGAAACTTTGATCTTGGACTTCCCAGCCTCCAGAACTGTGAGAAATAAATGTCTGTTTTTTATAAGACACTCAGTCTATGATATTCTGTTATAGCCGCCTGAATGGACTAAGACAGGGCTAATACAAATAATGCCACTGTGAATATTCTTAGCCACGTCTTTTGGTGCACACATTTACTTATTGCTATTGAGCATATTCCTAGAGTACATGTGCTACAACCGGTTTTTGTAAATACTGAATAAGTAACTTCCCAAAGTGGGTATCCTAATCTGCCCTCCTATCTTAAGTATATGAGTGTTCCAGCAGCTCCCAGCATTGCCAACACTTGGTATTGACAGATTTCTTTCTTTGTAATTTTAGCCATTCTTGTATGTGTATGTGTAAAATTTATATATAGTAAAGTTAAAAAATGTTAGGTGTCCAGCTAAAAGCTTTTACTCATATAAAAATGCTTTGCGGTTTGAATCATATTCCCTTAATTACTAATGATGTTGACTCTTTGACAGGTTTATTGGCCCTCTGGATTCCTCTTTTATGAAAATCATATTCATATGTTTTGCTCATTTTAAAAAAATGGATTGTTTTTCTTTTCCTTATTGATTTACGGGAGTTCTTGAATACTCTGAATATGAGTCCTCCGTTGATATCTTTATTCCAACTATCTTCTCCCACTCTGTGGTTTGCATTTTCATTGTCTTAATGGAGTCCTTTGATGAACAGAAGTTCTTAATTTTTTTTTTTTTTTTGGGTGGGTATGCGGGCCTCTCACTGTTGTGGCCTCTCCCGTTGCGGAGCACAGGCTCCGGACGCGCAGGCTCAGCGGCTCACGGGCCCAGCCGCTCCGCGGCATGTGGGATCTTCCCGGACCGGGGCACGAACCCGTGTCCCCTGCATCGGCAGGTGGACTCTCAACCACTGCGCCACCAGGGAAGCCCCAGAAGTTCTTAATTTTAATGAAGAACTGATCAATTGTTTTTTCTGGTTAGTTGTGTGTGTGCCCTGTTTCAGAAATATTTGTTAAAGGAAAACTGTTTCTATACTTACGACACTTCTGAACCAAATGTGTTGGATTTTTTTCCCCCAAAACCAACCAATTTTCCAATTTTGGGACACAAACTAGGTGTCCTATAATTTAATTCAATTCTGACACCAACTACACGCAGTTAGCATCAAACTCCACAGGTTAAGGGCTGAGTCCCACAAGACTATCCCCAGTCAGACGCCTGTCATAAGTAATGGTTGCCCCAGGTACCCATAATTCTGTCTGACTTGGCTAGAAAGTCAGGAGTTCCCACTCCCCACATTTGATAATTTGCTGGAACAGCTCACAAAATTCAGGGAAACATTCACTTATAAAGGATATAGATGAGCAACCAGATGAAGAGGTACATAGGGTGAGATCTAGAAGGGTCACAATCACAGAGGCTTCTATCCCCATGGAGTAGGGATGCTCCACTCCCTGAAATATGATGTGTTCATCCACTCAGAAGCTCTCCAGGACCCACAGTTTAGGGATTTTTATGGAGGCTTCATCATATAGGCATGATTGGCTTTAAACTCAGCCTCCAGCTCCTCCCCTCTCCCCAGAGGATGTACAGTGGGTTTGAAAGTTCCAAGCCTCTAATCATGGCTTGATCTTTTTGATGACCAGGCCCCATCCTGAAGCTATCCAGGAGACCATGAAGAGTTGCTTCATTAGAACAAAAGAACCTACTATCACTCAGGAAATTCCAAGGGATTTAGGAGCTGTGTGTCAGGAAACAGACACAGAGTGCAATACATGTGTCTTATTATGTCACATTTGCCCATCCTGAAGTCATGAAGACATTCTCCTACGTTATCTCCTAGAAATGTTCTTGTTGTCTTGTCCTTGCACATCTGAGTCTACAACCATCCTAATAATCTCAACCAGGAATGTTTAGGAGTAAACATTACCCACTGCAATATGTTCAGTCCCTTGTGTTCTTCCAGAATCTTGCCATTTGCCATCAAGAGGTAGAGTCTCTTTTTCCTTCTTTTCAACCTGGGCTGGCCCCTCTGACCGCCTCAACCAACAGAAGGCAGCAGAAGTGACAGCATGACTTCCAAGGATAGGTCACAGAAAGTGATATGGTTTCCACCTGGTTCTCTCTGTCTCAGGACATCTGCTCTGGGTGCCTTGGCCACCATGTGAGATATCCAGCTGCCCTAAAGCCACCACGCTGGAGAGACCACATTGAGATGTAATATATACACAAGGAGCCCAGCTGTTCCAGCCCCCAGCTGTACAACAAGTCTTCCCAATCCAGATGCCAGACATGAGCATGAAAACTTCGAGGTGACCCCTGCCCTAGCCATAGGAGATACCCTGAGCTAGAACTGCCCAGCCAAGGGACCCATCTTTCCAGGCTCTAGCTTAGCACTAGTTTTACTGGGAGAACTAACCTGTGGACCGGAGTAGGCTGGTTTCCACCCCTGCTGTTTATTTCAGGGGTGTGTTTTCAAACCCTAAAGACAAAGGAAGCTTTGACTTTCCTTTTTCAAACCTCATTTCAATCTACTTAGTGTCTATGCAAATGGAAGAGCCCATTCATGAAAGGAGAAAGACTCCTGGAGATCAAACAGATGGGAAAGATGAGATAAGACATCCCCCTTGGATACTCTTGAAGGGTAGTGAAGTCTTGGTGTTCATCCAGAGAGATTAGCTGGGGATCACTTCACGAGCTTTGTTCAGAGAGATAAGACCTAAAGCAGGGCTGGCGGAACCCCTACCCCATCCAAAACTGGAATATGGCCGATTTCACAAAGAGATCTCCTTGCTCCAGAGTCCCTGTCACTCAGCTTCTGTTTCCAGCCAACTAGCAGCTCACGTTAAAGAAAAAGCTCCTTCCAACTAGTACCCAGGGATTAACCAGGCCTCTGGGATCCAGCCCAAAGGAAACGGCCGGTTCTACTTCCTGGAGGTTTAAGTGGAGCAGGCAAATCAGCGTGATTGATTAATTAGCAGAACTGCATTTTTCACTTTTTAAACACATGTCTGATTTGCTAATAATGGCAATAACACCTACCTCTATGCACAATCATATTACTTACTTGTTTATTCCCCACCCCCCACCCCACCATACAAGTTACAGGAGATCAGAGAGCTGGGTCATCTGCTTCTCGCCACAGCCCCTGCACCCAGCCCAGTGGGCTCCAAGACTACTTCCTGAATGAATGGCTGAATGAACGAGTGAATGATAAGTGATAATAGCAACCCTTCAGGGGCACCTGCTCCAGGCAGGCACTGTCCATTATTTCACGTCCTCCTTCAGCTTCCCTTGAGGGAGGGGTGGTTGTTTTGGTTTTATAGAGGTTAGGAAATTTGCCCAAAATCTCAGACTCACTAAGGGGTGGAATCCAATTTCGAACCCAGCCCCTCTGACTCACATGCCATCCTCTTTAATACTAAGCACAATCTTGGCCACAGAGGGGCCTGGGAAAGACCGCCCACCCTTTTTCTCTTTCTCGGGATAAGAGTGTTTTCACAAGGGCCTTGGAGACCAGAGTCTAAAACTCTAACCTGCTCTGCTGAGCCCAGATCCAGCCCCACAGCCCCGCCTGGAGCCTCTGGCTTAGGTCAGGGTTCCTGTCCCACTTCTGTGGCCTGGGAACTCAGGGGAAAGGGCAATTAAATTAACGGGGTCACGGAAAGAGGAGGAGGGTGAGAAGCTGGTGGCCAAATCCAGAAAGGGCAGATTTCAATTTGCATAATAATTTTGTTAGCAACAATAGGCATCCAGGACATCTATTTAAAGGCTGTAATGTTAATTTAATGGGAAAAAAACTAATACAATTCCCCCAGAATTTTTCAATTAAATTAATGTGATGGGCTTTAATGGGTAGCTTAGGTAGAGAGCGCGAATAGGAGAAATATTGCATAAATTATACATACATTTATATATATGCTACCCATATATATAATCTCTCTGCTCTGAGGTTTTGACATATGAGAGGCCCTGTGTTTAAATCTGGTAACGAGTTATAACTCTATTGCAAGTACAGTGACCCTTTTTTCATCCAAAGAAGGGGAGGGCTCCTCCCTGTGGGGTTTCTGCAAACCCCTTCCCTTCAACAACACACCAGGAGACTCGGGTCTTAAAGAAACAGAGGACTCAACAAACGATAGGCCACGGTAACACATACGTGCACAAAAAGTCAACGATATGAGAAATCTAGCAATGCAAAATCCTCTTCCTCGATCCCTGCTCCCTAAAGACATCTAATGGGACAGTAAATAAAATGGACTAGGTTTCAAGGACCACTTTACTTTCTCAAGCATGAGTTCATTCACACATCTCATTCAGTGAGTGTTTACTGAATAGCCACTAAATGCTGGACACTGTTGTAGGCGCTTCCAGGAATGTTATAGTGAACAATCAGATGTGACCCCTGACTCACAAAAAAATCCAGGATGTGTTCAGGTAAGCTCTTCATGCTTCCATTTTGTCACTTGTACAATAAAGAGGATGACTGCAGAAGCCACGGGTTGGTGTCCAAGATGGTCCCCAATAATCTCACCACCTGGTTTTCACACCTTTGTGTGGGACTCTCCTGCAATGAATAGTGGAACCAGTAGGATATTGCAGAAATGGAGTGAGACTGCTAAGCCAAGGTCAAAGACATTGCAGCCTCCTCTTTCTTCTCTCTCTCTCTCCCTCTCTCAGCTCATTTGCTCTGAGGGAAGCCAGCCACCATGTTGTGAGGATGCTCAAGCAGCCCTAGGGGGACGTCAATGTGGAGAGGAACTGAGGCCTCCTGCCATTGGCCAGCATCATCTTGCCAACAGCCATGTGAGTGAGTCACTTGGAGCAGATCCTCCAGCCTCAGCCAAGCCTTCAGATGAGACTGCAGCCCCAGCTCCCACCCACTCTCTCTTGAGAGAGCAGGCGTCAGAACCACCTCGCTAACCATCTTCAGATTTCTGACCCACAGAAACTGTATGCGATGATAAATGTTTATTGTTGCTTTAAGCTTCTAAGTGTCAGAATAATCTGTAATGCACCAATAAATAGCCAATACAATATTCTCCCTTTTCAGCTGGCCTTGGGTGAAATCATGATGGAGGCAAAGTTGGTCCTCTTTTCAGGGTCTGCACCTGCTTCCCATTCACGTTTGTGCATCGTGTGCCCTTTCCTAAGGCCACACTCTCTGCTCCTTTGCTTAAGCTCTAAGCTGATGCACAGGCTCAAACCCTGACTGACCATTCTCAGAGGTATTGTCATTTTAATTAAAGTCTTTCAAAAATCAAAAAGGGGGCTTCCCTGGTGGCGCAGTGGTTGAGAGTCCGCCTGCCGATGCAGCGGACACGGGTTCGTGCCCTGGTCTGGGAAGATCCCACATGCCGCGGAGCGGCTGGGCCCGTGAGCCATGGCCGCTGAGCCTGCGCGTCCAGAGCCTGTGCTCCGCAACGGGAGAGGTCACAGCAGAGAGAGGCCAGCGTACCGCAAAAAAAAAAAAAAAAAAAAATCCAAAAGGATTTCAGACCCTAAGAAACGAAGGTCTCCAGGTGAAATCTCAGGAAACCAAGGAGCTGTTAGGTGATGGGAGCTCTTAGGGATCCTCACATCACTTCTCCCAGGGTCCCATGCTTTTTACTCAATTTCAGCAGCCAAAACAGAAAGGGCACACAAGCGCTTAACACTGACTCATTTCCAGTTTTTAGCATCAATCTTTGTTTCCGTGGGCAACTTGTCTCCCTCACAGGCTATGATGCTTCATGAACTGCTGATACAAAAGATAAATAGCTAAGTGAGGTTTCCATTGACTCAACTCCAAAATGGACCAGCAGTGAGCACCACTGAAGTCCTGGCCACACCAGTCCACAGAGGTGGCTGTGAACTTGCAGGGAGCCCCAGATTGAGTCTTGGCTCGTGCATGAACACGAGTGAGTCCACGCATCTCTCTGAGCCCATTTTCTCTTTCGTAAAGTGGGGATATTAATAGCTGTCTCACGCGGGTAGGAGGGAGCCTGGCACGTAGGAGGAGCTGAATGCACACTGCTCCTGTACAGCACCCCGTGGACAGCGTGGCAGGGGCAGCAGGAAAGAGCCTTTCCGCTCAGCATCCAGCCAACTACTTCACTGAACCTCACAAGAGCTGACACCGAAGTGAGACGGGGGGTCTGCTGTGCTTGATGGTGAGCACTCTCTGACTGCAAGCTGGACTCCAGAGGGCTGCCCAGCTACCAACAGCTCTGCTGCCCGCCAGTGCAGGTGGTCCCTCTGGGCTGTTTCCCAAGAGGGTTTCCCTCTGAGACTGACTGCTGAGTTGGCCCCTTTCCCGGGAGGCATGAGGGCAAGAGCAAGGGGAGTAGGGAAGCCAGAGTTCCACAGGGCAGAGTGCTATGCTCTCCCTGTTGGGATCGACTCCATCTGAAGCGGAGGCAGGCTGAGTCTCCATCGGGCAGCACATTTAGGGAAGTCACGGCAGGGCTGTCTCCAGAGCATCAGATCCAGGATGCCCGGGCCCTTCTCCTGGCTTGTACAAGCGAGGGTAAGACAGCTGCCACTCTACGGAGCTGGAAGGATGTGATTTGAGGATTACCCTAGCCATCTCCACTACCGTATGGATAAAGTCTGTCTACAGGAAGAGAGAGGGGTGCACACAGCTCCTACTTCTTAACCGTTTCCTTCTTTTTTAGAGCAGGCAGCTGGGTCCTTGTCCTCTGCAGCACGGTTCATTACTGTCTGTGATGATCAACAGTAGAATCAGGATGAAATTCACTAGGCAAATGAGCACTAACACCTTGTCTTGTAAATGAAAGTGACCAGGTTGTGTTACAGAAATCAGACAGGTAGCCAGACAATGAAAGAATCAGTGAGTTTTCCGCCCTTGATAGGAGTTGCTCTTTGCAGTAGAGGCTGTGACAGAGTGATGATCATGATAGCACCTGTCAACTCTCCTCTCCATCCATGCATCGACTTGTTCACCTATCCATTCATCCATTCATGCATCCACCCATGCATCAATGCATCAGTCAATTGATCCAGCCAGCCAGCCAGCCAGCCACCCATCTATTCATCTATCCACCACCTATTCACGTGTCTATCCATCCATTTATCCATGCGTCCATCCACCTATGCATGCATCCATCCATCCTCACATCCATCCATCCATCCATCCATCCACAGAACCATACAATCATTCACTAATTCATTCAGCAAAATTTTATGGAGTACCTAGGAGATCCGTAGACCTATGAGAGATTCCCAATTCAATGCGCATTTACTGAGAGCCTACTCTGCCTGCTGTACTACAGACTGATGTGCAAAGGGGAATAAACCAGGGGCCTTCAAGGAGTTTACAGTCTGGTTATGGGTGGGGGATAGAAAAGTAAACATCCATTAGAGTGAAAAGAGTCAAGAGAAACACAGAGGAGACCAAAGAACCCATGGTTCAAATTGGCCCACAGCAGTGGGAATGGGGCTGCCCAGAGCCTTTTAGTCTCCACCCAGTCACCACTGTAAGTAACTGTGCATTTGCTGAAGAGTCAGCAAAGGGGCAGCACTGTGTTTCACCTGACTAACACCTTTGAGGAGAATGAGTACGGTCCCATTCTCAGACATCGTGGTTCAGGTGGAGCTGACCCCACTCACCTGCTCCAGGTCTGGCCAAGCAGAGAACCAAATACTCTTGGTTATAGGAATAGGTTCTGGGGTGTGGGCAGCAAGCCCTCCTAGGGACCTTGGTGGGAGCCTGGGGAAAGGGAAGACTCTCCTTTCAGCGCTGGTGAGTCTGGAGCTGCCAGAACCATGCTTCCCACCACAGAGCAAGTGTGTCTGAAAATGATGCCAACACAAGAGAAGAAGGACCGAGAGGAGGAGAGAGGGAGGACGAGGACAGCGTTGTTTGGCCTCCTGGATCCAGCTGTGTCTCCTCTGATACATGAGCCAATAAATTCTTCTTATGGCTTCAACAGTCTTCAACCACTTCAAACAGTGGTTTCTATCACATACAACCTAGAGTCCCAGAGAACACACTTGGGAACATTCAGAAGTAAGACCCGTGTCCATAGGAGTAGGAACTGCTCCATCAGGTAGCTTTGCTTGCATGTTGGGAGATAAAACAGTGGAATGGTAGGTGGGTGGATGAGTTGATGAATTGATGAATGCTGTCTTGATCACCAGTTAGTCGCAGCCTCATATATAAAGAGCAGCTCCTATCGAGGACAGACAGGGTTCACTGACTCTCTTCTCCAGGAGAGTGGTGACCTAGATTTTCGTTTTAGCCCTGCCCCTAATCTGCTGTGTGATCTTGAGCTAGTGACTGTCCCTCTCTGGGCCTCAGATGCCTCAACTGCAAAGTGACGGAACTATATGAGATCCACATTACTTGAAACATAATCAGAAGAACAGTAGTCTTTTGAAATGAAATGGAAAAACTATTTACATATGTGTATGCTTAGGAACTGTGATGAGTTAAATTGTGTCCCCACCCCACCCCCCAGCCAAAGAAACACTGAAGTCTTAACCGCAGACTTTCAGAGCGTTCCCTTATTTGGAAACAGAGTAATTGTAATTAGCTAAAATAAAGTCACAGTGGAGTAGGGGAGGCCCCTAGTCCAGTATGACTGGTGTCCTTATAAGATGACAGCCATGTGAAGACAGACACACAGAAAGAAGGCCTTATGGTGATGAAGGCAGAGATCACAGGGACGTAGCTACAGGCCAAGGAATGCCAAAGACTGCCGGAGACTGCCGGAAGCTACAAAGAAGCAGGGAAGGGTCCGTCCCTAGAGACTTCATGGCTCTTCTGCCATCCTGATTTCAAACTCCTAGCCTCCAGAACTGTAAGACAACAAACTTCTGTTGTTTTAAGCCCCCCAGTACGTGGTGCTTTGTTATGGCCGCCCTAGGGCCCTGCTAAAGGAGTCAGGACATCTGCTAATTCTGTACGGCGCACCCCCTCAGAGACCACCAGTCATACTCTTGCATTAAAAGCTCTAAGAAGGGGCTTCCCTAGTGGCACAGTGGTTGGGAATCCACCTGCCAGTGCAGGGGACACAGGTTCGAGCCCTCGTCCGGGAAGATCCCACATGCTGCTGAGCAACTAAGCCCGTGAGCCACAACTACTGAGCCTGCGCTCTAGAGCCCGCAAGCCACAGCTGAGTCCATGCGCCACAACTACTGAAGCCCACGTGCCTGGAGCCTGTGCTCCACAACAGGAGAAGCCACCGCAATGAGAAGCCCGCTCACCACAACGAAGAGTAGCCCCCACTCGCGGCAACTACAGAAAGCCGGCGCGCAGCAACGAAGACCCAACGCAGCCAAAAATAAATAAATAAAAATTTAAAAAGAAAAAAAATAGCTCTAAGAAGTCCTCCAGAAAAGACTCACTTAAACGCATCTAAGCCAGCATTTCCACGACCTCTTTGATTACTGCTAAGATTTGATGATCTCTAAGATCAGTTCCAACTGTGACTTTGAGGGATTGCTCTTAAAGTTAATCATCTCAAAAGGAGAAGACATGGGTAGGAAGGGGTCAGACAGGGAATGTGGATAGGTCGAGTCAAACTATCATCCTTTTTATATTTTAATTTTTTTAAGAATCCACGTATGTGGTTTAAAAATATTCAAACAGTAAAAAAAAAAAAAAAAAAAAAAAAGCTGTACAATGAAAATAAATCTCTCTTCCACACCTCTCCCCCAGGCCGTCACAAGACACGGCTCCCCATTCTCTTATTTATGCATCAGGAGATAATTCTATGATATATAAGCACATATATAGATATGCTCCTTGTTTTGCACAAATGGTAGTCTACTATATTGATTGTTTTCCACAGTGCTTTTTTTTTAACTTAACATATCCTACAGATTTCTGCATCAGCAGATACAGAGCAGGGTTTCTCAGTCGTGGCACCACTGGTACTGTGGGCTGCGTAACTCTTCACTGTGGGGTCTGTGCCATGCATTGTGGGACGTGTAGCAGCATCCCTGGCCTCCACCCCCTACATACCAGTAGTGCTGCCCCTCCCCCTTCAGTTGTGACAACCAAAAATGTCTCCAGACTTGGACAAATGTCCTTCAGGGGGTAAAGCTGACCAGAGTGAGAACTACTGATATAAATCTACCTCATTCTTCCAATTGCCATCCAGTCTTCTGCTGCATAATTTACCCACCCAATCCCTTTCTGGAGGCCACTTAGGTTGTTTCTGGTCTTTGGTTAGTATAAACAACGTCATAATGAATATTCTTGCACATGTGTCTTTGGCCCAAAAACACAAGTTTAACTGTTGGCTAAATCTGTAAGACGTCTTGTTCACCACTCAGTAAATATTGGTTAAGTAAACATATGAATAGAAGGAGAAGAATGGGAACTGCGAGCTTCCAATTCCCATCTTTTCCACTAAGTGGGGTAAATGCTGCCTATGGTTGGAGGAAATGAGGCCAAGGCAGAGAGAGAAACAAGCACCAAGAGATGGAGTTCTCATCTAAGCCCCTTGATCCAGTCATGCCTGAAGCCAGAGCCTCCTGGATTTGCCCATTCTGTGAGTTAATGTATTTTCTTTATGGCTTAAGCCTGTTTGAGCTGGGGTTTTGTAACCTATAACTAAAAGACTCCTGGGTGTCAACAGAAGCAACAGGAGTACCTCCAAGAAGCCTGTCCTGACCCAACCCTCTTCTCTGGGCTCCTACAGACCCTGTGCTGTGTGCACTCAGTCAAGTACTTCCTCTGTGAGAGTCACTGTCCCCTCATGGGTCTCCTCACCCCTCTGTCCACAGCCCTTGCCCAGACCGGATACTCAGAAGGCTCTGTTGGATGAATGAGTGTGAGTACCATATGACTTGCAGCCTCAACACCTCCGCTAAGTGAGGGCTCAATAAATCCATGCAAGGAGGCTTCTGGCAGCAGAAGAATCCTCTTAACTCGATTCTGGAAGCTCTGCCAATGGAGCAAAACAATACCCACTCCAGGGCACGAGGCTGTGCAGGGAGGAAGGGGTACCTAGGGGTGAGGGGCTGCCTTCCAGGAATCTTCGCTGTCCCGAGCCACTCACTGGACGTCACTGGGCAAATGGCCCCTGAGGTCTCTGACTGCGCTTAAACTTTCCACTCACTTCCAGAACAGGTTTGGCTTCACTGGAAACCATCCTGCTTCGGCAAATCATGCCCCACCTGCTGCAAACAAAGTACACCATTTATGTCATCAACGTTTATAAAGTGCTCTGAGTGTCTTGGACAAGAGCCTCCACACAAGCACAAAGCTTTACAGGCCAGCAGAAAGGACTAGAATCTCCTTCATCAGCTTCCAATCTGTAAAGTGGCCCAAACCCATGCCAGTTCACGCAAGAGGATCCCGAAAGATCGAAAGACTAAGGAGGGAGGAAAGCAACAAGCATGTGTGCTAAGTGCTAGATGCGTTCACACACATTCCATATTGTAAAATGAGCACCTACTGTGTGCAACGCACTGGTCTAAGCGTTGGTCTAGGTGTTCAGCAGTGAACAAAAGCATTCATTCTAGTGGGGGTGGGGCAGGCAAAGAAAGAAAGGAGTCATTTCAACTACAAATAAATGTTATAAAGAAAAGAGAGGGCTTCCCTGGTGGTGCAGTGGTTGAGAGTCTGCCTGCTGATGCAGGGGACACGGGTTCGTGTCCTGGTCCGGGAAGATCCCACATGCCGCGGAGCGGCTGGGCCCATGAGCCATGGCTGCTGAGCCAGCGCGTCCAGAGCCTGTGCTCCGCAACGGGAGAGGCCACAGCAGTGAGAGGACCGCATACCACAAAAAAAAAAAAAAAAAAAAAAAAAGAAAAGAGAACAGGGACTTTCCTGGAGGTCCAGTGGTTAAGACGCCTTGCTTCCACTGCAGGGGTCATGGGTTCGATCCCTGGTCAGGGAACTAAGATTGCACAAGCCGTGTGGCATGGCCAAAAAAAAAAAAAAGAGAGAGAGAGAACAGTGAGGATGGTATAAAGAAGGTCTCTGGAGAGGTGCTCCTTGAGGCTGGGAAATCACTTCTGTCACCTGCTCGATCCCCACAAGCACTGGACATCACTGTCCCCATTTTATGAAAGAGGAGGCTGCAGGTAAGACAGCACAGCGACCTGCCACAGTCACACAGACAGTCAGAGCATGCTGTATTAAGGGTACCTGGGATTCGTTTTCAGCAGGTTTGATAAGACACTCAAGACACAGAAATGACTGTCATGAAGTAAGAAGTGTACTGTACTCATAGATCCCTAGAAACAGGAGGCAGGGCCCAGCATGCAGGGTCACATGGGGAAGCACCAGGGTCAGTCAGGAGGCAGAGGCGGTAAGGGAAAAATACAGGCAAGAACTTTTATTGTGGTTTCTCCTGGAAGGAACGGGTGAGGCAGGGTAAACAGGCTCAAGAGGAGCTAGTTTGAATAATCTCAGCAAGATCCGGGGCATGGGGGCTGTGCCCAAGTTGTGTGTCCTGCGGTGATTAGGGCAGGTAGACAGTGGCTCAGAGGGTGAGAGCCCCATCAAGAAGAGGGTTGGAGATGTGAGCTTTGGATTGGTTGGTCTGCATTTGAAAGGCGTGCTTCCTGGCTAGTTGTTCACTATCTCTAGGAACTGGCTAAGTCCAGGAGGAGCAGTCCCTCCCTGGGTAGCAAGGTTCCAAGATGTTCAAGGCATCAGAATATAGAAAATAAGACACAGTTAATACACAGACTCAGCCTGGGGCTCAAGCTGCCCCCTTGGCTGCCCACAGTCACTGCAGGGACCAAGACCCTACTAAAAGGGACTCTCCACCTGTGGGAAGGACGCAACAGGTTGGGTTCAGCTACATATGGAAAGAGCAGTGTTGCTCTTGTGTCACTTAGACACTATCTTGGCATGGGCTCATTAATCCTCATAATCCTGCAGGCAGAAGGGTAAAACGAGATAGAGAGAGGCCCTTAAACTGTGAAGCTAATGAAAAGGAAAATGAGTTTGTGCTGGGATGCCCAAGAATTGTTTTATTTTCTTATAAATTCTGCCCCATTTCAATTCAGAGCTTTTTGTCAAGAGCAAAGGACAGAGAAGGTGGTGTCCTTGATTAAAACAACACAAATACTGTTTTCAAAAATGTAGCTGGCTGGTGCCCATGTTGTTTTAATTTGCTGAGACCAGATTGTCCAGCCCTCGTGGATTTGATCCCAGACAGGCTCGTTTGACTTATTCAGAGAAAAACTCTGTTTTCAGCCACAAACTGTACGCCTCACCCTGGCCAAATATGTTGCAATCCTTCCTAACAGTTCTTGTCCAGGAATCCCAAGCCCACCTTCTGGATCCCATTTCCAGATGTTACTCGTATGTCCTCCACATGCCACTGACCCCAGGAGGAGACCACAGAGCTGGTCTAGGTTTACCCTCAGAGTAAAAACAGGAAAAGGTACAAGCATATGGTAGGTACTCCATAATTGTTTGCTGAGTGAATGAGTGAGCAATTGGATGGATGGATGGATGGATGGATGAACAGATGGATGGATGAGTGGTAGATGGATGGATGAGTGGTAGATGGATGGATTCATGGATGGGTAGATAGATGGATGGATGAATGAGTGGATGGATGTGTGGAAGCATGCATGCATTTTCTTTAGCCATTCATTCATTGATGGCTTTGGGCTTTAGGCTTGGTTCAAGTTTTACCAGGCTGGTAAAAAGAATTTTCTCTCTCTTTTCCAGTGAAATGTTTCTCCCCATATTGACTAGAAGAGCTCTCTCTCTTTTTTAAAGGGGCTACCTTCTTCCTCAAGAAAATAAAAATAGAGCTACCATATGACCCAGCAATCTCACTGCTGGTTATAAATCCAAAGGAAATGAACTCAGAATCTTGAAGAGATATCTGAACTTCCATGATCACTGAAGCATTATTCACAACAGCCATGATATGGGAACAACCTAAGTGTCCACTGACAGATGAATGTCTAACGAAAACGTGGCATATTTACACAAAGGAATATTATTAGGCCATAAAAAAGGAGATCCTGCCATTTGCAACAACAAGAAGACATTATGCTAAGTGAAGTAAGACAGACACAGAAGCACAAATATTGCATGGTATCACTTATGTGTGGAATCTAAAAACGTCGCTCTTGCAGAAGCAGAGAGTAGAATGGTGGCTGCCGGGGCTGGCTGGGGAGTACAAGAAACGGGGAGGAGTTGGTCAAAGGGTACTAACTTACAGTTTGAAGATAAGTAAGTTCTGGGGAGCTATTTAATAATACTGCTGGTTAATAGTACTGAATTGCATACTTGAAATTTGCTAAGAATGTAGATCTTAAGTGTTCTCACCACACACACAAAATCGTGACTATGGAAAATAGAAGAATCCACCTCTGTCTCTTTCATTTTATTCTTTTCCCTCAGTTTATGCCTTCAAACAAGCCTGGCAGCACGGAGAACATAGGGAGCTCGTGAGGACAGTCTCTCCTTTAAAAATGACCATGATCTCACTCCTCCTCCCACCCCCGTGGAAACTGGAGCACGGCTCAAGGAGACCTGCTGTCACAGGATCCTGCTTATGGGCACAAAAGCCGGGAAATTTCAGAGCCAGTCTGGGCCAGGGGAGGCCAGAGCTCGTGAGCTGGGCTTAAATGATTCTTCCAGACTGCAGAGAAGAGAGTGGCCTGCCCGCCGGCCAGCCTGCCCAGCGGCAAACAGGAAATCCCAGAATTTATAGATGACCCCGTCACAAGGCAAATGTTTTGGAACAAATTGTTCTTCTTTCTAAATCCTTGTTTTCCACAAGTTTTTCTTTCTGGATTCCCCCCTCCTTTCCACCTTCCCGCCGTCCTTGTTAAACCGGGGCCACAGCGCCACCTGCTGCCTGACATGGGCAGCAGGACTCCACTGGGCCCGGCCCTGGGTCCTGTCCCCAGCTCCCCTGCCCTACAATGAATGGGTGGGAGAGTGGCTTTCTGGCTCCTGTCCGGAGAGTTTGTGCTTAAGATCACGTACCAAGCGCAAGAGAAGTGTTCTGTGGTTCCTATGTGACCTGAAGACTTGCAGCAAACTCTCCCCACCGCACGTCCTTTGGGAGAGCCAAGACTGGCAGAAAAAGCAAGTCATGTGGCATCACTGTCCAAGGCCAGGTCTCCACTCCCAGCACACCAGCTGTGCCAGCTTTGGCCAATCACGTCAACCCAAGGAGCCCTGATTTCTTCTGGACTCAACTGCAGCTACTTCGCCAGGTGGTGTGGAAAACATAGGTGCATATGCCTGGCCCACAGAAGATGCTTCAATAACATTGGTCTCCTTTCTCTCCTATTTGGAGTGCTGCTCACTGGGAGGGAACAGCCTGGAGAGTCTTAGAGGAAAAGGCTGGACCTCAGAAAACTGGCATGTCTCTCTCCTTACAAGAGTGAGAGCTCCACACAAGCACACCACACCAGGGAACACGATGAGCCTCAGCAGAGCCCCCACTTGTGAGCTGAGTGACCCTGGATGGGTTGCTTTTCTCTCTTCAGTCTGTTTCCTCCCCTGTATCTGGGACAGTAGTTGTACCCATACCACGAAGCTTGCTCTGAGCATTGAAATGAAGGCACATCCAAAATTTAGCAGAGGGACTTGCAGGTAGTAAAATCCCCCACGACCCTAGCTACAATCATTATTATGAGACGAACACGGTGCCTGACACATACTAAGCATTCAGTTAATGAATGAATGAAAACATCAGAGGATAGAAGGCAGAAGACTTTGGTTAGTTGTAGACCAGGCACCCACGTGCCATGAGACACTAAACGTCACTGTGCCTGATCCTCCTAATCCAGAAACGTTTCTTTATTGAGTATAGGACCCTCTGCCCGGGACCTCAGTTTTTCCACCTGTCAGATGGGCATGACATCCATCCTCTCTTTTTCTCAGAGATACAAAGGGGATCTGTCCAGGGCTGTGTGTGAAACTGCTTTGAAAAGTTTAAAGAGTGTAGGAAGGAAGGAAGGCTTTATTTTCATTTAGAGTGGTTCCATGTGCCTGGTGGCTTTACCCTCATCCTCCAAGGATTCCTGGGGTTCTCTGGGGTATGTGGGATTTCTCTTGACACAGAGTGGTAGCCATATCCCTGAGCCCTGACTCACTGCGGGGGCGGGGGGTTCAGATGAGTTGTATACTATTTACAAAGGCTGGGCTAAGTAACTCTTTTGCTACTGACACAAGTTGAATACACTCCAAGAAGTGAGTTCCCTCTCCAGGAAAGCTCCTCCTCTAACCCAGAGAGAGAGTAATACACAGCGCGTCTCCAATATGGCAACTAGTTGGAGTGATTCATGGCAGGTGGATCAGGTGACATCAGGAAGCAAGGCTGGGAACACCTTGGGCACCATGATGGAGAGTCCCAAGCTAGTTTGGAGGGCCCTAGGGAGCCACAGAGGATTCATAGGCAAGGGAGGAACATGTCCAGAAAGAGAATTCAGGCAGCTGCATGAGGGATAAATTACAGCAAGGACTACACAGTTCCTTCCATGCCATGTGGCCTAGAGGTAGGATAATCAACCATCCTGGATCACCCAGGACAGAGGGAGTTCCTGGGACATGGGATCTTCCGTTTTAAAACTAGGAAAGTCCCTGGGACTTCCCCGTGGTCCAGTGATTAAGACTCTGCACTTCCAATGCAGGGGGCATGGGTTTGATCCCTGGTCCGGGAACTAAGATCCCACACGCCATGCAGCACAGCCAAAAAAATAATAAATAAATAAAATTGGTAAGTAAACATTAAAAAAAAAAAACTAGGGAAGTCCCGGGACAAGTTGGTCACCCTAATTCAGTGCAAAAAGCACCTCCTGGAGTTGTGCAATACTGATTCCAACTCCTGCCCTGTAAGGCGTGCTTTCCCCCACCTCCTCACCTGCTCTCACAGATAACCTGTCTCCTGTCCCTCAGTTCTATTCTGCCGAGCAACGACTAGTTTATTGAATTAATACATAGGGATGGATTGCATGCTTATCCCTTCTAGGTAATCTCTGTGCATTTAAACAAAGGCCTCCTGGAAACAGTGTTTGATCCAGTGGAGTGACTCTAACCATAAACATTTTTAACCCAGGCGAGGTGGGGAAGACTTAGGGGCAGTAAGAGGGGGGTTGCCTGCATCACATCCCCCACATCCTGTCAGCGGCTATCTAGTTTACCTTGCACAGAGCCAGCTCTGTCGTCCTGGCTTTCCATTCACCCTCCTCCCCTGCCAAGCAAGCCTGCAGGAGCCTGGCCTGCTTAAATATTCTGTAAATAATGCTGACTACAGAACTTTATAGATAGACTCACAGAATCATAGCAATAGGATCACAGAATGTCAGAGTAGAAACAGATGCTAGACATCATAGAGTCCAGGGTCAGAAAATACACTGCACTCATGCTGCCACTTCCCCCTGCCAAGCCCATGGCAGACATCGCTAATCAATCATGACACTGTCTAGCTGAGCTTGTTTGTAGCCTTAGAATCCTTCAAGGCGTTCCAGGAAGCAACTACCAATTAACTCAGATCTACTAATAATAGCTAAGGTTTATTGAATACACTTACTGTATTCCTTTTCCCACACCCTTTCTCACAAGTACCACCTGAATCACTAATTGTTTGCCGGGCCCTTTATATCAGGGTTTCTCAATCACAGCACCACTGATACTTGGGCTGGATAATTCTTGGTTGTGCGGGGCTGCCCCGTGCATCCCTGGCCTCTATGCACTAGATACCAGTAGCACTGCCCCCCGCCCCAGTCATGACAACCAAAACTGTCTCCAGGCATTGCCAAACGTCCCGGGGTGGGGGGGATGGGGGACAAAGTCGCTTCTGGTTGATAACTATTTGTTTATAGATTTTCTCTGATCTTCATAACTCCTCTAGATTTTTATTTTACAGATGAAGAAACCAAGGCCAAGAAAGGACCCAAGACTAGTTGGTGACAAAAGCAGGATGCAGGGCCCAAATTTTCCTCCAAGGGCTCTTCCTCCTCCAGCCATTCGGGAAATTCCGTTCAGCTCATTGTCTTTGGCTGCAAATTCCCGGGGGAAGGAATGGAACCTGCAAGGCTGAGAAAAACCAGATGCCTAATCGATGCTCCTGCATTTGACAAGGGGCTGGAGGTGGACGAGGCCTAATGCCGCATGGCAAACATCTCAGGCTCTTCTCCCCTGAAAATGGCTCTGGGTGCAGAGGCAGCCCGGGGGAGAGGCTATCTGGGAGCCTGTGATGCTTGAAGTGGCACGGAGGCTGTTAGAAAAGAGGCAGCACTATTACTAATAATACCCTCCTTCCCGTGAATGTTGACAGGGCTCTCCCCACTTCATGGGAAGCACAAGAAATGTGGCTTTGCCCCCAGAGGTTTGGGATTGAAATCCTGACAGTTTGGACATACAGCCCGTGGGCAATGTTTCCCTTCTCGGGGCCTGTGTCTGTGCCAAGAATTTCTAACAAAGGGGGGGAATTAATTAATTTTAAAAACCCTTAAAAAAAAGGCTCATGCAACTGACTGGTAAGAAACTGTCCATTTTTCTCCTTGGTAGCGATCAAAATGTCGCGAGTTTCTACACACGTATTTTACAGACGTTCCATAAATCCTCTCGTTGTGCTTCTTCCCTATAAGTGAGGTCCCCTGGGAGGTCATTGAGTTTCTTCACTACATGTATTCAAGAGAAAATTGGATGTAACACTTGGAGAAGGCAGCGGTCGGGGGAGCAGGGGTGGGGGTGGGGTGGGGTGGTGGAGGGTGTCTGAGGAGAGAGTACAGACTGAAAGTTCAGGGCCAAGGACAGCGACACCCCTTGTCTTGGAAATTCCTGACATTTCCAAACCGTCTTTGGCTTCTAGTGCACAAATAATCTCTTTGTGCTATCTTTTTATCCCTTTTACGTATTTATTTCCAACTACAAAAGTAATACTTTTTTTGCACAAAATCTGAAAAGGGAGAGGAAAGTAGAAAGAAACAAAACAGGTCTCCCCCCCCCACCCCACCCCCCCCAAAAAACCCCACCTCGGATCCCAAGGTTTCTTGCTTTGTTCTGTTTTGTTTTGAAGATTTTCCTGGGCAGTTTGATAGCATCATTTCAGCCACGGGGGTCCCACTTTCAGTGTGTGTGACAGTCACCCAGGGAGCTTGTTAAAACTGCAGAATCCCCAAGCCTGTACTCCCAAGGGTGGGGGGTTGTAGGTCAGGGGTGGGTCCCACAAATCTGTGTTTTAATAAAACCCTTGCTTGACTCTGATGTGGGCGGACATTGGACCACACTTTGAGAAATAATGAGTTTCAGGTTTTTCAGACCCTCGGCAAATCAGAGATGCGAAAATCCAGATTTAAAACAAAAATCGGGGTGGGGGGGGCCGAGGATTTGTTTTCTGGAAGGGCTTGGCTTAAATAGGCATTTCCCTTAGTGCCGTTAACATATGATTCCGTTCACACTCGGTGATTCAGCGACGCAGCCAGGACTTCATCTGCGGCACTCTGGGCCAATACGGCAAAACGCCACCTTTTTACAGAGCAGCGGTGACACCCATCTGCTCAAATAAATTAACGTTTCCATCTCAAATAACTCATTTGGCTGGATCATCAAGGTTACACGCCAACTCAGAGACAGGGGAGGAGGTGATGCAGGGGATGGGTGGGGGGCAGGAGAGGCATTTTGCAATGTATAAATTGCAACACCGCTGCATTTTTATAGCCAAAGGGTGCGGGGGGGTGAACACAGTTATAGTGTAAATCACAGGCACCCGGTTACTGTCTCCTTCCATAATTCCCACTGATGCCTTGGGGTAGGTCATAGCCAGGGCTGCATCAGCTGATGGGTGCAGAGAGCTGGGGCTGACGTTCCTGTGCAAGACACTGTGTGGAGTATGCATGAGCATGTGTGTGCACACGTGCATGTGTGTGCATGTGTGTGTGTTTTGGGGGGACAGTATCGCGAAGTGGGGATTGTTCTAGACAATAAGATCAAGAAGTTCAGTGAAGGGCACAGAGTACGTAGTGGAAAGGTATTTCTTTTCTTTTTTTTTTAACTTGGTACTTTGAAATAAATTTAGAGTTGAAGAAAAGTTTCAAAAATAGTACAGAGATTTCCCGTGTATGCTTCACCCAGCTTTCTCTACTGATAACATCTTACACAACTATTGCACAAGGAGCCAAACCAGGAAACTGACATCGGCGCATCACTGGTATTAGCCTACAGGTCCTATTCCCATTTCACTAGTTTTTCCACTCATGTCTTTTTTCTGGTGAGCAGGTACTTTCAAGTCAGAGAGATTTGGGTATGAATCCCAGCTCTGTCACCATGAAATTGCCCAAGCCCTACCATCTCTCGGAGCCCTGGTTTCTGCCCCATAAAATGGGAGATGACCATCTCCACCTAATAGCATCCTGGTTACGACTGCATGCAAAACTGTGTGTCCAAAGCTCAGCACGGAAGTAGGCACCCATGTTTGTTTTCCTTTCCCAACCTCTTTCAATGGAGCACACGCCATCCTCAAGGACAAACCTGGACATTTGCATAAATTCCTGTTGGACCAGCTTGACTTAATCTCAGCTGCTGGATCAAGTGGCTCTGTTTTGGAAAAGAAAAAAAGAAAAGACAGGAGGCGAGGAAATTAATTAGGAAGCCATTGCAATAACTCGTGTAAGCTAAGTCTGCACAGTGGCAGCAGAGAGGGAGGGAGAGGAAAAGTTTAATAAACATTTCAAATGCAGAATAAAGAGGAGTTGATGACGGTTTGGATGTGGAGAAGGGAAGTGGGAGGAGCCTACGATGAACAGATTACACTTCTGAATGACTGCTAATCTCTTTCACTGAGATGAGCAAGAGGGAACCAGCTCAAGGGAGGAGAGAGGCCAGAAGCAATAGTAACCCTGACCAGCACTTGCTGAGTGCCTGCTGTATGCCTGCCAGGCACTGCACTTAGCACTTTCCGAGACCGATGTCACTGAATTCTCTTAATAACCCAAGAAAATTGTGACACAGAGAAATTAAGTCACCTGCCCACATACTTTTTTGGGGAAGTATTAAAACAAAGTACCTGTAGGCAGCACCGGCTACGTAATTTGCAGGGCTCATTGCAAAATATAAATGAGAACACCTTGTTCAAAACGTATTAAGAACTTCAGGACGGTGAGAGGCAAACATTAAACCAAGCACGGAGTCCTTCTGAGAGTGGGGCCCGGTGTGACCAAACAGGTCTCAGGCCCTGCTGCAGGAAATCTATATGAAGGCAGGCACGAAGAAAGACTTTGAGACAAGAAGAAAGCTAAGAGAAAAAAAAAAGGAAGAAGAAAGCTAAGGAAGAACACGGACGGCCACACTCACTGCAAGCCGCAAGAGAAACTCACAAGGAGTAGCCGGCAAGTAGAAGCAGGAAGAGGAAGACGCAGTCAGAGCCACCGGGGTTGAAGGAGCCCCTCTGTTTGCCAACTGGGACACTGCTGTTGGCTTCGGAAGCCCAGCTTCTCGGGAGGCGGGGAGGCAGAAGCCGACTGCATTACACAGTGGGCTGAATGGAAGTGCGGGAGCCTTGAGATAAGAATGCCAGTGCCCTGGCATTCTTATCTCAAGAAGTTCTCCCCTTGCCAAGATCAGAGGGCAAGTTTGTGGCACCACAAAAGTGATTTAAAAAAAAAATCAAACTGCTGAAAGACTGCTTCTCATTTGGGTCCCCTGGGCGCTAGGAAATGCCTTTTTCCTCCTTCTGCTCTTTCTCCTCCCACTTAGCCTCACAAATGTTTGGCTGACTCCATCCTTAAATTGTGGCCGGGGACTGGAGCAGAAACGCCTTTGAGGATTCTTGCACAGCAACCACTAAAATCTCTTTCTGGGGACTCAAGTGTTGCCAAGGCTTCAGTGTGGCCAGGGGGGCTTAGATCCGGGAATGGGCTACTTTCCTTTGTTTGGACAATTGCAACCAGGAGGGACAAATCATCATGGGCTGTTTATTTATAGATATTGGCTGGGCTGTTGGTCTCATTCCGAATAAAGATACTAAAAGGAAAAGAGGCAGCTCGTAGCTCCTAGACTCAGCCTCACAAAAAGAAACCTGCCTTCCATTTCAAAGCCTCCTGTTTTCAGCGTTATCCTCCTGAATGTCTTCACTCCCCTTTTCCTTCCTAAGCCGTAGAGTCCCCAAACTATTGGAAGCTCCCCCAAATGACTGGCCTTCCACCCAAGGATGTAGATCAACACTGACATTGGCACTGAACCCCTAGACTTCCCATGACTGGTTAATTCCTGAGCCTAATAATAATCGGTGTTTTCAGGAATTTGTATGTTTCTAAAGTCACAGGAGTTGTCCGTACCACAGCGGAAGTTTAACTTTTTAAAAAACAGACTTCGTTTCTGGAGCAGTTTTAGGTTCACAGCACAGCTGAGTGGACAGTATAGAGAGTTCCCATGTGCCCCGCCCCACCAACACACACAGCCTCCCCACTATCCACGCCTCCCGTCACAGTGGGGCATTTCTTACAGTCGATGAACCTACACTGACTCAGCATCATTGCCCAAGTCCATAGTTGACACGAGGGTCCTCCCTTGGTGTCGTACACTCTATGGGTTTGGACAAATGAATAATGACATGTATCCACCGTTACAGGATCACACAGACTATTTTCATTGCCCTGAAAAGTGCTTTGCGCTCCACCTGTTCATCCCTCTCAATCCAACTGCTGGCAACCACTCACTTTTTACTTTCTCCATAGCTCTGCCTTTTCCAGAATGTCATATAGTTGGAATCGTATAGTATGTAGCCTTTTCAGAGAAAAGTTTAATTTTAACTTTTAAAATGCATGCTTAATGTGGAAAAACCCAACTGCACAGAAGTAGATGCCATTTCTGGTGTGAACTGGTCTGTGCTATGCTATGTTGCAGCCCCCAAATCTCAGTCACTCCTAACGAGGCCATTTCTCAATTATACAAAGTTTGATGCAGGACAATGCGGATTCCCCCAGCCTCAGCCCATGGAATCAGAGTCACTGCAACAAAGGGGAGAGTAAAGTAAAAAAGCTCCCACCTGCTTCTAAATACCTCCACCCAGAAGGGACACACAGACACACTCACTCCAACGGCCAGATGAGTCACTCAGCCCCTATCAGACCACATGGAGATGAGGAAACGGATGTGAACACAGGGCTATGCAGTGAGCATGACTATCTCTGCCACAGACTGAAAGTTATCTCCAAGCCCCGATCCCACTCTGCAGAGGTAACTAGGTCCTGGTAACAGCTGGGTCGGTATCCTTCCAGATCGTCCTCTAATATATGTGTATTTATGTACGTTGTTCATAACCTAGTCTACTACACAGTCACGTGTGATACGTAAAACTTCTTCTTTTACATAAATGGGACGGTACTTTGCCTGCATTCTTGCAATATACTTTTTTTTCACTTGACAGTGTATCTTGCGCATCCACTGCAGTAGAGATGAGTGTAAATGTGATTTAACAATAAAACAGTGACAGTAACTGTTCTCTCTGGTGCTCTCTGCTCTGGTTGTGAGTTCCCGGGCCACAGGGATAGCATCTCATCACTGGTGCCATTAACTGGGGATTTCCTGTTTACTAGGTGTGGTGCTAAGTGACTTACCCACTCCCAAAAATGCCAGGAGGTCGATGACATTATCAACTCCCTCCAGTGTTCAGACGATGTACCTGTAGTTCAGAGAGGTAAAGAAATGTCCTATCCAAGGTCACACAGCTGGTGAGTGGCAGGAGGCAACCTACTGGACCCCAGAACTTGGGTTTTTCTCCTCCTTCTTGCCTGTGGTACATCTTCGAAGCCTCAGTGCCTACCCTGGTCTTAGTACTTGATAGGTGCTAAGTAGTATTTATTGAACAAATGGCTAAGAGGTGCGCAAAGACTGAATGGAATCCCCAAAACTATTTGGAAATGGCTGTAGGCACCTATAGACTTACTGCCACTATCAGTCTCCAGACTCTTAAATATAATGTGTACTTGTATTCGTATTCTGATGATACTACAAATTCCACGTGTTTCCTGCGAAGTACCTCCAACTCCCACCAGCACAGGGTGAGAGCATCTCACCGTCCTGCTGGGAACCCCCAGGCTCCCTTGTACTTACACTGAAACCCCCAGTCCCACCAGGCAGTGTGCCCCCACTCTGCTCACAGATTTCCTTCACTCCTCTGTGTCTCTGCTCAAATGTCTCTCTCCAGAGGCCTTCCCTGACCCCTACCTTGAAGAACACACTCTGTCTTCTCCAAGCGAGGGGTCCTCAGCCTCAGCACTAGAGACATTTGGGGCCAGACAATTCTCTGTGGTGAGGGCTGTCCTGTGCATTGTAGCATGCTGAGCAGCAACCCCGGGCCCTCCCCACCAGAGGACAGTGGCACCCCTACACACACACACCCAGTTGTGACAACCAAAAATGTCTCCAGACATTGCCGACTGTCCCCTGGGGGCAAAGCCTCCCCCACTGAGAACTCCTGTTCTAAGTGATTAGCATGTACACAGCAAGCTCTCAAAAAAGGTCAAAAAGATGAACCTCTTCTAAGAGGCTAGCATAGCCCCTCTAAAGAGGCATTTCTCTGTGTCCTTCTGGAAACGACCCAGACCACTAAACATGGCAGCCCTAGAAGGAACCTAGGACTGGTCTTCTGTTAAACAGAATTAGACCTAAGCAAAGATCTTCTGTGAAAAGACTTTCTGGCATGTACAGGGGGGAAATGCTCAGGTTTTCTCTTTGCTTCCTAACTAGCCACAGAAGGGGAAATGAATAAGGGAAGCATGCTCATTCTTCATTATAGCCTCCAAGAATTCCTGCCTGGACTTCTCACTCAGAAACCAGGTAGGGGCTGCTGACAGGAGCAGCTGGGCTAAAAGGCAGGGAGCCAAGGGCTGGCTTAAAACTCTTTCCAGGTCTACTCCAGAATAAAGTTGTCTCTCTCTATATAACTAACCCAATTCCATGGTTAAGAACACAAGTTCGGAGTGAGCCTGAGAAATTCATGCTGTAAATGAATAGCTGAGGCAAAAGCAATAAAATGCATTCCTTTGGGACACCCTCCCCCTGGGGTTTCTGGCTTCGAAGGGACAATCCAAACCCGTGCTTCAGACCTTGCCATTTTCCTGCGGGTCTGACCTCCAAGGCAGGGCATGCCATAAACCAACCAGGAACCTCCTACGTGTGCCCCCAGGAAGCTTGGCTGGAGGCTGGCTGCTCTAAGAAGTACCTTCAGCCCCAAGCAGGGAAATGTGATAACTGTTTTGCTTCTTGGAATGATTTTCAGGTTCATTCATTCAAACATTCTGCAAATGCTGATGGGGCCCTAACCATGTTCCTCGTAGTCTATGAACAAGTGGTTAAGAGTGCTGCTGGCTCTGAAAACAGACAGCTCACTTAAATGCCAGCTCTGCCACTTACTAACTATGTGACCACAGGAAAATTACTTAATTTCTCTGAGCCTAATTTTACTCATACATAAAAGAGGGAAAAAAAACATCTACCCTTGGGGCAGTGATGATTAAATGAGATAATGCATATAAAGTGCTTAGCAGAGTAGCAACAAATGGGAAGCAGATATTGGTATTATTATTACTAATATTATTACTCTATATTCAGAAAAATGTAAATAGCTTTGTAATCCCTGGACACAGAGTGCAAAGGGACAGTGATGGACAACAAGGCTGGCTGGTAGGTAGAAAAGCATTGTTTCTGACTGGCAGAGGATATAGAAGCATACAATCTTAGAACAGAAAGGCGTATTCTTGATTATTCAGTTCAACACACTTTACAAGTAAGGAAGTAAAGTTGAAGTACTCGGATTTGGGGTGAAGTGACTTGTCCAAGGTCACAGAGAAAGTTAAGGGCAGGCCTGGGCCGGACGGAGCTCAGGCTTCCTGACGCCCAGAGGCTTTTCCATTGCTTTATCTATCACTGATGCGAGGGCGAAAGGGAAGTACCTCCTCCCTCAATGTAAACCAAGTCCATGGTCAGACAGATGTTCCAAAGACGTTGCTGGTGGAAAATTCAAGTTGACATATAGTATTTTTAAGGAATGTTTCCATAGAGATGCACAAATAATTAGAACAATAATCCCTTACACAGATAGAAAAGAACCATTCATTCGAACAGGACGGGTAGAGGGGGTGGGGGTGATGTGCTTGTTCTCCCGGAACGGTAGACAGAAAGGCCAGGCTGAACTCCAGAGGTCCGGGTTTAAAAGCCAACATTCCAGATGGGGGTAGGGGGTAGGGGGGTGGACTGAAATCTTTTGACAGTCCTGCTCATGGATAACACCCAGACGGCACATCTTCATTGAACAAGCATGTTTTTCTGTAAGCAGGGCCCTGGCTGAGGTGCTGACCACAGAATGTCAGCTCCTCTCTTGAAAAGCATTTCTGCCTTATGAGTTTCCTCTTGCTACTATAACATATGGCCACAAACCTAGTGGCTTATAGCAACACAAGTTTATGTTCTGGATGCCTGAAGCCTGAAATCAAGGTGTCAGCAGGGCTGGTTCCTTCTGGAGGCTTCAGGGGAGATGGGTTTCCTTGCCTTTTTCCACTTCCGGAGGCTGCCCATGTTCCTTGGCTTGTGGCGCATTCCCTGCATCCTTCCAGTCTCGTTTCCATCATCACATCTCCTACTGCTGACGACAGCACAGGTGCAGGCGTGTACTAGTTGAGGGGTCTCTGGAAAGGTACTTAGCTCCTTTGAGCCCCAGTTTCCTCTTCAGAAAGACAGAGGTGATGGGAACACGTTGAATGAGGTATGTGTGAATGTTGAGCACCCGGCCTGGCACACAGTAAGGACTCAAGAAAGGCTGCAGTTTTTACGACAACAATGATTATTATTACAGCCACCGTCATCATCCCATACTCTCATTTCCATGACAGAGCTCAGGGGACACAGATGGAGAGGCGTGCCATCTGCCAGGGGTCTCAGGAAAGACTTCAGAAGAGTTAAGCCCAGAGCTGGCTTGATCAGAAAACTGTGAAGGAATCTGGCCAACAGACAAAAGGGAGAAGGGGCGTTCTGGACAGAGGAACCTGCACAGTGAAAGGCACAGGTGTTGGAAAGTATATGGGGCGTTTATAGAATCTGGAGGGCTCGGGTGGACAGAGTAGAGGGTCAAGGGTCAGTGTCAGGAGGCAGGATGGATGGCAAAGAGCTCAAGAGTTCGGTCTTTAGAATCATGGGGGCCTGGGCTCAAGCCCCAAGGCTCCACATAAGAGCTCTGTAACCTGGGCATCTTCTTTCTCTCTCCCCATCCTCCTTTGTAAAAAGTGGGTGGTGACAGCACCTACCTCCCACGGTTGTTGCAATCAATGATTTGGGAGCGCTAAGGGGTCCCCTGGAAAGGGCTTTGCAGACCTGGCTGAGGAGCCACTTTCTCTCCTCTCATTTACCCTTCACTCTATGCCCTCTGTCCCTTCTCCTCCACCAACAGGAAGTCTGAGCACTGACCTTCCTAAACTCATGTTTCTGTCACCGGCCTCCTGAACTTAAAAATAATAGTTTTTTCACAGGTGGAAAAGATGTTACGAGACCTTTGCTCGCCTATAAAACGTGGGTAATGATAGCATCAGCCTCCTATGGTTGCTTTGAGGATTCGCAGAGACCGTGCGGAAGGTGTTTGAAATCATATCGTGGGAGGTTAATGGCGTAGGCTCTGGAGTCGGATGGACTGAGCCCAGATTCTGGCTGTGTCAGTTACCAGCTCTGTGACTGTGGGCAAACCTTTCAGTCACAATCCCTAGTCTGCAAAATAAGGATGATAATGTCAATCACAGAGGACCTCTGGGAGGGGAGTACTAAGAGAGTGCCTAGGATATACTCATTAACTATTATTATGATGATGCTCTTTTCTTTTACATATGAGGAAAATTATTCTCAGAGAGGGGAAGTGCCTTGCCCAAGGTCACACAGCAACTTGGTGGCGATCCATCACACAGGAGGCAGCTTCCTGTAGGATCAAAGGTCCAGGAGAGCTCTTGGCACAAGTTCCAGTGCCTGGAACCTGAGACTATGCAGAGCGCTCCCTCTTCGTAGGCTGTTTTCCTGTGTGAAGGGCAAGGTGGTATCCCCCAACCCGCAGCCGACAAATCCGCTTCGGTGGCCACTGCATCCCAGGGCTGTGCAGCTCCGCCTGCTGAGGAATCAGATGGCACCAGCAGACGGTCTCTCCATGCTACTGGAGCCTGAATCGCTCCCATCATTTATTTTGGACAGGACACAAGATGGGATATCAAAGGAATCAGCTGCTGGTCAGAGGAAACGGCTAAGGGGCCAGACCTCCTCCTGAGGCTTCCAGGAGCAGAGTAAACACCCTGTGCGAGTGGGAATCTGGCTCCCCCATTTTAATCTGACTTTATAAATTGAAACTTAATCCATTCAAAGATATAAGAGGCAAACTGTCCTGGTATAAAGTTTTTTACTAAAAAAAAAGTTTTATATACTTTTTTAAAAACTGGAAGTATTTATAGAGTTCAAGTTAAGATTGAAGAGTTTCAAGCAACAGTTGGGGCCAATAAAAGGAAAGGGTTAGGACTCCTGGTTCCCCACATTCAAACAAGCCAAAGGATGACCTTTGGCTCGGGGTTGCATTTTTCCATCGTGCTCTGCTGAATAAGTGAGCTTCTCAGACTTCTTGGGAGCAGATGCTGGTGTGAGTAATGCCTTCCTTTGCTCAAGGCACAACATAAACACCCCCTATTGCCCAGTCAGTGTGCACACAAGATTTCAACTACCATCCAGGCCAACAGGCACCACTGCCATTGAGAGGCGATTGCTACAGTCCGGCTTCAACAGCAAGAATGCTTGAGGAAGAGGTTCTGGGGAGGGTGGCTCATGGGGGCCACAGACGCTAGTGTTTGCGGCTTCCATTCTGAGTGTGGGCAACCAGATCACGGATGGGGTGATGCTGACATTTTCCTTGGCAGATAGAGCATGGCGGAAAGGACCACGACCTCAAGGTCAGCAGATCTGGAATCAGATGCCTACTGCATGCCCAAGTCTACCCTCAGCTTTCCTATGTATAAACTGGAAATCTCCAGGAGACATACTCTAAGTTTTTTGTGTGTGTTGTTTTTAATAGACTTTAATTTTTGGAGCAGTTTTAGGTTCACAGCAGTGTTAAACAGAAAGTACAGAGAGTTCCCATATACCTCCTACATACCCACACATGTGCAGCTTCCCTCATTCTCAACATCCCCCAGCAGAGTGGTACATCTGTTACAGTACAATCGATGAACCTACACTGACACATTACAATCACCCAAAGTCATAGTTTACATTCAGGTTCAGTCTTGGTGTTGTACATTCTATGGGTTCTGACTAATGTATAACGACATGCATCAGCCATACATGTATCAAACAGAACAGTGTCACTGCCCTAAAAATCCTCTGCACTCTGCCTATTCTTCCTGCTCCCACCCAACCGCTGGCAACCACTATCTTTTCACCATCTCCTCAGCTCTGCCTTTTCCAGAATGTCATATAGTTGGAATCATATAGTATGTAGCCTTTTCAGATTGCCTTCTTTCACTTACTAATATGCATTTAATTTTCCTCCATGCCTTTTCATGGTTTGATAGCTCATTTCTTTTTAGTGCTATTAATAGACCACTGTCTGGATGGACCACAGCTTATTTATCCATTCACCTAGTGAAGGACATCTTGGTTGCTTCCAACTTTTGGCAATTATGAATAAAGCTGCTATAAACATCTGTGTGCAGGGTTTTGTGTGGACATAAGTTTTTAACTCCCGAAGTCTGAAAAAGCAAACCAGCTGTGTCTCGGATATACAGCATCCTTCTGATAGTTTGCAGTCTCGAAGTAAGCCCAAAGGAATTTACTCTGCTGTGTCAGTCACATTGGCCACTTGAATCTGAAAAACTATCGCTAAGAATACCAGGGAAATGGCTGAAGTGGAGATCGGAAGCTATGAATTATCTTTATACCCATGGGAATAACAACCTTTTGTTCAACCAGTTTTTCATAGCAGAATCAAAAGGTTATCAAGGAAATACTCCCTCCACCCCAACCCGGGCCCCGCCAATCAATTAAAGGCATACCTCATTTTATTATGCTTTGCAGATATTGCATTTTTTGCAAATGGAAGGTTTGTGGCAACCCTGCGTCAAGCAAGTCTATCGGCACCATTTTTTTCAACAGCATTTGCTCACCTCCTGTCTCTGTGTCACATTTTGGTAATTCTCGAAATATTTCAAACTTTTTCATTATTATTATATTTGTTACAGTGATCTGTGATCAGTGACCTTTGATGAAGGCTCAGATGATGGTTAGCATTTTTGAGTAACAAAGGATTTTTAACTTAAGGTATGTACATTGTTTTAAGACATAATGCTAGTATACACTTAACAGACCACAGTATAGTGTAAACATAACTTTTATATGCACTGGGAAACAAAAAAATTCATGGGATTTGCTTTATTGCGGTGGTCTGGAACCAAACCCGCAATATCTCTGGGGTCTGCCTGTACTATTGTTAGGATGAACAACAATAGAATTGCCCTCCACTTCAGCCTGTCTAGGATTCAAAAGTGCTTTGGGAATGCTAATTCATTCATCTTCACAGTAACCCTGGGAGTGTTCCACTAAATAAAATCTGTATTACTTTTACCACCACAAAATACATAGTGCCGTTCTCTTGATGGAAAACATACGCTAGCTATGATCTGAAAGGAATAACGGTGAGAAAATGCTCTGGGTGGTCTGAGCTCACATGGACAGTCTGAATAACTCCCAGACGTAAGCACTGCACCCTGACCTCTGCACTGGTGAGGAAGCGTTGCTTCTGAAGGGTCAGGGCCGGGAAACACCTTCTGATGACCTGAGTAGCACGGGGCCCTGGGAAGCTCTTAGGTTCACTGAGTTTGAGTCTCCTGAAATAATATTATTTATTATTCTTGGCTCTGCAGCTCACTTACTGGGTGACTTTAGGGAATCATGTAACCTCTCCAACTTTACTCACTTGTAAATGGGTTCATTGTTTTTGCCCACCTCGTGGAGGTGTTATGCCCATAAAACAATTGAGGGCATACCAGTAAGGCCCTGTAATCATTCGGTGGGCTGCCTCAGAAATCCTAACTGTGCACAGTGAAAGAGCTTACAGAGATGACTGAGGTCCTGGCCAGCGATCATCAACTGGGGACAGGCTTTGCAATCAGCAAACTAGAGCCCAGGCTGTGGGGACCTGGGGCAGTGCAGGTCTGGGGTAAATGCATGGACTTCTGAGTCGGAAAGACCTGGGCTCAAATCCCAGCTCTGCCACTTGCTGGTTGTGTGACCTTGGGTAAGTCAACTAACCTCTCTGAGCCTCCATTTCCTGTTCCATGAACTGAGAAAACCCAGTCTCTTAGGGTTGCTATAGGAATTAAATGAAGCATCTGACATTTAGTAGGTACTTAATAAAGGGCAATGGTTGTAAGGGTCTGTCATCTTCCATGAGGTCTTATGAATGTAATGCAGTGTTTCCAAAATGTGCAGTATTTTCACCACTTATGGGAAACAAGGAGAGGGTTTTAGGTGGGAGACGGAAATTCTTAGATATGTGGAATTAGGAACAAATAGGGCACATCAGACTGTTACTGATTAGAATGGGGATACATTTTTAGAAAATGAGTCAATTTTAAAATGATAGTAAAGAAGTGATTATATAGTTGGACTTGGGGTAACAAAATTTGAAGGTGGTATACGAAAGCCTTAAACCACAAATGGCTGATGGCACAGCACAAAGGCGCTGCGCTAAGAGCAGGTTCTGAACTTAGATTTATACCCATCAGTCACATGGCTGAGGCCAGGCTCCTAAGTCTCTATGAGCCGCAGTTTCCTCACCTATAAAATGTGATGATAATATCTAGGAAGGTAAAAGTGAGGTAATAAAAATAAAAGCTCTTGGAAAACTGCAATAGCACCATCCAGCATAAGGGAAACCTCTTTTTTGTTTTTGTTTGTTATTTTGTTTTTTGTTTGTTATCCCTAACATGTGCTTTGACAGAGAAATAATCTACACTTAGCTGCCAGCTGATAAGACTGCAACATAGATAAAGTTCAAAGTCAAGGATGGTTTCAATGCCCACCCTGCCATTTACCATCCCGCAGACTTGAGCAAGCTGTTTAAGGTTTCTGTGCTTCAACCTCCTCACCTGTAAAATGGGGTTAATAATAACAATACCATTTGCAATTCAACTCAAAGGCCAAAAAGGCCAACAACCCAAAGGAAGATGGGCAAAAGATGTGACAAGACAGAGGACCAAAGGTGAAATACAATGGCTCTTCAACATATAAACGTATTCTCTATCTCACTCATAAGATACATGCTAATTAAAACCACAATGGGTATGACTTTTTATCATCACATTTGCAGAAATCAGTTTGAGAAAGCTGTGCTGGTAAGGTATAAGAAATAGTTTTGCCTTTATAGTGATGGTAAGGAGGAGGTAAATTGTTACCACATTTATGGAGAGCAATTTACATTTTTTCAAGAGTATAAAAGTACAGACCCTTTGAGGCTGAATGCTAGGGTCCACATCATAATCCCCAGAATGTGTGTTACCTTATGTGGCAAAAAGGATTTAAGATTAAGTTAGGAATTCCGAGATGGGGAAATTATTCTAGGTTATCCAGGTGGGTCTGATGTAATCATAGGGGTCCTTATAAGAGGGAGGGAGGAGATCAGAGAGGAGGAGGCGATGTGCTGACAGAGCAGAGATTAGTGTCCTTTGGAAATGGAGGAAGGGGCCACAAGCCAAGGAAGACAGGTGGCCACCAGAAGTTGAAAAAGGCAAGGAAATGATTTTTCTGGAGCCTGCAGAAGGAATCTGACCTGCCAACACCTTGATTTTAGCCTGATGAAATTGATTTTGGACTTCTGACCCCCAGAACTGTGAGAGAATACATTCTGTGTTGTCCTGAGCCAC